>NW_026067942.1:5097405-5173006 GCF_014885135.2 Alexandromys fortis | reverse complement strand
AAGGAAGAAAGAAAGAAAGAAAGAAAGAAAGAAAGGGAGAGAAGGAAGGAAGAGGAAAAAGGGGGAAGGAGGGAGGGAGGGAACCTAAGAAGACGGGTAAGGTGGGCAGTCTGCACTGAATTAGCAAGCACTGTGAGAGCTGCATGCTGATAAATATCCCTTTCCTGGGGAGACATTATCAATATCTACCCCTCTTCCAAAGGTGCCCATGACTAACCAAAGACCACACTGGGAACCAATGAGTTCGTTAGGCTTATGTACAGAGCAATGGGAGTCATGAGCAGGAGAGTGGGTGGCCTTCAAGTAGTCACAGTGGAAGAGCTAAAGCCAGCATGGACGGTGATAGCTCCCCCACCCCCGCCCTCCCATCCCGGCCTTTGTACTCCTAGCCCCTCCCTGAGGTACCTGCTCTGATGAGGGAAGATTAACGGGCAGCACACCCAACTGGGGCCATCTTCTGCAAGCAGACACAGCTGAACTAATGAAGACAGTGGTAGTCTGGCTCAGAGACCAGTCCCGTCTGACAAACACTGAGACGTGAACTATCCCAGTGGCCCTGTTGAGCTCTGAAATCCATTCCTCACCTGTTCCTGGGTCACCACACAGGAAGCTTCCTCCTCCGTGCTGCAGGCGCAGAGGTTTCACGAACACCCCCACCTTGAGTCTCTGGTGCAGCGCGGCCCTCAATCCCATTCTGATTCCTTGTCTCCTCTTTGATAGAGAAGAGCGCTTCTCATCCACATCCTCCCTAGAGGTCGGAGAGAGCACAATGCATGATGGGTGTTCTTCCCATGAGCACAAAGACAGCTTACAAGAGAATATACAACAAAGGCAAAAGATCTCTTGCTTGGCCCACTAGATTCAGTGTTTGTTGGTTGTTCCATCTTGAAGGTTTGGGGATCTTGTTTGCAGGGCTGGCGTTGAACCCAAAGCCTAATGCAAACGCAGCCAACTGAAGACCTCTTTGGTCCCGAAGGAGGAGGTTCATTTGGTTCTGTTTAATACAGAAAGCAAACCAGCACGTGAGGGGGCTCTTAATGTTCTACAGAACATGGCTCCTCAAATCCAGACTGCAGTGCCCAAATATTCTGGAAACTTTGCTGGAGTCTGCTGCACATGCTCACTCCAATGGGGGCTCACAGAGTACCCTACCTGCCCTGTGGCCCTACCCATGTTCAGGGCTCCAGCTCAGTGCTTTCTTTACATCTACACATTGCCTCTGGAACCAAGAAGTAATCAAGTTTGGAAGCCCCTCCCTGACCACCGGGTCCAGGTGGCAGCCTGGTTACAGGAAGGTGGAGAACAAGCCCCAGCCCTCCTAGCACCCCAGTGCCTGAGCAGAGCCGCTGAGCCCGGCAGTATAAAGCAAGCCAAAGGCGGTTCCCTGAATCATCCCCCAGCTCCACCTCCTAGACTTTCAACCTCAATAAAACCAACTTGCTGGCGGCTCACAAAGGCGGCCCGGCATTTAGAGGCGAGTTGGGCTTTTCTTCAGTGTGCTGCTTTCATTTCTGGCCGTCTTTGATTCAAGCTGAATAAGCCATGGCAGATGGGCCGGGGCTGGGGTTTGAAAAGACTTTGGTAGGGTGCGGGATACCACGTCTGCCCACGCGGAGTCGCCTAACCAGCCGCCCCGTTTCAAGGCTTTCCTGTGCAGTCCGGTTTCTTAGAACTGTCCCACGGCAGCGCAGACTACAGAGGACTTCTGTCCTCCCCTGACCCTGCCGGCCTTCGCAGCTGGGCGACGCTGGGAATCACTTCCGGCACTGAAAAGGTTAATTGTCTCCCGCTGCGAAGTGGAAGCTGAGAAAAGGGTCCTGGGCAGGGGAGGAATTGCGGTAAATGAGATTTTCTTTATAGTGTGGGTTCATTCTCTCCGAGATGAAAGGGCACTTTCGTTGGAAATTCCAAATCTGCTCAGGAAACCTTCATTAGGATATTAAACAAGACTTAATAAGTGAAAGTGATTTGCATGGCTGATAATCACGGCCATTAATCAAGACAGCTTCTGTCTCTCTCTCTGCAATATGTTTCATGTTCCATTGAAAAGCCCCTTTAATTCTGGAGGGCTTCTTAAAAGGGAAATATTGCATTTAGCCATTTTTTAAATGATTTACTTAGCAAAGATCACTATAAATAATGGTCTCCCCCCTTCACAGCTGTAACGATCAGAATAATTAATACTGGGAGGTTTGTGTCAGAGATGGGGCCAGATGTGTCCCATTTATCAGACGCCGGCTGCACTTACTCTAATAGGTTCCCCGGCTTTTAAAGAGAACATTAAGTATGACCCAAAAAAATCAAACATTCTGTACTTTTACTCCAACCTCCTGCTCAGCCCAGTCCTAGGTCACGGTGGGGGCCACCGCCTTCCACATCAACTCCTCCACCACCCAAATCCTCCGACATCCAGCAATAAAACAAGACAACCTGTCTGTGGCGGTCAATGAAATTAGAAACAAATAGAAAGCTATTCAGGAGTGCCGCTGCCCTCCTTCCACCGCAGCTGTCTCTGTTAAGACCAGGAGCTGCAACATTGAGACTTTCACAGGACGGGAGGGGGCTGGGGGAGTGGAGGATAACGACAATCAAACTCGGAGAGAAGTAGGCTGCAATGCCCAGACAAGCAAAACATCAAGGGGTTTTGCTGAATTTTTTTTACTCTTTTTTTTCCTTTTCTTATCCCCGCCCCCTGCCAAATTCTTGATTTTCAGCCTTACAAATGGATTATGTTCCAAGATCTTAGAAACAAAAAAATCAAGGCCATCTTATGACTTTTCACGGTGTAAACAGTGCAGAGACACCAGTTTGTAGGTGTCTGTGGGAGTCAAGGGTAGCTGGCGAGGTGAGGGCAGGATTCTCCAGTCAGGACTTCTGCCCATAATGTAGTCTCACAGCCTGACTGATGTGTTCCGCGTCAGTCTCTGCGGATACGTTCATCTGGGCACTGGAGTTTGTATGAAGACGCGCGCTCACACTCCATCAGGAAGTTTCTGTCTTCTGGCATAACTCAATTGCTACTTCTGCCCTACTTGGGTGATAAAAATCTACTGCCCCTTTTCCTGCTGTTCCTGTGGCCTCTCTTGTTATGTCTCTGCTAAAATTAACTCACTCCCATGTCTGGAGGCTTGGGAGTTTATTTCGGGGGAGGTGGGCTATTTGCTGGTGGTAACTGGAGACAGGATGGTTTCTACTCACTGGGGCTCCGCACACCATTTTACTCTGTGCAACAGAGAAGAGCAGCTGTGTAGTGATATTTCGGTTGTATTTTAATAAATAAAGCTTGCCTGAAGTTCAGAGAGTGAAACAGCCCCACTAGTCAGCCTCACAGACCAGGCAGTGGTGTGACACACACCTTTAATCCCAGTAGTCACACTCGTTGCCATAGAAATTGGATGGTGCATGCCTTTAATCCCAGCCCTAGAGAGGAATATAAAATGGGAGGAGACAGCTCTCAGGCACAGTTTCATTCTGAGATTCCTGGAGGCGGGATCACCATTTTGGACTGAGGTAGAGGTAAGAGCCAGTGGCTTTTCTGACCTTCAGGTTGAACCCCAATATCTGACTCTGGGTTTTTATTACTTGTGCTACCAAACGGGTCCTGATGGGCAGTGACATGAAAGATGCATCCTGTGCCCCCTCCCTGTCTGTCCTGCCTCCCCGACCGGAGGCATTTCTTCTAGAACTGGGTTTCTAGCAGACAAGATGGACTTGAGCCATGAGCTCAATTACTCTTTTATCTATTTATTTATTTTATTTAGTTTCCTTTTTTTCTTCTTGATCCCTCAACCCCATACTACTCTATATTATTTCTCTAGCTTGCCATGTTTTACCTTAGAGTCTGAGATGGTTAGTCTTCACTGTCAGTCTGAATAGATTTATAATCACCATGGAAACACGCCTGTGGGTTTGGATATCTATTACCACGCCTCCAGAAAGGTTTAGCTGAGAAAGGAGGGCCCATGGTGAATGGGTCTCCATTCCTTGGACTAGATTACTAAATACAAAGGAGAAAGCTGCCTGCCACCATGGCTCCCCCTCCATGGGGATGGACGATGACCCTCAAACTGTGAGCCAGAACAAACCATCCCTCCCTAGAGTTCCTTCCTGCAGGCGTTTGCTCACAGTGATGAGGAAGGGACTGAGTAAGCTGTTATAAGGATTCAGTGATCACCTCTACCTGGGTACCTGGGAGGTATCAAAGCCATGCTCAGAGAGGCCCCAGTAGCATCCTAACGTCCAGGGCAGGAACAGGGTCCAAACGTACACAGCTCTGCAATGAAGTCAGGTGGAAGCTGACCACCGCTGTCATGTTTTCCAGATACCAAACCTCAAACATCTTTTCAAACCCGCCCTGCCCCTTATTGCCATGGCAGGCTAGAGAGAACAGCTATGCAGGGATTAGAAGGTGATGTCATTTCTCTGGACACACTCGGTCAGTGTGCAAAGGTCCTCACAATCTGAAGTAAAGAGGAAAGCTACACAGCCATGGGCCATGCTCTCTGCCTCAGTCCCAGCACTCCTGTGCCAAGACAGGAAGTAGAAACAGGAGACTCCTGGGAAGACCCAGGCCAGCTACCTGGCACATGCAGAGAAGGCAAGAGATTCTGTCCCAAACAAGCCAGAAGGTGAGAGCCAACGCTTAAGCTTGTCCTCTCACCTCCACATGCGCACCACAGCATGATCTCTCTCTCTCTCTCTCTCTCTCTCTCTCTCTCTCTCTCTCACACACACACACACACACACACACACACACACACGGCGGGGATGGGGAGACAGAGAGAAAGGTGGATGATGTCTGGTGGAGGAGGAACCTGAGATAACAGCTCAGAAAAAAAATCACAAAGAAAGGTAAAAACCAGATTAAATATGAAATTAGAAGACCAGTATATAAAGCCAAATTACTATAATTGGGGTCCAAAGATAAGGAGAGACAAGAGAACAATTAATGAAATAAATGCAATCTCCCAGAGACAACGACAGTGGTGTCCCAGATTTACAGGACCCACTGAGCACCTCCAGGAAAGAGTACGAGACACGGGATGCAGCAGGTGAAACACCACAACAATGAACCCTTCTACAGAGAAGACCAGGGATCCCAGAGGGCACCAAGCCTGTGTGTGAGACCCAGCTACCACAGAGGCTGGGAGACACTGGAGACATTATCTTCACGTGATAAAGGAAAATGATTTCCAACCTAGACTCAGATGTCCAAATGAAACCGTAAGTCAGGCATCAAAGTAAAACGAAGACTCCTTCAAGCAGGCAGGGCATCAGTGAACTGATTCCACCTACACCCCACCAGGTAATTACTGAAGAATGCTCCAGAGTGAAAGAGTCTAAGGGAAAAGGAAGACTGGACTTATGGAGGCCAGAGGGACAGCTCTGGGGCTGAATGCAGAGGACGCGAGTGTGATTCTCCTCACGCACACCAGGCAGCGCACAACCACGTGTAGCTCCAGCTGCAGGGCATCAGGGTATCCAACACCCTCTCTGGGCTCTTTGGGCAGCTGTACTCATATGAGCACATGCCCTGCCCCAAAACACTTCTATACACAATTATTTTTTTTTTCTTTTTTCTTTTTGGTTTTTCGAGACAGGGTTTCTCTATAGCTTTGGAGCCTGTCCTTGTGGACCACACTGGTCTGGAACACACAGAGATCTGCTGCCTCTGCCTCCCAAGTGCTGGGATTAAAGGTGTGTGCTACTGCCACCCAACTTTAAGTAAATCTTTTAAAAAGTCAAAAAGACTAGATTCTGAAAACAGCGTGTCCAGAGCTGGAGGAGATGGAGGGAATGAGCACAATGATGGCAGATAACCAACTGCCTATGCTATAGACCAGGAGCCTCTGAAGAGGGAAGCCACACGGCACAATTGCGTGTGCCCTGCTCCAACGAGAGAAGAAGGCATAACCAAGTCCACAGGGTAACTGAGAGTCCGCGGATCAGAAGTAGGGGTGAGCTGAGGGAGTGAGGGTCGAGGGGCAACAGTCATGCTCCAGAGAGCGCAGGCAATGGAAGCATCAAGAGTTGAAGCTGTGTTCTATGATTTGTGAGGAAAATACCCCACTCAGCTTCAAGAACTGAAACCAGGGGCTGGGGAGTGAGATCGGTGGGTAAAGGTGCAGTCTTGAGGACCTGTGCGTGGTTCGCCAGCTCCCACATAAAAGCCAGGAACTGCAGCGCACATCTGTAACTCCAGAGTTAAAGATTTGAGTGACCGTGCACTGAAACACACAGCTCTTGGAGCTCACTGGCCGGCCAGTCTAACCAACGGGTGAACCCCAATTTGATGGGAGACCCTGTCTGAAAACAGAAGGTGAGGAGTGACAGAAAAAGACAATGATGTTGACATCTGGCCTTGACCAAATGTGTCATGTACCATGTGTGCCCCCCTCCACACACAGATGTGCACCCACACACACACACAGTTGAAAGTGGCAATATATCAGAAACAAGGAATTACAGGTGACAGACATGGAGGGGCACTTGAGACACAACTCTTCAAGGATGTGCAACTTTAATTACAAAGTAAAACTAGCTAGAATAGCATGCTACTTTGACCATATTTTGAAATTCTCCTGGCAAGCTGGCTTGGTAAAGTTACATTATGCAGCCCGTGACACCTGGAACAATGATCCTGTGGCCTAATTATGGATGGGACACTAGACAAAAACTCCCTGAGTCCGAGATGGGTTTTTCTGCATGAACTTAGAGATGCTGTTGGGGAGGGAATCTTTTATCCAGGACCATTGCTTTCTGAGAGACAAAGCACAATCCTCTTTCCTTCCTTCCATCTCTTCCCACGTGCACTTATGGCTTCCTACCAGACTGGTCTCTTAACCTCTGAGTAGGGCCACAGCCTGCGGCTTCAAACTATGTCCTCAGACTCTTGTGTTCCACAAAAGCTTCTTGGGATGCCTGGCAGGTGACCCTCACTCAAGCTGAGTTCAGTCATTAAGTATATTTTTCAGCTTTTGGTATTTTGGAAGTTGTGGCCGTTACTATTGACTGTGAGTTTGATGGAACCTGGACCCACCTAGGAGACAAACCTCTGGGCACATCTGTGAGATAGGTTCTAGATTGGGTTAATAAAGGCAGGAAGACACACCCTAAATATGGGATGTACTATTCTGTGGTGGCTTGCAAGAAAACGGCCCCCAAAAGGATAGGCACTATTAGAAGGTGTGGCCTGCTGGAGAAAGTGTGTCACCGCTGGAGTGGGCTTGAGGGTCTCTTTTGCTCCAGCTTCCCTCAGTGTGACTTTCGGTTTACTTCCTGTTGCCTGTAAGACTCTCAGCTCCAGCAGCACATCTGCCTGCACACAGCCATGCTCCCTGGCACAATGGACTGGACCTGTAAGCGAGCCACCCCAGTTAAATGTTTTCTTTATAAGAGTTGCCGTAGTCATGGTGTCTTGTCACAGCAATGGAAACCCTGAGGCATATTCTATGAGCTGTCCTGAGCAGAATAAAGAGGAGACAGTGAGCTGAGCAGCAGCGTTCACCTCTCTCTGCTTCCTGACTGTGGATACCACGTGACCAGCTGCTCACATGCCTGCCACTGTGATTTCTCTGGCATAACGGTGAACTTCCTTCCCCACACATAAGAGGAGGGACACACAAATGATCAGGCAGCTCATATAATCATAATAATCACAACTGCCAAGTCATTCTTGTGTTCTTGTAACTCTGTATTTACCAATGCCTCTGAGAAATCAGTCAACCGAAGCCAGGAGGAGATGCTGAGAATCGCATCCCTGCGTATGTGAGCTGGGCCGGGAGATAAAAACAGCGACCGAATTCAGATTCAATGAAGCGCATAGGGACCTTCAGCCCTCTATAAACTGACAGCCTTGGCAATTAACCAGCTGCGTTCAGAAGGCCGCCTATGCTGTCCATGTGGTCATTGGTTCTAAGGCAGAGGGATGTCACCTATGTGCCAGGGAATTGAGGAGGTCACTTTCTGCTGAGTCCTCAGGGTGTTAATGTTCCCTGCTGTAGCCTTAACTTGGTCCCCCACCCCACGGTTTTCCCTCTTAAACTATTCTTTCACGTTTAGACAAGGACTTAAACTAAAATACACCCCCTCCAAAGTCCTTAACCCTACATGGTAATTTCCTTTCTCCCCTTAAACGTGGTATTCCAGGAAACAAAGTCAGACAGGACTCTGGAAGACTGGTTCTCTGTGGCAACCTGTCCTATCACCGAGAAGAAAGGCACATCCCAGCCCTTGTGTGTGAGGGACGCTGACAGGACAGTGAGCTCATTCACGCTCCTCATGGCCGCTTCTGGCTGACTCTCCGGCTACAGCTTAGTCAAATTCTCCTGAAAGACTCTGAGGCAGCCTCTTTCCTCAGTTGGCAAGCTCCTGTTACAACTCACAGCCTAGGTCACAGCTGTCCCTAGCGGAGAATCAAAGAAAGATGGGACGTAGATTCAGAAAACTGTACCTGAGCAGATCGCTAACACTCAAAAAAACACTTTCTTAATTCAAGTTAATAAGATGTAATGCTTCATTTGAAGCCAGCAAGTCATGTACAGAGAAGTTGTCTCACAAAAAAGGGGAGTTAGGAGTACTTGACAGAGCGGGGTGGGGCTCTTATAGGCTTCAGTGGAAGAGGGGGTTCCATACTACAAGTTCATAGAATAGCTCGCAGTCAGGCCCTCTGATCCCCAGTGGCAGGCAGAAGGGGTCCTGAGTCTGAACGCATGACCTTGAGGATGTGGAGGAGGTGGAAAAAGAGGCCATTTAGCTATTTAAAGCCCATCCCCTGGGTGTGTCACCAGTAGCCCCTCCTGGCTTGGAGTCTAGAAGCCAGAGACACTGCAGGGGGTGGGGAGTGAGGAGAGGTGGAGGCAGGGGTGGGGAGCTGCTGTATCCAGAAGGAGCTGGGAGGAATGGGGAAGGCACCACAGAGATGGGCTTGACCTGAGCAGCCTCTGATCTGGGTTCTAACAGACACAACCCCTCTTTCTCACTGACAGAGTTTGGGATGGAAATCTGTGGAACTTGAAGAACTGCTGTATTGGATCCCTTCACACCAGCCCCAATAAAAACAGCAACTGAACCTAGACCTATTTTTTTTTTAAAGGATGTCGTATGTTCTTCAAAGCGATTTTTCTTTCAAAACTGCATTTTCAACCAGCCGTTCTCACCACCTCCTTGTGCAGCTCCGAGTTTCTGTGGAACAGATTTATCCTCTCCAGATGCTGGGTTGCTACAATTCCACCTGCCACATCTGGCTCTTTGGCACACCCGGCCGGAAGCTTCAAAGTTGCGTCTCTGCTCCAAGCGTGGTCAGACTGCAGGCTCTGCTTCATCTTCTTGGATGTAATTTTCCTTTGATTCACCCATAATTCTGAAGAGTCGATGCATTTGTGTCCATTTTGAATAAGGGTCTATACAAATGCTCCATTTGATCTCCCCGCACATCCTTTTACTTCCTCGTCGGTGGACTCGCCTTTAATTCAGGCGGAAACCTTAGAGCACAGCGCTGGCTGGCTCGGGCGCCGCACAAGCAGGTTTGTTTGTTCCCTCCAAGTGCCCTGCTTCCTGTTCCTGGGGAAAGAAAAGAGGGTGGTGGGGCCTCTGTGCTCCCCAGGGGAAGACAGACAGACAGGTGCAGCCTGGGAGGTATTAACTCCACTCTTTCTCATTCAGAGGCCTCCTGAAAGTGACCAGCTTCAATGGGACGCTCCTTCAGTATCCTGACCATCCAGTCCTCTGGGAAATGCTGCCTGGAGAGAGATGTGAGCTCCTCCGTAAAACGTCCTACAGAACACCCACCACCTAGACCAGTGTTCCCAGCCTTCCTAATGCTGCGATCCTTTGATACAGTTCTTCCCGTTGTGGTGACCCCCAGCCAGGAAATTATCTTCATTGCTACTTCACAACTATAATTTTGCTACTGTTATGAATCGTAATGTAAATATTTTTGGAGACAGAGGTTTGCCGAAGGGGTCGTGACCCACAGGTTGAGAACCGCTGCCCTACGTTCTCTGTACACTGCATCACCTTTCCAGGAGATCCGGACCACAGAACACATTAACATCCTGAACACTGCAGTAACCAGAGTTTTAGGACGGAAGTCCAGGCTCCTGTAGTTGCTACCCTGGGCCACCCATCCTGATAAGCCAATGAAAGGGACGAATGTGGGTGAGAAGCATGGTCGGATGGAATCAGTATGTATTTAAAAAGAGAGTTGTTAGTCTTTGGATTATACAGTAATGTCCCAAGTGTTCCAACAATGTCTGGTTGTGTCCTGGAGGGGCTGAGAGCCCCATAACGTCTCAGTTCATGAGGCTAGGCATCTCAGAAGCCTTTACTTGGTACCCAAGGCCTGGAAGATTCCTAGAAAGCCACTAGCTCTGCTCTCCATAGGAAGCCGGAAGAGTCTGGGTTCCGAGTTTAGGAAGGCAATGCCGCAGCCCTTGAGGCCGCAAAGAAGCCGGTGAAGTCTCAGAGTATGAAGAACAAAATGTCAAAAAGCCAAGGTCCCCCCATCTTCCCATCTGTGTTGCTGCGGGAGGTACCACTCCCATTTGGGGTGGGTCTTCAACTTCAAATACCCTGCTCCAAAGCCTTTCCCAAGTATGCTGGGCACCTTATCTCTTAGCTGATGCCAGGTCCACTCAGTCAAGTTGACAGCCTAGAACAGCCGTCATGCTGTAGTGGGTCGTCTTTTTAAAGATGTGTTATTTTGATCTATGTATATGTGTGTATGACTGTGTGGGTTCATACACTGGATCCCCTGAAGCTGTCAGCCACAACGTGGACACTGAGAGCTGAACCCTGGTCCTCAGAAAGAGCACTGAGCGCTCTAACTGCTGAGCCATCTGCCCAGCCCCACTGTATGGATCTCTATGCACGGGCAAAGGCCCACCCATGTGTAAAGACTTGGTCCACTGTGTGCTCCATACAGAGAGGGTGGAGCCTTTAGGAAAAGGGGGCCAGTGGTTAAGTCCTTGGATCGTTGGGGCTGTACCCTGAAAGGGATTATGGGACCTTAAACTTTCCTCATCTTTTGCTTCCTAGCCACAAGGTAAGTAATTGGCCCTGCCACATAAAGCAGTGGGCCTGCCCCATCGTGGACTAAAATGGCAAAAGAAACATTTTCCCTTTACAAATTCATCACCTTATTTCATTGCGACAGAGGAAAGCAGCCCGCAGACGACTACTTGGGAGCTGGTTTCATTTAAAGGCCTCATTCTGGCTTGAATGCTGACCAACCAAGAACCTATGCCCATCTTCCTTTTGCTGTGTGGGGCATCACATTGGCATCGCATCGTCACGGAGGGGCTTCATCTTCTCTAGATTAAAAATTTACCATGTTCCGCCCGTGAGCATGAGTTCAGAGTAACACTCAGTATCCGGGGTCTCTTTTCTGAGGGCAAAAGTCCTGCAGAAATACTTAAAACTTTTCAGACTGAAATGTAGTTAGACCTGGAACCACTATTATATGATATGATTATTAATGATACAATGCAAAGTAGAGTTTTAAAAATAACTTTGGGAGCTGAGGACATAGCTTGGGGGTTAAAAGTGCCTGCTGCTCTTGCGGAAGACCCAGGTTCAGTTCCCAGGACCTACATGGTGGCTCACAGCCATCCATAACTCCAGTTCCAGGGGCACCTACTCTCTCTCTGGCCTCCTCAGGCATCAGGCATGCATGTTTTACGCCTTTGGGCCCTGAAGAGTTGGATCGGTGGGTAAGAATGTTTGCTGTTCTTCCAGAGGACCTGAGTTTGGTTCCTAACGCCAGTGTCGGGGGCTCAGAGTTTCCATAACTCCAGTCCCGGAACAGCTGATGTTCTCTTCCGGCCTCTGCGGGTTCTCACACAGTTATAGTCTACACTCACAAGGCAGACACATACACATCTAGATAAAAATAAATCTGAGCCAGGCAGTGGTGGCACATGACTTTAATCCCAGCACTCGGGAGGCAGAGCCAGGCGATCTCTGTGAGTTCAAGGCCAGCCTGGCCTACAAGAGCAAGTTCCAGGACAGGCTCCAAAGCTACAGAGAAACCCTGTCTCAAAAAAAAAAATTAATTAAAAAAATAAATAAATCTGAAAGAAATAGCTTTATACAGACCTTGACCACTTGTAAAATCACTGAGATCACAGACTGTCTTGAATGTTTCAGTTATCTACAGCATTAACAAACAAACAGAAACCTACGCTGTATTTGCTCTTAGGGGTTGTTTCTTAAAGGTCCTTGACTGTAGGTGACGTCCTGCTGGACAAAAAAGGAGCAGTGGACTGAACGCCAGCCTTGGTCTCCCTTTCTCTGCTTTCTGATCCACCTAGATGTGAGCAAGCAAGCTCACACGCTTGCTGCCACGGCCAGCAGTGCCCATGCTAATCCTTCCTCATCATGATGGCTACATCCCAGAAAAACCCCTGCCTCTTAAACAGTTTCCCACCAGGTGTTCATTCACTGGGACAAGAAAAGTGGCTGACGCGCTGTCCGCCACAGTTGTTGACCTGTTTACTCGAAATTGGTTCATCTCCTAGCCTATAATTTTTCTATTTCTTTTATAAACCAAACAAATTCAGTAGAGCTGAAGTAACTCGAAGAGCCAGGAACACATTAAACTAGCTTCGACAATAAACCACAGGCCTGTGATGTTGGCTGTGACAGATTCTTTCCACTGCTGTCCAGTCAAGACTTCTAATGGTCCGCACAGAGTAGCAATGACAGCAAGGTTTCAAGCTCAATTTTCTGCGGACACCTTGTCTCCCACCAAGAAAATAAGCACCATGAATGTGGGAGGCAAGAACTCGACCCTCAGACCCCTGAACCCTGGGATTTGTACAAGCCAGGCAAGCACTCTATTGCCGAGCTTCATTCCTGGACCCTGCTTTTCATTTTAAAGCAGGGTCTCACTAAATTAACTGGGCTGGCCTTGAACTCACCCTGTAGCTCAGACAGGCCTTGAACTTACTATCATCCTGCCTCCATCTCTGGGGTCACTGGGATTGCAAGACAAACGCTACAGGTCTGGCTGAACCACTGTGGTTCTTGAGTAATTATTCTGTGTATTTTGTTTGTTTGTTTCTTTCTTTCTTGTTTTGTCTCCTCCCCTTTGCCCCTTCTTCCCCGTTTCAATTTGGAGTAGCTGGGCTATGGCGAGCCGAACCGTCAGCAAGAAAGCAATTCTTCGACCCAGAAATGAACCACAAATTTTCCAAAGCTTGTATAGAATATGGAGGTCACTAAGAAATTCATTTTCTTTACACCGAGAAGGGTTTGGTACTCGTCACGCCACTCTTGCAATATGATGTCATCTCTTTCTTGGGCAGCATCCAAGAGGACAAACTATCCCCTACACCCTGGTAATGTTTTCATGTTTAGATATTACAGAAAAAACATTCAAGGCTAGAATGGTGGCTCAGAGAATAAGAGTGGTTGCTATGCAAGCATGAAGACCCGTGTTCAAATTCCCAGTGCACAAGTGTGTACATGTAGCACATGCACAAAATGAAGGTTATCACATACCACTCAGTTTACTTAACCTTTTACTTCAACTGAAGTGACTTCTGGTGCGTCTCCATAGCCCTGCAGATATTTTCTTTTTATTGTTTTAATTTTTTTAATTAAAAGTCATAAACCTTCTATCTCAACCTCCTGAGCTCTAGGATCACAGGTGTGCACCACCACACCTGGCTGACCTCCTTTTAAAAAAAGATTTACTTATTTTTATTCTAAAGGTATTCACGCTTGCCTGCATGTATGTGTGGTAACCTCATGCATGCCTGGTGACCACAGGAAGGATACAAGGTCCCCAGGAACAAGAGAGACATTTATCAGTCACCACGTAGCTGCTAGCCACTGAACACAGGTCCCCTACAAAAGCAGCAAGTGTTCTCTACGGCTGGACCATCTCTTCAGCCCCCTGAGTTTTTATTTATTTATTTTTATCAGAATGTCCATCTTAATGAATATTCTATATAGTCAATCTTAATACAGAAAAAACTATTTTCTCTAGATCTTAAAAAATATTTTATTCATTTGAAAACAATGAGCATCCAGGCTGAGATCTAGTGAAGAGATTTGTTTTGTTGTTTGTTCTGGTTTTTATGGCACTAATAGCAACTAAGAGTTTGTATCAGATAACCACACTGCGCATTCACAGTTAATCTCATTTTCTACCAGCATTTCCAGCTGATTTTTAGTTTTCCATTGTTCAGCTTAACTCATCCAGCGAGTCTGCTACTTTGGGCAGTTAAACCTAATTACTTTAACAGCGTTTAGCCGGCAGTCCGTTATGTATCTTGCAGCAGATCTGAGGTCAAATTTTATATTTTTCATTGAAATGTTTCGTCTGTAGTCAGATCTGGAAAACATGGCTCTTCATCTTTGAAGTACCCAAAGAATGTCATCACTGCCGCTTGATGTCATGTCTCTTAGTTACAAATGGAAATTCTGCATGGAACACGCATGAAGACATGTCTGTCTTCCAGAAACACTGGCAATATACCTTCCTCTGACCAATCATGTCAACTCCATCATGATAAGTGTGCTCTTGGCTTTTAACCCGGTGACTAACTCTGAAAATGTTTCCTTCGATTTTTAAAATATTAACCTTTATTTCAGGTACAAAAACAGTAGAATTCTCACTCTAAACCCCTCCACCTTCTTCCTTAGACAATTCCAGTGATATGTGCAGCAAACATTAGACTTAAACACAATCCAGTCCTGGTGTGTAACCTAGTTGACCTACATAAAATATTCCTGCTTCTGTTTCATGTGTGATTCCTTCTCTCTTGCCTTGTATACTTTGTAAGTGCTAGCACTGGCTGCAGTAACAAACAACCCCCAACCTCAGTGTCTCACAGGAATAAACGTTCACCTTTTGCTCTCTGAGGTCTGAGAAGGACTTGTGATCATAGTGGGCCTGTCTATGGTCATCTTTTGGGCTTTGTGTCACGGACACTTCCTCACATTCTAGATTCCAGGCATGTGATTCTCATAGAAGGGGAAGAAGACCAAGGTTTGGTAGACACACCCAGTCCTCACAGCTCGATGAATGCTTCTCCTTGGATGATCATGTAAACATCCACTCACACCAGAGACCTGCTAATCTAAAAGACAAATAGCCCCTCCCTCTCCCATCCCCATGTACACATTGGGCCTACAATAGAAAAGTCAGTATCAAGATAGAACAACTATCACTTCTGTCTGGAAAGAGACTGGGAAGCGCCGGCCCAAACTCCCTGAGTAGACAGCACAGGGCTCCTTGACTGGCCTCTGGGCACACCGGTCATTCTCCTCTTCTCCTCCAGTCCCCAGGGACCCATCTTCTTTCACCCATCTTTTACCTTATGGGAAAGGCATCTTCTCACCTTGACGACCCAGTCAGGAAAATCCTTCACAGGTGTGCTCAGCCACTTGGGTTTCAGCTGATTTCAGTTCAATTTAACAACCAAGAGGGGTCACCACAGCAAGTGTATAGATCACACAGAATATAAAGGTGGGGGAGAAGGATGGAAGTGGGGAGGTGTGGGGAGGTCGGCAGTGGCAAGGTGTGGGAGAGGACCGATGAAAACGAAAAACGTTTGAAAAGGCTGTAAGTATGTCCGATTTGTAGCAAGTCAATTGAAAAATAAATTTTTTTTTGAAAAATAAAAATTTTAATATACTCTTTTAAAGGGTTTGTTACACAGCAATAGAAAACTGGTTATCCTGTGGTGGGTACCAGCTCACTGTGTACAAGAGCTTCACATTCAACTTCATGTCTTGATGACCCTTTTATGGTCAAAGCTCACAGGTGCCAGACACATATGTCATGTGACCTTAAGCACAGCAGGTACATTTAGGAAAGTATTCCCTGGGTGATCTCTTCAGTTAAAAACACTCACACATCAGCATCGCCACCAGCCTTTTTTCTGCTGTCTTGGCCACGTCTCTCAAGTGGCCTTGAGACTTGGTACCTTTGTCTGGGAGTTTGGAAAGTCAGATGAATTGCTCTGGCTCAGAGCACTTCAAACTCGTGACAGCAAAGTCACCTCCTGACAGCAGTAGGTGACTCCTACTAGGTGCCTATGACATCAGATGAAGGCCATGACAGGCCAGAAGTGGGAGGTCAACCTTGCTCGTCAACCTCCCTGAGTTGAGATCTGTCTGGGGGAGCAAAGTCATCAGTGAATGAGTTCTCCCAAGAGTGTTGACATGTGGAACAAAGGAGAGAGCGGCCTGAAACATGAGCTGTGCCGTGCGGCAGGCTGGGGTCCAAGGGGATAAACATGGAAGAAGAGAGCCGTCCAGGATGTCTCCATTCTTCTAGAACAACAGTGTATACCGGGGACTGGCAGGGGCATCTTGTCAATAAAATGCTTATCACACAAGTGTGAGGACCAGACACCCCAGAACCCACATGAAGAAGCTGGTATGAGCCAGGTAGTGGTGTCACCTACGAATCCTGGCACCAAGGAGACAGAGACAGGCTCACATCTGAGGCTTGGTTGGACAGTTAATCAAGTCTAGTTGGCAAGTTCTGCTCCAGTGGGAGATCCTATCTCTAAGAGCCTAGTGGACAGTACCTGAGGAACACTGTGAAGCTGATCTCTGGCACACACCCATACATGCATCCACATCCAGGTGTGAACACACACAAGCACACTCACACATTACAAAAAAAAATGTTGTTGATGTTGCCAGGCTCTGTGGTCCTCAGTTGTCAGACAGTGTCGTCAGCTTCCCGAAGATCATTCCAACAACTCTCCGGGGAATCCCAGGCCTGCAGCCTCCAGCTGGGGCTGGCCTCAAACTCACAGAGCTGGCTCTGCCTCTCTGCCTTTCAGTGCTGGGATCTCAGATGAGCACCACCATGCTCAGCTGGGCTCTCTTCTTGGTGTCTCTTGTCCAGTGGCTTCTGCAGCTTCTTGGAGTAAGCAGCTGCTAAGTTCTCCACCTTCCCGTCCTGAAGGTGTCTGTCGTTGGGGCTCCCGGCTTCCAATCATATGAGCCACACTGTAAGTCCCCTTTCATGACTGTGCATGGCCGTGAGATAGGCAGAGCCTGAGCTACATCAGAGTGGAAGTTCTCAAACTCTACCAACGTGGGATTTTCAGAAACAGCCAATTAAACAAAACCCTGAATGTCTATGGTAGTTTTCAGGAAGCCAACTCTTTCCAACAGGGGGAAAATCTGTCTGGGAGGCGACAGCATTTTGAGACATGCTGTGTCATTACCTGGGTCCAAACAAGCCGCGCAGGTCTCTAAATATAGACAGGCAGGGCCAACGTGGCCCAGCAACAAGTCTTTGTGTAAGTAAAATTTCAACAAATTTACCTTCTTTCTTAAGTGGTTCCAAAGGAAAAATTCAAATAGAAGTCATTTAGTAATGGCTTCAATGAGTAGATAAGCATCATTTGAGGTTGGTACATCTAATTAAGAGAACGAGTTCTTCTATCCGCCAAGAATCACTTGCCAACAGAAGACAAGCAGACTTGAGCACAGGTGTTCTTGCTATTTTTAGAATTTTCCAGTCAAGGGTGTCTGACTTGTTTCAATTTTTATTGTTTTGGGTCAGTCAGTCTAGAGAAGAAACCAAAGAAATACTCACAAAGAAATAAGGCTGCTGATTCCTTGAGTGGCCAGATGCCATAGTTAGTCTCCCGGTGGCATTGTTCCCCGTGCTTGGGGGAACATTGTCTCTGTAACCTGCCACCTTGAGGACGACTGCCATTGCTGATGGGCAGAGGTAAAGAAGCCCGCGTCATGTGAGAAAGGCCCTCTGAATACTAAAGTGCGCCTGCTTTCATCTGCTTCTCTGTTGCTGTGAGAAAACGCGGACCCAAAGCCCCCTGGTGGAAGAGGGCTATTTCATCCTACAGCCACAGTAAACTTCCAGTGCACATGGGTGAGGTCGCCCACAAAGGTCTGAAGAAAGCACCCAATCCCCAGCAGCTGGAGTCCTGGGAGGGCTGGTAGCTGCCCTATGTGGGTGTTTGAGTGAAACTCTGGTCCTCTGGAAGAGTAGTGAGCACTCCTGATGATCCAGCGTCTCTCCAGCTCCTGGAAGTTCAAATTCTAAACAGACATGCGTGGAGACAGCTCACTGGGAAGACACAGCAGGGTAAGGTACTTAGTGTAGACCTAAGTGGGTCAGACCTTCCTGCAGCCCTGCCCTGTAAGGTTCAAAATTATGTAAAAAAGAAACCAAGTGAGACTTCAACTGATATAACTTCCAGACAACAGAAGTCTGTGCGAAGCCAAGGATCACAAACCATCCAGATGTTCAACAATTCAAAGTTCATAATTTATGAATGACAAAGACTCATAGTCCACTGCTCCGCTAGAGAGTCAGGTTGAGATGGGTCACAGAGTCTCACACGCCAGGCACACGCCAGGTGCCAGCCTTCCGTCTCGAGCACATGAGCAGGGCTTTGCACAGGGAGGGGTTCCATCAGTGCTCCCTGGTGGGCTGCTTCTCACTGTTCGCTCATCAGCTCAGCAGAGAACTGAGTTCCACAGCCACCCGACAGCCACCAGGCCTTCCCACGGCTGCCCTGTATTGTTACCACTTACTTACATACGGCATTTCTTTCCCACCACTAATGTAGAGAGCATATATGTATGAAGTCTCTCCTCATCGTTCTGTTTGAAGAGCAGTACCAGACACACAATAAAAGCCACCAAAACATACACGGAACCATTGAGAGAACCAGCAGCCTGGGAGTGTGGAGCAGGCTTCCCAAAGGATGGGGAGGGGTTGGTTGGAGGTTGGAGAAGTCTGAACAACCAGTGAGTGCTCACTTTGCACTGACCCAGTAGAACGACAGAAAAAAATGACCTCTCAGAGAGTAGAAGAAAAAGTCACAGTAAAATAATTAATTAAAAATAGCAAAAGAAACTGGCCTTGAATAGGAAGGTGCGGTCCAGTAGCCAATATTGCAGGGGCAGAATCTGTGACATAAAAGTTAATTTTGAACTTTAACTTTCAGAAGATGAGCAGATGAGAGCATGCAGGAGCTATATGCTGAATCTGGCCTTTCCGTTTAATCTTTTAAAAATGTCTTTGTATTCCAGGAATAGGGGGGCACACCTTTAATCCCAGATCTTGGAATGCAGAGCCAGGTGAATCTCTGTGAGTTTGAGGCCAGCCTGATCTACAATGTGAGTTCCAGGACAGCCAGGGCTACATCGTGAGATCCTCTCTCAAAAAAAAAGTAGTTAATTAATGAAATGGGTTTTTCTTTTTGCTTTGTTTGTTTGTTTGTTTTATAACCAGTCTGGCAGAAATGAAGGTATTCTAAAGAGACCCTGGTGTCTTTCAACCTAGCAGACTGTTGAAACAACGACCCCCCCATAAACAGGACTTTCCCCGGATTCTGTGCTGCAAGAAGATGGCAGCCAGGGGAGGCTCTGGTCTCCCTGGAAGTGATTCCACACCAGGCTCACCTGTCAGTCCACCTTCCGGGAGGAGATGGAAGCTCAGAGGAGGATGGGTCAGTGGTGGGCGGGGCCACACCTCTATCAGGACTGCTTAGAGACCATATCCTAGGCCTTTGTGTAAACTCTGGTTTCACTGCAGGACCCCAAAGAATGACTTGGGGGGTTCTCTGGATCCCTATGTCCCTCTTCCCACATTAAATAAATCTCCTTTTTCTGCTTTCCCCTTTTAACTTGGCTCTTTTAACTAGCTTTTTGAGGATAGGTGGCTGGACCTGGCTTGGGACATCCACCTTTGATAACATATTTGCTTTTATTTAACTAGTCCTCTCTCTCTCTCTCTGTCTCTCTCTCTCTCTGTCTCTCTGTGTCTCTTTCTCTGTCTCTCTCTATTTCTCTCTCTGTCTCACTGTGTGTGTGTATGAGTGTATGTGTGAGTAAGTGTATGAGAGAGAGAGAGAGAGAGAGAGAACGTATGCATAAGTCAGGGACAGCTGACCAGAGCTGTGATTTTTCCTTCCTTTACACGGGTCCAGGGACTCGAACTCAGTCTTTCAGGCTTCCCATCAAGGGGACCTGGTGAGCTCTCCTGCCAGCACCATTTTCAGTTTTATCTTCAGGGCAATAGGAAACCACTGAAAGAATTAAACTTGGAATGAAACAGATTGGGGTTTTGAAAACTGTCCTGTCTGTGGGCAGGTTAATCTCTCCAAACACTGCTGAATGACCCTGATGCAGACTGTGAATCTGAGACAGGGAGGCCAGCAAGGGTGTGGGGGCTGTCACCTGGCAATGACTCTAGTGGCTTCAGGAAGGGCCCTGGGTGAAGAGAGGAGCTTGAGTGTCCCCCATGGCTCAGCCCATCAGTTGGAACTGCCATCCCTGCCTTGCAGGTGGATGCAGTTTTTAAAAGGGCAGAAATCAGCTTCCTGATGACATTCCCTGTGATGACAGTGTTAGCTGTCTACTGACAGCTACTGTCTACTGCTGGACACTCCTGCGATGGGTTGTCTCCATAGCCTTAACTGATGGGTGGCCCTGTCCCCTGACTAGGCTCCTGGACTGTGTAAATGTAGAAGGGGGCTGAACAAGAGCGTGCATCCTTACTCCATGCTTCCTAACTGGGAACGGTCTGCGACCACTGTCTACAAGCTCCTGCTGCCTTGACCATGACCGTCTGCACGGTGACTCACGGCAGCCTTGAACTGCCAGCCACAGTAAACCCTTTCTCCCTTGATTTGCTTTGCTCTCATTCCATCACAAGTCCACAAGTGTCTGCCTGAACGAGTCCTGGTAGAGGGAATGGTAATCAGAAAACAAAGCCAGTCTCCTGCGGTTGAGATAGACACTGGCGATGCGAAGGGGTGGCTGGTAGGGAACGGGGGGGGGGGGGGGGGGGGGGGGGGGGGGTGGGGGGGGGGGGGGGGGGGGGGGGGGGGGGGGGGGGGGGGGGCAGGAGGGCACCTCCCCCAGTCTGTGGGGCCCTTGCTGGGTGAACCTGAGGTAGCTCCAGGGTGCTTGAGGACAGCGGCAGGAGAGACAGACAGGCTTCTTCTCCACCTTGATTCTTGCCTCATCTCAGACAGACCTGTCTCTCTCCCAGGTTTGTGCAACCTAACGGTTAGCCTCAGACAGCCCCGGAGCCGGTGAGCAAGCCCTGTCTCTCAAACAAAGGCCTGGAAAGGAAATGGCAGGAGGAACACCAACTCTCCCCTCAGTGAACATTTAAATGCTGGTTTTCCTCAAGGAGGGGGGCTCATTAAGCTTGAGACCCCTCGTTCAATCACGGTCCCTGTTTACTAAAAAAAAACCCAACAGGAAGAAACTCTACAAGGCCAGCTTGAGAAGCGGGAGTCCACTTTGTGTGAGACCTCAAGACTGGAAATTGAATGTTTAATTCATAGAGTAAATTATAAGCGATTACTTCTGCAAGTAACGCCAATGTCCTTAAAATTATTCTTTAACTGAGGAAAAGTTTTTTTTTTTTTGACCTTTGGAGAAAATGCTTGCTTCTAGCCATAACTAAAAAGAGGTCCTTCTCTCTCCCTCTGTTGTGTTAAGAATCTTTTCTTCTTTATAGGGAAGGCACCACAGTGATTTATACTGTCATAAAAGCCTGGAATCCTTTTGAGGTTAAGCTACTCAGCTATTCAACTTTTACTACAGAAACTTTGAAATTCAAAAAGAAAAAATAATGTAAGTTTTTGAAGGACATGTGTTGCTGTAGGTGAACCCGTTAATTAAAAGTGATTGCCTGCTAGGAAATCAGACTTTAAAAAGTTTCGCGAATTTATTAGAGCCTGAAGGTATCTTTGTATGCACAGAGCCTCGCCAGCCATCTATGCAATTTGGTTTCAGATCTGCTTAAAGCCTCCCGACACTCCCAGTGCCGCCAACAGCTCGGCTAGGCTAGCATTCGTATGTGTTTTGGCTAATTGAATTATGTGAAAACACACACTAATGAAGCCTTAGCAGGGGTGTTTGCCGAGTAGACTCCTTGTCTAATTTCCTGTAAATTAGCGGTGTCTTTTTTTTTTTAAACCACAGATTGATGTGTTAGGGAAAAGCTACCTCCTTGGGGGCTGGGGGCGGGGACCAACACATTGTAAAATATTGGGCTTTATTTTTGCATACTTAGAAAACAGCCTGTGCTCTGACAGCCACAGTGTGGGAGAGACCTAAACAAGATTTTTAATAATAATATTTAAATGCACCATTCCAGAAAAAAATGACATGCAATTATCCAATCAAATTAATAAGTAAGTTATTAATCTTCTCTAAAACATTCAGAGTTCTGAGTCCCTTTCCTTTTCAAACACTTTTAAGAACAATTGTGTTTGGTTTGGACTTAATAAGGATTATTATTTAATGGTCCTATTTGGTGGGTTTTTTTTTTCAGCATGTCTATTTAGAAATATTGCCTCATACCGTTTGATGCTCTGATTCTGTGGTCCCTGGATGCTGCTATTTGAGAAAAACGTTCTGCAAGCGCTGTGGCTGTTTTTTCAGAGTAACCGGGGGAACTATCAAACTCTGCTTGCGGGAGTGATGGGCAGAGGGGAGACGCCAAGCTCAGGGCTCACCCGGCTGCAATCTGCTATTTGCCTACCGGGAATGGGCGACCAGGGCACTCCCTGCAGTTGCCTGGAGGGTCACAGTCACTCCCGGGGCTCGTTCTCCAGGCTACCTTGCACCGCACCGCACAGTGCACTACAGAGGATGAGCCCAACTGGAGGAGCCCGGCTGGCACGGAGCTCACAACTCAGTTCCTGGCCCTGGTCTGTCCCTTGGAAAGAATTGCACCAGGAGGCCAATGTGAAAGTCTGCGAACCTGAAGCTTGCCAGACAGATCCAAGGGCCACACATCCTAAAAACAGTCCAGCAAAGTTTGCATGCACTTGAAATATGAGACTATGCCCACCCACACCCTGAGACATAGGTGCCCCTTGTGCAATTAGAAGGAATAAAGGGCACTTCATCTAGACATAGTAACAGGATTAATATTTTTATTATTTTTTCTTTATTATTTTTAAGAGGGGGGCCCCTACCCTGCAGCCCAGGGTAGGCTTAAATTCAGTAGTAGCCCAGGCTGACCTGGGAACTAGTGATCTTCCTGCCTCAGCCTCCTAAGTGCCTCCATGACAGGCATATGCCCCCAATCTGTACTGTAGACATTTGAGTGCTTAGACTGTGGGGGGACCCTCAGATCAGAAACTGAAATGCTGTCTGGTAGGAGCTCAGAGGTACGATGCCAAAATGCTCAGTTTTTACTATCCTTGCAGAGAGAGTAAAATGGTCAACAACTCCTTAATTCTGGTGTCCACCAACTCCCAGGATCCAGGACCGGCTGTGGCCCACACCCCTGTCCTGTTAGCTAGCCCCAGTAGATCCCCATGGTGGCCCTGACCCTCCCTACCTGTGACTTCCTCCTTCTTCTTGTTTTGTGTTGTTGTTGGTGGTGGTGGTGGTTTGTTTTGTTTTTAATAACAGCCCCATTCCCCAATTTATTTTATAAACCTTCAGGCCATGTTTAGCAGAGTCCACTTGCAAGTTCATGCTTCCGTCATTGGTTCCTCTTCATGTGGTCAGCCCTTGTCAGTCTCGGTTTCCAAACTTGGTCAAAGAAATACTCTAAAGCAGGACAGTATTGGAGAGCAACAGCATGCATGCATCAGGGCCTGGCCTGGTTCCGGTCTCTTCTGATTTAACTGTATCTCCATACCACACCGTCAAACTATTGTAACCAGAGACTCCTGCCATCAGCTGACTGCCAACCGGAGAGTGTCTGGGCCACAGAGTCCCTTGCCCTTGTGATGTTTATCAGGGACTGCTCTTAGGAGCAGTACCTTAAGGCTGTGGGAGTAAGGGAGAAGCCAAGACACTTGGAAGACTCAATGCTAGCCCCAAGCCCACGCTGCTTGGAGTTCTGAACCATGGATGTCCCTCAGGGCTTTACCAGCTGCCCTGAGGCACGGGTCCATATTCTCCAGTTGGAGCAGCAGTGGGTGGCACCAGGCCTTCTCTGGAATGGAGAGGCTGTTTATCCTCTCCTGGGTCTTGTATGTAGAATAAGGTCCACACTGAGAGGGATTTGGAGGAACCCATATTGATGTTCATCACACTCACCTCCCACTTTGGGGTCTTTGCTTTTGACACGCACTTTGGCAGCGGGACGGACTGGTCTTCTGGTCTGGTCTTTGCGAGTTACCTAGGAATCAGGACACACAGGCTATGGCTGCTGTTCTGTGTCTGAATTAGCTGAGTGTCTCTATAGACCCCCATTCCCCTATCCCTTCCTCACCCCATTTCTATCTGCCTATCCTAGCCCCCAACACACACACACACACACACACACACACACACACACACACACACACACACACCAGTTCTCTGGAACTCAAGTAATAAATCCAGAGTTTGCAGCCTCCGTCAGTTCTGTGCATGTATCGGCCCTGGACTCCAGTCTAAACCAGAGTCCCCAGCCTTGTACTCCTCTGCCAGAAGAAGCCAGACAGTATTCTACGTCCTCCAATGGACTCACTCAGCGGCTCCCGTCAACGGTAAAGTGATAAGTCTTATTCTTTTCTGGTTTGCCGGGGATTGTTAGTCTTTCTGATAAACTCAGACAATGCACTATGTATTTATTTGTGCTGCGTGTCCACATGCGCTTGGCACACAAACATTTCTGCTGAATGGGTTTGTGTCAGCTGGTTAACAGTTCTTTCTCTAACAGCTGTCCGCAACCTCCCGGAAACCTACGGCCATACCTGCATTCACTCATTCACTCTCCAGCCATGCATCCAGCACAGTTGCTACTCCATGTCAGACATGCTCGCATCGCTAGAGAGATCCTGTTCCAGGCAGCAGCCAGACACCTTAGTGCTAATTCGAACATGACCCTGAAAAGTTGAAATCAGGTCCCATAGAAATAACTACCTTTTTTCTACATACTAAGAAACACAATAGTCAACTACTTTAATTCACGTGAAAAACAAATTCTGTACTCTCGGTCCATTTGTGTGTGTGTGTCTGTGTGTGTGTGTGTGTTTGCGTGCCTGTGCCAATATGCATACACATGCATTTGTGCATGTGTGGAGGTCAGAGGCCAACTTCGGGTGTCATTCCTTGAGTGGTGCCACCTTGGATCTTTGTTTTTTGTTTGTTTGTTTAAGACAAGGTCTCAAGGTCTCTTGTGGGCTTGGAGTTCATCCATTAGGCGGGGCTGTCTGGCCAGGGAGCCAGTAACTCTCCTGTCTCTGCCTCCTCAGCCCCAAGATTACAAGCATGGGATACCCGGTTAGCTCTTATGTTTTTCTGTTTTGTGTGGGTTCTGAGGGTTGGACTCAGGCCCTCACACACTCATGGTGGTTCAGCCCTCTCCCTGGCCATCTGTCTCCCCAGGCATCTTACTACATTTTCAAACAGTTTCACTGGATCACTGGATAATAAAAGCTCTTAGCTAGCAACATCTTTTAATTTTATTTGTGTTTTCATCTCTGTTAAAGTCCAAAACCCTGGTGACTGAGATAGAGAGGATTGGACCAAGGCATCCCAGGCAAAGGAAAGACCAAGCCCATCCCAACCATTTAGCAGGAAGCAGGAAAGCCAGTTAAACTGAGTGGGTGGGGAAGTTTGTGTTTTCCACAATACGTGAGCCACCAGCTAGTCTCAGCTTGTCTGCAGTGCGTGTGGTTAGTGACACCAATTGATGACACCAGGCTACCCAGCTCCGGAGCTTCTGGGAATTCTCCTGTCTCCACTTCCCATCTTGCCATGGGAACTCTAGGATTGCAGACATCCGACAGCAAGTGCTGCCTAGCGTGGGCTCTGGAGATTTGAATTTGGGTCCTCGACTTGGGGAACAAGTGCCTTACCTGTGAACTGTCTGCCCAGCCAGGGAATATCTTTCTAATTGCTTAGTTGCCTTTCAGTATTGCCCTCTCTCGCCTTCAGTGCTCAGACCGGGGTCTGGTATTCTAGCTAATGAGTGCCTCTCTAGCCAACATGCACAGGGCAGGAAGCCTGGCACACCAGAGAGTGTGCCCACTGCTCTCCATATGATGAAAACCGCCCTGCCCTGAGCCTCGTGAGAGAGCAAACATGGCCACTTTCCCAAGGGCCTTGGAGACTGAGAGGAGGGTGACAGCCAGGACAGCAGGCTCAGACCAGCTCTGGAAAGCTCCATCCTCATGAATTACATCTCCTCTTTTCTTCCCTTCGGCTTCCAGTCCTCTCAGCCCTTCCGGCCTTTGCCTGGACAGTAACTACACTGTGAGCTAGAAATAAAAATAAAAAGCGAGGCTTAAAAAATACTGCGTATGAAGATTTAACCTCAGGCATGATTTATAGAACAATATTTTTTAAATCATTTCAGGGCCAGCAAGATGACTCAGCAGCTAAAGGCCCTTACCACAAAGGCTGACAGCCCAGTTCTCCATCCCCGGACTCACAAGGTGGAAGGAGAGAAATGACTCTTTCAAGTTGTCCTCTGACCTTCACATGTACTCTGTGATGGTTACACACACACACACACACACACACACACAAGCACACACACACGCACACATACACACAAATATAAATAAATAAATGCAAGGAAAAGCCACTTAAGGGCTGGTAAGATGGCTCAGCAGGTAAGAGCAGACCTTGCTCTTGCAGATGATTGGAGTTTGGTTTCCAGCACCCACACTGCAGCCCACAACTGCCTATAAGTCCAGCTCCAGAGGATCTGATGCCCCCTTCTGGCCTCCAACGGCACCCCACACAGGTGTGCACACACACAAACACACACACATACATATAAAAAATAACAACAATAAATCTTAAATCAATAAGGATGAACAGATGTTGCCACTGTGAAGAGACACCATGACCGCGGCAACTCTTATAAAGGAAAAAATTAATTGGAGCTGACTTAAAGTGCAGAGGTTTAGCCCATTATCGCCATAGTGGGCAGCATGGCTTCATGCAGGCAGACATAGAGAGGGAGAAGCAGCTTGGCAGCTCTACATCCGGATCCATATGAAACAGGAATAAAAAGAAGGAAAGAGACACTGGCACTTGCTTAAGCATTTGAGACCCCAAAGCCCACCCCCAGTGATACACTTCCTCCAACAAGGCCACATGCCCTAATCGTTTCAGATAGCAACAGTCCTTATGAGTCCCTGGGGTCGTTTTCATCCAGACACCGCAGGTGCAGATGCATTTCTGTGCGCATTTCTTACGGAAAGAATTGCCCTGTAATGTGAACATATTCAACAGCACTGAATACTTCTAAGCAGTTCAGACTTTAACTTTCACTTTCTGTTTGTTCCATCATGGTTAACTTTTAAAGGGAGTAAAAAGAGCTTGGGCAATGTATTCCTTGAAAGGGGTCTGCATAATGTTCTTATAGACCAGAAACAACTACATTAAAATGGTTGGCATTTGCTTTTTTTTTCTCCTAAGAAGTAGTTTTGGTTACTTATTTCAATATTTTTTTAAAGATTTGTTTTGAGTGTGTGTGTGTGTGTGTGTGTGTGTGTGTGTGTGTGTGTGTGTATACATGTGTTCAGGTGTATGCTGAGTGGAGGCCCAAGAATGATGTCATCTGTCTTTCCCTCATCATTCTCCTCCTGTACCTTTTGAGACAGGGTCTCTCACCTAACCTGAAGCACATCTGTTCAGCTAGGCTGGCCAGCCAATGAGCTTCAGGGATCCGCCCTCCTTCTATGTCCTGTGTTAGAGCACTAGCATGAAATGGCTTTCTACGTAGGGTCTAAGTACTCAAGTTCCGCTTCTCCAGCTTGCACAGGGGACATTTGCTCACTGGGTCATCTCCCTAGGCTCAGACTCATTTCCAGCATTATCATTTTATGCTACTCTATAATTTATTTCCTCCAGGAGTCACAGATTCCCTCTCGGAGCTTCTAAGTGTTTCCTTTAGGGAATCCTGTACGTATTCAGTAAGACAGAGGACAGCATAGTCTCCATGACAGTGTCATTCGTTCGAACGAGGAGAGGAAGCTGCTCTAATCTCTAATCCCGTCAGATTGCCTCCACTGTCCATCTTCCACAGATTAGAATGGGGACCTTTTATTCCTTTCAAATTCTACCGGGCAGTAGAATTGTGGGAACATTTTAAGCTGGTCAAAAAGAAGAGGGGCTGGGGAGATGGCGCGGTGGCTAAGAGTGTTTGATGCTCTTCCAGAGGACCAAGGTTGGCTCCCAGGACCCAGGGCGGGTAACTCACAAGTGCCTGAACACATACCTCCTCCCGCCACTCCCAAACACATGAATAAGATTCGGATAGTGCTATTTCTGTGCAGTCTTATGGGTCTGAAAACTCTTCTCAGCTGACTGGACTTTCATCTCCAGCACAGGTGGCATCCCTGGGTCAGAGCAAAGCTCTTGGTCATCACTGGCAAGGTAGCTGGTGTTTTTCATTTGTCTATAACTTGCTTCTTCCACTGTGGTCCTGAGGCATTTCTCTGGGGCGGTGGAAGTCAGTGGGGTTTGTTCAGTAGAATCCACAGCAGCTGCCTAAAAAAAGGTCATTCAAATTATTTCATCAATAAAGGAAGGTCCTTGGCTTTGCACTTAGCATTTATTTTAATCCAAAGGGAAAGCAGGCCCAGGATTTCCATGGCTTTGGGCTTTTTCAGCAAGCGTTGCTACACCACTCTCCCCAAGCTGCTGAGGCTTCTCCTGGAGGGATGCAGCACAGGTGTTCACACTGGAGAGAGGGACCAGAGGGATAACACATCTTGAGGGCTCCTTCGATCCACTCTCAGTGTAGACTCAAGTCTCAGCCTCTGCTCTACGTGAAGGAGTTGGGAGAGTGTGTCTAATCCAGGCTCTGTGCACTATAGGGTCAGCATCTTGGTCTCTGATCTGCTGTTGTGAAGGGGAAAAAAAAGTAATAAGGAAAAAGCAACTCAAGGGAAAAGGGTTTGTCTTGGCTTACAGTTTCAGAGGGGCATAGTCCTTTATGAAGACAAGGCAGCAGGCAGGGAGGCAGAGTGGCAGACTGCTCACATCTGCCACACTGTGTCTGTACTCTGGAAGCAGAGAGCAAATGATGGTGCTTTGCTCAACTTCTCTAGATCAGGATCACGGTACCATCCAGGGAATGGTCCCACACGGTCAGGATGTGCCTTCCCATTGACATGACCCTTCGTGGAAATCCTCAGGCGTGCCTAGGTGCTTCCAGATTGTACATGAGATTAATGGCCACACACATGCTTTCCAAATCAGTGAGCACTAGCATGGGCACTACACGTTCTGACCCTCGCAGCACTAGGGGCACCTCCATGAAGGCTGCTGCACCCAGATCAAGAAGCCAGAGCCCCAGGGCGGACTTCTCTTATGGCAGAGAAAGTGTGGAGGAGATGTAAGCAAAGATTCTACATTCGCTCACAGCATCCCGCTCAGCGGAATTTGTGTAAAGTGTCAGTGGTCACAGTGTGGGTCCACTGTGTGAGTCTCACTGGGAGCTTGGTCTACAAATCCACTGTATCAGTGTATGTGTGGGTGTGCGCTTGTGCGTGTACATGTACGTGTGTGTGCATGTGTGTAGTATGTGTGTGTATGTAATGTGTGTGTCATGTGTGTATGTATGCAGTAATCAAATACATAACAAGAAGTGATTTAAGGGAAGAGAAGTTTATTCTGGTCCATGGTGTATTGTGGGAGGAAAGACAAGAAGCAAGAGTAGCTGAGGACTGTGGCCTGCAGGATGACTGTGAAGCTGCCTGCTCAGGTCTGGGTGAGAACACAGGAAGCAGGCTGGGCTATAGTCTTCAAGTCCCCACCCCGACTGTCCTAGATCCACTCTTTCCTCAACCTCCCCCAAACAAAACCAACCAAGAACCAAATAGTCAAGCCCATAAGCCTGGGGAACATTTCAGTTCTGACCACAGCCCCCACTTGTCCTGCATGCAATGGTAACGTCTTCCTCCTCAGGCTAGGGTTCCGCACCTGCTAGTCCACTCCTTAGCTTTCCCAGAAGGAAAGAAAGGAGCTGACCTCTGCCAGCAACCTGCCTTGTTGAACAGGTCTTTTGTTCCCTACAACCTGTGTGTCTTTCTTCCTCCTCCCCCTCTCCTCCTCCTCCTATGTGTGTGTGTGTGTGCACGCGTGCGTGAGCATATTCATTATGTATGCAGCATGTGGTGAGAGTGTATGCATGTAGGTGTACATGCACGTGGAAGCCAAAAAAAACTTCAGACAACATTCTTCAGTCTCTGTTTCTCACTGGCCTTGAGTTTGGTAAATAGGCTAGGCTAGCTGGCCAGAGAGCCTAAGGGATCTTCCTGCCTCCGCCTGCCTCTGCCTGCCCAGTGCTGGGGTTGCAAACACGCCTGCCTGCCCAGTGCATGCAAACACGCATCACCACACCTGATTTCTCTACTTTTGTATTCTAGGGATTGAGCCCATGCAAGCCGAATGCTCACAAATCAAGCACTTTACTTCTCACCCCTAGAAGATGTGTTCTCCTAGGACATTGTCCTGTCTATCACAAGCTTTTGCTATGGGTGAGTTTTCATACAACGTAGGTCTCACTTTAACTCCTCAAGGTTGTGGGTTCCAGATTTGAACTAGAGTTTCTCCCGGTTCAAGTTGCAGTGAGTGCTGGCGAAAATGTGACCTTTCAGTCGAAGAACAAAGACTCTGAGATGTCCTAGCTCTCAAGTTGCCCTTGCAAACGGAGATTCTGATGAGTCCAGTGTAAAAGAATCAGGCTCCGAGGATTCGGTTTCTCTTCTCGGGGAAGGAGGTATTTATTAATAACACATATGTGGGGTCTCGCTCATTCCAAATGTTTGAAAGGAGATGAAGTTATTTTTCCAATACCACAACCTTGCTAGGCCCTCTGCTCCCCTTCCTCCTCCTCATGCCAGCTCTGAGAAGTTGCATTTAATAGTCCCAAGCTAGCTTTGTACCAACGAGAAAATAGCAGGGTCCAACTTAGAAGAGAGGCAGAATTTAAATTCAAATCTTATAACTGAAACAAGAAAAAAAAATCACATCCATCACCTGTGCTGGATTTTAGCAACCTTCAAACATGGACCTGGTTAGAGTGTGGAAGACACATATACACACATATATACTTTTAATGCTTTTTGTTGAAGAAGAGCTGCCTATAGCTATAAATATTTCTTATGACTATCTCAGAAAGTTCCAGAGGCCACTGGCCTTTCTCACCAAATATGGGATTCTTCTGGGCTCAGAACAATCATTTACCTTTACACGTTTACTGTCTGGAATGCGTTGGGGGAACACTGGGAGGCACTGTGAGTTCTCGGACTCAGTGTCACCTCCAATTCCAAGAATTAAGGAATATAGATCCCTTCAAGATTTACTTGATGCTTAAGATGGAGTTAGGAAACAAGAAGAGAGAAAAGCAGTCTCTATGCGAAGTTTTTCATCCACAAGCAGACCCAAGATTTTCACAGAAAAAACAACTTTGCAAGCCAGAATACTGTCATGGTTTGAAAGTGAAATATCTGTCTCTCGTAACCTGGTGTGTTTTGAACACCTGGTCCCCGGCTGGTGGAGCTGCGTTGGAAGTATGCGTCAGGGAATGTGGTGTCTAGTTAATAGACATAGGCCAATAGGAGCAGGAACCTAAAGGCCTTATTTGCCTCCACTTCCCATCTAGTTCTCTGCTTCCTGTGGATGCAAAGAACCACCACGGGATCACTCCCTACCGGGGACCAAAATGCTCCTTCAGCTTTGCCCACCGTGATGGAAAGAAATCTTCTTGAAACCACCCACCGAAATAAAACCTTCCTCCCTTAGGTTGCTTCTGTTCAGTGTTTTATGACAACCATGAAAAAGTCACTAATTATACACTGACAATGACAATAATGTCAAGCTGTATTACAGTTCCTAGTGCAATGCATATTCTGAGCACATTCAAGTATCACATTGCACCATTTTACTGTGACTGCCACCTTACAAGATGCGTACTAGCATCAGGACCAATTATACAAGAAGGGATAGCCATAGCTCAGACCTTGCCCCAAGCCAAGCAGGTGTTGTAAATATTCAGAGCCAAGGTAGACCACTCTGCAACCTGAAAGCCAAACCTCTACCCACCGCTTCCTTCAAACCTATGTGTGCAAACAAAGATCATTGCAAGTGTGTGCACACATGGACACGATCAGTACAAACCAAGAACAGGGCTCACCAGTTCAGGCCAAAAAGACTCATTTCTGCAACATTTCCTATGCATTTTAACCTATATTTGAAAACACACAGTAGACCCTTGCTATACACACCCCAGATTGTCAACACTAAAAACACCTCTGTAGACCATCACTGTTAGGGATGCAGAAATGCTTCCCCGAGAGATAGGTGAACTCAGAGCTCCCTGTCTCTACTACCCAGTGCTGGCATTACAAACGCAAGCTGCCATCCCCAGCTTTTATATAGGTGCCAGTGTCCAAACTCAAGTCCTCGTGCCCGTACAGGAAGCACTTTGGTCGTGAGCTGTCTCTCCAGGCTCTCCCATCCTTGCTCTTTAAGAGCTTGTGTCCACCCTCACCCACACCTCTCTACCGCCACTGCCCACGCTCATTTCATCTCACTGTGGTTTCCCGGCCTTCCGGACTGTCCCTACCTTGGGTTCCTAGCTTTACCTCCACCACCCTGCATCTCATCTACCTTACCGGATTCTGGACGTAGGAGTCCCCTTCCTGCTTTGATGGGGCCCAGGTGACCTAGTACAACAAAAGAATACGGCTAATAGAATGGCAATAAAAGCCGGAGAGGTTATTGAAAATGTTCTCCGGCTAAGTAGACACATCCCCCAAACAGACTCTGGGAAAATAAGTAAGTGCCCGGCTCTCGGGAGGAAATGAAACAAATACAGAGATGCTGACATCAAAGGCTTGCTCACATCACTGCAGGATGGAAGGGCTGCTCGCTAATGACAAACACAAGAAGAATGGCGGGTTCATGCAGACTCCTCGAAGCAGCAGCCTGTACCTAGAGCACCTGGTGCATGACATGGGCGTGTGCTACAGTGACTGAATGTATCCTGTTCATTTGCTGCCTCAACATGTCAACACACAACAACCAAGTCAAAGTCTGCATACATTGATTTCTGCCAGGCCCTGGGTCACAGGAAGAACCAGATCACAGAGAACAGTAAATGTATGCTAATCAATATGGCAAAACCCTGTCTGGAATAGACCATGTTTTCCTGGTAACTCCTATAAGAGACCACTAAGTGAGCAAAGGGGAGGACCCATGCCAGCAAGTTATCCCACAGAAGGTTTGAGGAGAACTGGGCTTATACTCATCTTAAGAAAGGAAAACTGAATTGGGGAGAAATGGTTCCACAGTTAAGAGCCTGGGCTTCTCTTGACCAGCACCAGTTTGGTCCCAAGCACCCACATCCCATGGCTCATAACCACTTACAGCCCCAGTTCCAGGGTACCTGATAGCCTCTCCTGACTTCTGTGAGCATCGCACTCAAGGACACATATCTACACATAAACACATGTCTACACATAACTTACATAATAACAATAGCAAAGAGCCAATGGCTGATGGCTGGCAAGGTGGCTCAGAGGGTGAAGGCGCCAGCTGCCAAGCCAAGCCTGAAGCCCAGAGTGCGACCCTCAGGATCCATACAGTAGATAATGAGGGTGACTCAGTCCTCTGACCTCCAACCAGGAAGTGTCTCTCACACACTTAATAGCATGCTTTAAAAACAAGAGCAAACACAGTTGATAACTGAGGGTCACACAAGATAACTCTAAATGTCTTCTTGGAAAGTGGACTCCTGAAGACCCAATGCTTCTATCCTCCATGCTGCCAATGTCTGCCTCGTTAGGATGTAGGGAAACCTGGAATAGGAGGAGGTGGGAGAGCAGAGGAGGAGGTTGCTGGATGGGGGTGATTTGATTCTTCACACGGCAGAATGGGAGTTTTCACCCTCATGTGGTTGAACTCAGTATCGGAGGAGTTCCTGACTCTTCACCTGGAGATGAGGACAGAGGCGACCATCCTCCTTGTTACTGTGCCACAGTATGAGGGTCGGCACCCGGGACAGGTGTCCTTGCCCTGCGTGCTCCAGCTGCATCTCCTCAGCTTCCTAAAGCATTCAGAATGCGTTTGAAATATTTTACTATCAGAAATTGATCGAAGTGAACTCTAGGGCTGCCGTGTCTATGAAAGCAATCTCTTTGCTACTCGGAGTGAGCAGAAGAAGACAGAGAAGGTTAAAGCAGCTTCCGGGATGAAGTGTATGCTTGTCTGGGAAGTTAGGAGAGGACCCGAGTGTGAACACCTGGGTGCTGGAGGTGACTTTAATGTGCCTCAGAAGAGGACCTGGGAGCTCATTCTGCTTCTGTGCCACAGCATCTCCCAGGAACCTCACGCTACAAGAAAGACACAGCTGGAAACTCTAAGCCCCACTTGCTGTAGCGTCCTCTCCCCCCACAGCTAGCCCCAAGCTATCTCCTGTTCTTTGTGGTAAAGAGTTCATCTTGCTGATCCACCCTGGTCATCCCTCCCAGCCTGGGAAGTGTCACTTCTAATGAGCAGGAGATGAACTGAGAGTCCTCAGAGGGGCTTGAAAGAATGAGGGACGCAGTTAAAGAGCACTCACGCTTTAAATAGCCATTCAGACCACGACCCTGCCTCCAAGGGACTAATCCTACATTGGCGGGTCTGCAGAATCCTTTCAAGGCCAGTGACCCATGCAAGGCTGGTGGTGACTGGATTGGACCTGTGGAAACCTGAACCTGTTTGGCTCAGAACAATGGGTCATTCTGAAGTTAGCCCTTGCAAGGGACTCTTTATCCAAACCCATGAAGAGAAGCATACCTATTTCTCTTGAAACTTGGTGACCACCATGCTGAACACTTCGGGGCAACTCACAAAGCAGTACATAGGCCACGGAAATACACATGTAATGGTGGAGACCACCTGGGCCTTTACGTGGAAATAGCACTCATTAGCCATGTCTTCTGTTCCAGTGAAGTGTCAGTAAGGCTCACAGGACTAGCTAGCGTGAGGGGTGTGGAGGAACACACACTAACATACATGAAGGGCACATTTGCTCACAGTCTGGAGTACAGGATCCCAGGCTCACTTCTCATGTTCATGGGACTTTGGGTGAATCATGTCACTGCTTCTCTGTGCAGTGTGGAGAGTGTCAACCCTGAAACCACACAGGGGCCAGAAACCGTCTCTGCTTTGTTCTTTGCTTTCAGTTCCTCCTTCTGTTAAAGCTCTGAACTAAATAATGACTAAGGCTGTGTGTGTGTGTGTGTGTGTGTGTGTGTGTGTGTGTGTGTGTGAAGTTCAAGTGGAACAGGTCGTTGTTCTCCTAGCACTGCCTCTTTGTCTCCGTGGCTCTTACTTCCTGGGAATCCCATCAAGTCAGCACAGTTGGAATGGGCTGAGCTTATGTGTGAACATGTTGTTGATGAAGTCCCCTGGACCTGGCACCTCTTGCTTTACAAAGCTTGGGATGGGCATGACTGGGAGCAGGAGATGAACTTGGGTACCGCAGTCTTGGGTTTAAATCACTTCTCCCCACGTACATGTGAGCTCAAGAGAACAAGCCCCTTTCTCTAGAGCAATCGGGTGGAAATGGCTGCCTCCAGTCAGTCGTGGGTCTTCATCATTGTGGGCAGACATGTGTGCACGTGGAAACATCTGGGTGGCTGATGATGCTGGTTTTTAACTAGCTATTAGGCACCATGTAGATACAGCCTCTCCCACACTTTGTCCTTTTAGTGGGAATTGTTCACCTTCTGAGAAACCCTAGTGGAGAACCCCAAAGTCTCCCCACCTCCCCTTAGCACTGAGCACAGGGTGAGGAGACCTGTGCTTTCAAGATGACCTTGGCGCTGGGGCTGTCTCCTTTATCCCAAGGGAAAGCTAAAGCCGCTGGCACTTTCCCTTCCTGGCAGAGCATCAGCTGGCAGAGGTCACAGACACTCTTATGGTACCCCGTGAATTGGGGTTGGACCAGGTAACCTGTGAATCGGCTTGGCCCCCTTGACTGCCCTCTCCCTGGCTGAAGAAAATGGTCCCTGTCTTAGAGCCAGAGGGGGACAAAGATGTTTCTCCATTTGGAACACTCCTCCTAGCCCATCTCTTTGAACACACACGGCTTATGTTTATTCACCAGATAGCAGCTTTCCCTATACCAGAAGTCACAGTCAGGAAGGCAGAGGGGTGTCTGCAAATTAGCCAAGGAGACAGCAGTTTCCATCTAAAGAGATACACAGATGTCCCTTCAGCAAATGACAATTTGTCATAGATAGTTTGGAGACAGACTTGAACAACCTCTCATAAGAACTCCATGTAGCCTATAGGGACATGTCACTGCTTAGGGCACCCTTCTCCTCATCGGACTAGACACCCAGTGCAAAGGAAATCTTAAAATGAACTGGAGCAGGCCTATGGAATGGCTCCGTCAATAAAATATTTCCCATGCAAGCATGAAGACCTGAGTTTGATCCCCAGTGGCCAGGTGACAAAACCAGGCCTGGTGACATGTGCCTGTAATCTCAGCACGGGCCGGGTAGCGACAGCCAGGACTTGCTGGTCAGGTAGCTAGCTAAATGGAGGAGCTATTTAATGAGATTTAGTGAGAGACCTTTTCTCAAAACAAACAAACAAACAAGGTGGAAAGCAACTGAGGGGCACACCCGAGATTAGCCCCTGGCCTTCACCTGTGCACACACACACACACACACACACACACACACACACATGAGCACGCACACACAGAGGGAACACTAGCTACTTCTAAGCAGAGTTGCACTGAGACTACACATTCTCAGATTCCAGGAGCTTAGCAGGAGCCCTGGTTTCCAGGCCCTCCACAAAAAAAGAAAGAAAGAAAGGGAAGGGAAGGGAAGGGAAGGGAGGGAAGGGAAGGGAAGGGAAGGGAAGGGAAGGGAAGGGAAGGGAAGGGAAGGGAAGGGAAGGGAAGGGAAGGGAAGGGAAGGGAAGGGAAGGGAAGGGAAGGGAAGGGAAGGGAAGGGAAGAAAAGAAAAGAAAAGAAAAGAAAAGAAAAGAAAAGAAAAGAAATCCCAGAGCAGAAGTTCCCCTGAGCTTGGAGCAGGAAGCACCCTGCTGAGACACTTCTGCAATTCTTAGGTTATTTCAGTGCTGAAGGTGCCCCCTTCCTACGCGACGACTCTTGTGTATGCACGCTGTCTATTTTGTTTTATAGAACGTTACAGTCCTCTGGATCCTATGAACCACAGCTTGGCAGAACTGCACAGAAGAGGACGCAGTGAATTGGTCCACACGTTGGTCCCTATGTGTGATAGCAGCAGTGTGAGCTTCAGTCCCGGGCAAACAGGTCTAGTGGAGAGGCAAAGCTCATCTCCAGCTTCTTGAGGTGCTCTGACGAAGCTCATTTCCCAAGTAGGTGCAATTGAGGTGAGAGCCAGAGCCCTCCTCTGGCTTACAACGCTGCAGATTTCCCAAGGGAAATCTTTTTCTTTTCTAGAAAAATTATATTCTTGCTGGCCAGCTCGTCTTTGCCAGTCACAGAGAAGAAAGACGATGAGGCAGAGGCAGTAGAGGGCCGCGTCCAGCCCTCTCTGCGGACAGACTCTGGCTTCCATTGCCTCTAACATCCACTGTTGATTTTCTGTAGCTGTCCTGGTGGAAGGGAGCAGATGGAGACGCAGATTAGACCAGCCGGCCCGGCCCTATCGGTCATTTTATGAGACTTCTGTGATTTTTGCCAGGCTAGCAAGAAGAGGGAAAACAAGGGAGACAGAAACTCGGAGGCTCTGGGCCAGGTCGTTTGTGACCTGGAAAAGGCCAGAGCGAAGTGGGGATGTCAGAGGTGGACAAACACATTTCGGCTGCCACCACACGCTTTGCAGCGGCGGGCGAGTCACTTTCCCCTCGTCTGAAAAATGAGGCTAATCACATATTCCTTTCAAAACTATCACAGGGGTTGAAGAATGCATGTGAGGCATGAATTGCGAAAGTTGGCTGTCTCAAGGGACTGGCGGTCTACGCTGGAGCATGGAAACTAATGATAAAATAATGTTCTGTAACAAATAATGCCTTTGCAAGTCAGTTAGAAGCGGAAAACAGGAAGGGAAGCTCCCTGCCAAGTTCTATTCCATCTTCCCCGTTTGGCTCCGCATGCACACACTAAGCACCGGCCGCGGACCAGACTATGCCATCACCGTCACTCAGCTCCTGGAGCCAGAAAGATCTGGGTTTAAATCCCATCTCTACCATCCATCCCCCAGAGGTGTGGCTTTTGGAAATGACGTAGAGCCTCTGATGTGACAGTGTATTCCTCCAGGTGACGTTAGTGGCTCCTGCCTCCGAGGTCATTGAGAGGAATAAATGGATTAATAGCAATGATTCTGCCACACTGTGAGGGCTCCATACACGACACTCAATGTCGTCTTTGCCATTGTCATCACCACGACAACCACGACCAGTTCTGTGTTTCGCATATGGAATTAGAGAATGGATTAGATGGGATGGGTTGTAGCTCCGTGGCGGAACCTGGGCTAGCACTCACAAAAACACAGCATGTTAAAAAAAAATGGGGTAAGATACAGCTCACAGCTTTGTAGGTCCCCAAATTTAGGTGAGGGTCCTAGGATCATGGGGCTAGGTCCATGATCAATAAGCCTTTATTGATAAGTATTGAACATCATCAGGGAAGATGGAGGTCTTTGAAGTAAAGTATAAAGAAGGACTGGGTAATGATAGAATTGACTCGCCTACTCTGTACCTAACGAAAGGTAACAGGGCTGGTCTTATCGGATTCTAGGGCCTGTCAAGAATTCAAGACTGGGGACTAGAGAGAAGGCCCAGCAAATAAAAACACTTGCTACTCTTGCCACAAGACCAGAGTTTACTTCCCAGCACCTACAACAGGTGGCTCACAATTGCCTATAACTCAGGCTCCTGGAGATTCAACAGCCTCTTCTGGCCACTTCAGGCGCCATACATATGTGTGCATACACACACATAGACAGACATATAAATAAAAGTAAATTTTGAGCCAGGCATTGGTGGTATACACCTTTGGTCCCACTACTTGGGAGGCAGAAGCAGGTAGATCTCTGAGTTTGAGGCCAGCCTGTTCTATAGAATGAGTACAGACAGCCAGGGCCACACAGAGAAACCCTGCCTCAAAAACAAAAACAAATAAACAAAAACCAAAGGTAAGTAAATAAATAAGTTTTGGCCCAGAGAGATGACTCAGTGGTTAAGATCACTGGCTACTCTTCCAGAGGGCCCTGGTTGGATTCTCAACACCAACATGGGGGCTCACAACCACCTCTAACGAGTCTCAAGAGAGCTGCTTCATTCTAGACCCTGCATGTACCAGGGGTGGGCATGGTGGGCAGACAAAACTGCTAAACACATAAATTAAAAATCAACTAAACTTTAGACGTCTTTTTAAAAAAGACTCAAGTTAATTTGGGGAATAAATACCTTGACATCACTATCTGATGCATAGATCGTTTCAGGGCTACTGGGACTATCAGAAACAGGACAGCAAACGTGACCACTGTGACCTCAGCAGTGAAAACATACTTCTGCGGAGCAGGACGAGGTAGAGAGGACCGGCTGCAAAGGAGGACCCTTCCCTGAGTGTCACCAAAACCCATCCCCATCGTGTGGCTGCGAGGGTTAAAGGCGAGCCTTGTTCTCTGTGTTCTCTCTCACTCTTCTCCATGGATATTGGTGCCATGTTAACATCCGGCCTTGACCTCCACTCCCAATTCTATCACTGTCAGGGCTCCATGCCTCCTCCACAGAATGATCACAGTTCAGATCTGTTCCACTCGACCCAGGATTCCTGGGGGAATCCACGAGATCCCTTCAACAAGTATTTATTGAGTAGTTGCTAAATGACACAGTGCAAGACACTATGACCCAATAGGCTGGTCCTGACCATTAGGGACCCAGGCAATCCAGGCTGATATTCCCAGACAGAAATGAGCAATCTCAGCCCAGATAGAGTATTGCAGGTGATCAGAAGGAATGTGAATTCCCTAGCAGGAGGCAATAAGAGAAATATTCAGGAACATGGTGTTAAAATGGAAGCTGTGACACAAACAAGGCACACTCATATATACATAAGGAACTCCCAGAATGCTCTGTGTTCCCTATTCTAATGGCTGCCTAAGCTCTTAGGTAGATCTAAGACTATGGTACATGGGATTTCCTGAGGGTAGGTAGGGTGTGAGCTATTACAAGGTGCACACCTGTAAGCTCTCATCATCTGCATCAAACTCACTAGAGAAGCAAGACCTAGTGTCTCTCAAGTTCACTGCCACGGACGAGGAGACGGAGGACCAGGAGGTGACATTTCCTGGCCAGCACCATCGGTAAGTTATAGAGAGCCAGTGAGATGGCTCAGCAGGTAAAGTCACAAGCCACCAAGCCTGACACCTGAGTGAGTTCCGTCCCATAAGGTAGTGAGAGAGAACCAGATCCAGAGAGGCATTCTCCAGTCTTCACCTGTGTGCATGCGTGTGCTCGTGAACACACACACACACACACACAACTGCTAAAATAAAATTGAGAGATTAAAGAGTCGGAGTTTAAACACGGTGTTCAGAGTTTACATGTTACCTCTCCAGTACAGGAAGAAAACTGACAAGTTGATCCTTCAGATCTTTAACTCTCCCAAGAGAGTTACTCTCCCATGATTTCAGGGATATAAAGTTTGGATTCTGGAGACTTGTGACACAACTTTTCTCGGAAGCCACATTGCAAGTTCAGAAAGTATACAGTAATAAAACTTCCTTCTTGAGCTGGCTACTATGGCTCACTCCTATAATCCTCCCTACTAGATGAGGAAGAAGATGAGGCTTCCCCAAACCACCCTGGACCACATGGGGAGATCCTGTACCCACAAAACCAGACAGAACTCACAGGAACCTCCTGAAGCCATTCGGGAGCACTTCACGCTGTGGCCGGCAGATGGCAGAGGGGGACAAGGGAAGGAGGGAGCCACAGTCCCTGCCCCGCCCCTCCATCCTGCAGTTCTCAAGAGCAACTCGAAAATGCGTTTACCTCAGTACTGTTTGTTTAAAGTCACTCTCCACTAGGTAGGGACTGCTCGGCTTGAAATTCTTTGGCACCACTTCCGTACCACACCAGGAGACCAGGCATCCTCCCTGCTCCACCGAGCTTACCTCCGGCTGCTCTGACCAGACCTCTCCTCCTTTGCCAGATGGTTTCAGCTGAGGGGAAGCTTGGAGGTGCACAGTTGATGACTTCAGCAAAGGATGTAGTAGTGTATAAAGAGGTCAGTCCCTGTCGATTTAGACCCAAAAAACAAAACAACAATAACAAAATACCCTCCTGGATAACTCTCCCTAGGAAGGGCTATTAAGTGCACCTCCTGCTCAAGCTGAGGGTCCCTGGAGAGCAATGGAGCCCTGCTGTTCTGATCAGTTGTCTGTTACTTAAATAAACATCATGACTAAAAACAACTTGGGGAGAAAGGGTTTTATTTAATTTTACACTTCCTGGTCATAGTCCTTCTGAGGGAAAGTCAGGCAGGAACCTGGAGTCAAGAACTGTAGCAGAGAACACTCCTGGTTTACCTAGCGGCTCACTTTAAGTTACCTTTCTTACACAGCTCAGGCCCAGCTACCGAGGGATGGTACCGCCCACAGTGAGCTTGGTCCTTCAATTAGCAATCAAGGAAATGTCCCACAGACAAGATGCATCCACAGGCCAATCCAACGCACACGATTCTTCCCTTGAAGTCCCACTTCCCAGGAGACTCTAGATGGTGTCAAAGTGACTTAAACACTAACCAATGCCTGCGAACCAGAAACCACAAGTTCTCAAGTACTGCATGAATGGCTTAGCTAGCAGTTTTATGGGACTCTCTAACTTATATCTGAAACATCACAAGCCAGGCCTCCACCATCTGCATTCCTCTCAACTCTCTCTTGTCTCCCAAGCTTCCACAGAAATAGCCACAGAAAAGCACAACAGATTTTCCAGGCCAAATTCCAAACCCTTCCACAATCCTATCCAAAACAATGTGATCAAGACTGTCACATCAATAAGCCCGTCTTTAGCGCCCGTTTCTGCCATAGTTTGCTTTCGTTGGCTGTGATAAATGCCGTGACCAAAGGCAACTTGTAAAGGAAAGGGTTTCTTTGGCTTGCACAGCTCCATGCCAGTCCATCATTGGCAGAGGTCAGGGCAGAAACTCAAGCAGAGACAGGACTCATGGAGCATGCTGCTCACTGGCTTGCTCTCCTTGGCTTGCTCCTCTTGCTTTCTTGCACATCCCAGTCCCAGTTCTACTGCCTAGGAGTGGCGCCACTCATAGTGGGCTGAGTCAGCCACATCAACCACCCATAAAGAAACCCTCCACAGCTGGCCCAGGGGAATCCCTCAGTTAAGGGGCCCTCTTCTAGTAATCTAACTCATGTCAACTTTACAAAAACTAACCACCTGTGTATTCGGTTTTGTTTGTTTGCTGTCTGGGTGCTATTGCTATGACTAGCCTTTGTTTTGTTTTGTTTTGTTTTTTTAAGTTTTAATATTAATATTATTATTAATTTTACTTATTTATTTGAAACAAGTTCTCACCCTAATTTCAAGGGAATTCCTTGCCCCTGGGAAATTACTACAAAACTCAAGCTGGCCTTGAACTTGTGGCCATCCTGTCGTCCCAGCTTCCCACGGCTAGGACTACAGGTGTACCACAGCACCTCCTGTGGGCTCACAGTTTTGGAGGTTCCAGTCCCAGGTCAGTTGGTCCTGTCACTTATGGGCCTGTGACAGTTCTGCACCTTAGAGTCCCATGTGACAGAGAAAGCTGCTTACCTCCTATCAGCCGGGAAATAAAGACAGGAAGGGACGGAGTCCCCAGTCCCCTTTAAGGGTTCCCCAATGACTTGTGCACTAGGGGCCACCTCTTAAATGTTCCACTGCCTCCTAGTAACACTGCGCTGAGGACAAGGCCTTTAAGATAAAGGCCTTTGGAGGACACTTAAGATTAAAGCTGCACCAACTTTTTTTTTTTAACTTTGAAAGAAGATAGGCATCGGGGAACCAGAGAAGCCAGGGGGGTTCTTGCCGATCAGGGATGTTCTATGTTTTGGCTGCGACAGGGAAATGTGATGAGGCCCAAAAGATCAGATCATGAGGAACTTAACTCCGTGCTACCTGGAGCGTTCACCATGAAGCCTGACACTGATCCAGTGTGGGGACAGCTGACACACACATGCCTCTGTCTGCTGAAAAAATTCTAATCTTCGGACTTGATTTTGCAAACAAGACCACGAGATGACAGTGAGTGTTGACCGGATTCACTCACACGAAGGGCAGAGCCCCCTGGGAAATGCCAGATGTGCAGAATCCAACACAGAAAGAATCGTTTTTGAGAACTGTGGTATTATTAAATAACATTTGCTATTTGCTTTTCTTCACTGAGAAACATTTATTGAGTACCAACTATGTTCCAGATTCTGGGGCCAGGCATGGGATGTAACAAGATCACGCTGATCCCTCTCTGCCCTCAGGAGAATTCCCTCCTTGAGTATTTGGTATCTCTGGGGTTTGCCAGGGCTTCCTGCTGTGAAGCCCTTTGGGCAACCACCAGAGTTTGAAAGTAAGAGTATGACCTCATTGTCCCCAATAGGCTAGTCTCTGAGAAGTCTCCCAGTACACCAATTAAAAACACAAGTAATGATGGGTGTAGAGAATGGAATCTAATAACACTCAGTGAGAGGAGGAACAGACGAAAAGATCCAGTGATCCCAGCTGTCTTCATGGTACTGACACGGACTTAGGCTTAAATCAAGGAAGAAATGGAGCAAGGGACAAGAAGCATGTATGACTGAGCAGTCCTGATGAAGATGTGGCCTTGTTCAGCTCTGCTTCTCCAAAAGGCTTGGAAAAGTACTTGTTGCAATTATCACTTGGAGGGAATGTGGCCCCTGGGGGATGGTTACTCCTGTCTAGTGTGCCGCCTCACCATCGGGGAAGATTGTCTGCCTGTGAATGGTGTATGCTGCGAAATAATCCTTTTGTACACTGTAAAGATTTGTCACTTGAGTTGGTTTAATAAAAATTGACTGGTAGCCAGGCAGGAAGTATAGGTAAGACAACCCAACTGGGAAGAGGGAGAGCAGATTCAGGGGAGGTGAGAGAAACTCAGAGAAAAACGAGATGAATGTCCTTGTTGAAAGAAGGTACTGCCATGTGGCAGAGGACAGATAAAAATTATGGGTTAATTAAAATGTAAGGGTTAGCTGGCAACAAGCCTGAGTTATTGGCCACACATTTCTAATTAGCATTAAGTCTCCATGTTGGTTATTTGGGACCTAACAGGCAGGAAAGAAAAGGTGTGTCCTGCCAGACTTTGCTGTTCCTGGTATCCAAGGTGACGGCAGGATTAGGAGAACGACTGAGTTTTGAATCTTCAGTCTTGAAGGGGACTGAAGTGGGCTAAGTTGACCAATATTCCTTAGTAATTAACACACCTGTGCAGGGTCAAGCAGGAGTCTGACTCGGGATGTAGGAAACAGGCACAGATTGAAGGCAGAGAGGCCAGACTTTCAGCCTGCTTGTTGTTACCCTAGGAGCCCAAGAGTCTAGGTGCCTGTTAGAGGTGTGTGTGTGTGTGTGTGTGTGTGTTTTATACAATTAAACATATAAAATAATGGAAATATGGCAATTACTGGAGTTTAAAAACTTAGCTAGCACCTTTCTTGAGCAATAAAATAATATGAGGGTTGTCCGCAGAGAGCAGTCTTCCAGAAAGGCAGCACCAGTGAAATCATATACTGTCCTACTGGTAGGCTTTACCATCCATCATGCAGCAGGACGGAGACCAGAAGACAGGAAGAAGAGTCCACACTTTCCATGCCAACTGGAACCAAGTACAGGATCCCTGCACACGGACCAGGCAAGTCTCCACACCATCCACACCCAGAGTCAAGTACAGGATCCCTGCACACGGACCAGGCAAGTCTTCACACCCATCTACACCCAGAGTCAAGCTTCTGCCGGTCCTCCTGTGATATCGTCTCTGCTAAGAGGGACCTGAAGCCCAAGCTATGGAGAAAGCATGAGTGAAGGGAGGCAGCCTGGGTTGTAACTGCTAGCAGCTTCCTGGCTCCAAGCTCAGAGGCCTCTCACCACCTTGCAAGACCTTAATCCATATCCAAAATCAAACATTTGTGACAATCCGCCAACACGGGTTTGTTGAGTCAGTTCCCTGTCTCGTCATTTTAGAATAATTTCTTTGAAATCTCCCAGTCAGAGCTGGAGAGGTGGCTCAGTGGGTAAGACAGTTTATTCTGCAAGCATGGTGACCTCAGTTTGATCCTTGGCACATACGCAAAATGCCGGGCATTGCCGGGTGTGCCTGTAACCCTAGCATTGTGGAATGGAGACAGGCGGCTCACTGACCGACAAGTCTAGCAAAATGGAGAGCTTGCAGTTCAAGGGGAGATTCTGTCTCCTCTGTGTCAAGGCAGCTAAGATAGACAGCAATAGAGGAAGACACATACACACAGACACACACATACACACAATTTGTTATTCACCTAGCTAGTCAATTTGTTTTGAGACAGGGTATCATGTAGCCCAGGCTAACCTCAAACTTCTCATTCTCCTGCTCCTACCTCTCAAGCGCTGGCATGACACACGTGTCCCCTCACCTGGCTTCCCGTCACTTTTACCCTCCATTCATGGGGCACGGATGGCAATCCAGTGACTTACAGGGTTGATAATCCCCAAACTCTCTGTACATATTAAGGGCAAAATGAGCGAAAAGGCTACAGAGCATCAGGCTGACGCTCTTGACCTATAGGAACAGTGAGAACCCTCCCATGCTGGGCGGAAGTGCTAGAGCAAGGCTGCTGCACCGTGTTTGTCAAGAGAAGGGCTCAGAGCTGGACTGAAGCCAGCTGAGACCTTGAGGCCCGGACTCAAGAGAACACAGGAAAACTCTGGTTCAGCAGTGCTGATCGCTCGGAACTAACATAGTCCCATTGATTTCATATGAGGAGCCCTTTGATTACGTGATCTTTCTGGGAAAGATTGGACTTGTTCTTCATTTGCTGTCTTTTTTTTTTTTAATCTTAGAAATGAGCCAACTCCGCCATCACTCCACACCAAAGCCCCTGGGTGTTGGTGGCTGGTGCCGACAACCAGCAGGGAATGGATGGAGAGTCACCTGTTATCTTTAAAGAATAATTTCACAACAGCTTCAGGTGCTCATATGGAGAGAAGATAACCTGCTTGGAACTTTCCAGAGACATGCCACACAGTTCCACTCAGATGTCTGACTTCTTACCAACTTTAAAATTAAGTGGACAGGTTTTGGGTGAGATTGATTAAATTCTATCTACCTTTGTTTTCAGTGAACAAGACGCCCCATATGTCCATCTGGTCTACAACCATAAACCTTTCGATTGTAGCTCTTATGTTAAGGTAAGCAACCCCTAAACAACATTCCAAAGAATTCTCACATAAATTCATCCCTGGCCACACTTGATCTTCATCCTCTGGGTTTCCCCCACATGCCTGCGTATCCTTTCCCACCATCCTCTCAGCCCCATTTCCCCCGTCACCAGTATGTCCCTCTGCAGGCATTCTTCCCAAGGGAGCTCAAACAGGAAAAGCCTCCATCAGCTCAGCAGGAATCTGGATGGACAGACCTCTCACCTCCTTCCTTGGCCATTGCTCACCTCCTTCCTTGGCCACCACTACCCCACATCATGGAAAATTCAGCCTTGTTACGGTGAGAGAGAAAGCTGAGTTTGCTATGGATGAGTCATTGAAGGGAAAGTCATGGGAGTTTGGAGAGAATTCATATTAACAGGATGTCACTCTGAAAGCCAGCAGGACTGAATCTTTGGCTGGAAGAGGGTCACTAGCAGAGAAAGCCACGCAGCACTCTGAGAATCTTGTGCTTTCCCTGAGGAATATGACAAGTCTGGCTGTAAACTTGAACCCCAAAGCTTATATTTGCAGAAAGCTATCTCAGTGCTGCTGAGATTCACATTGATTATTCAACATTACATAGGGCCAGTGATACTGTTAAAGCGATGGAAGGGTAATTGTGAGTGTGTTGTGTCTGTGTGTGTGTGTATATGTATGTATGTGTGTTACTGGCTTTGGGTGGATGTTGGGATCCAAACTTGGGTCCTCATGCTCGCATAGCAAGTTCTTTATCCACTGAGCCATCTCCTTAACCCAAGATAAATTTTTAAAAATTGCTTGTACTCCGAGAATCAAGAAATCCGAGCCTACTGTTGCAAGAGTTTGCATCTGATAAATAATCACCAAGAAAACAATCTAAAAATGTTTCCCAAACTTGATAAACAGGTCACAGGGAACTAACTCAAAGCATGAATGAAAACAAGACACAGGCCAGTAAATTCATGAGAACTAAGATAAACCCCAAAGTTGTTAATAATTCAAATATTAAAACCTGTTTCTTTTAAAGGACCAAGAATCAGCTTAATGTTACCAGAGAGTGTAGCTTCAATGAATAAAAATTTTGAAGAAAACGTATTTCCAACATGAATTCTCTACCCAGAAAAACTACCAAACGGACCTGAGAAGAAAAACTTTATTGGACATTCAGGGTTTCAACATTTTTCCTCCATGCACTTTTCTTAAGAAGATTCTCTGTTAGACAAAGGAAAAGTGGATCAAAGAAAACAAGAGGTCTGGATTTAAAAGTCATGATCTTAGAACATTCTGGAACATTCTTGAACAGTCTGTTCCAGTCCAGACTGGACATGGCGAGGGAAAGCTAGACAACTGGGACAGGGTGTGGTATGAAAGGGGGACGAGGGGACAGAGAGTCAAGAGAGACACGAGGCAGCTGTCAACTCCAGGAAGACAGAAGGTCGCCCAAGAGAAGAGAATTCTGGGGGTACACATGACTGACGCACAAACTGTAGTCACAGAGTTAGACTGTTATAAATTATACATTACACAGAGTTTTACTTAGACATTACAAATAAAAATTATATTAAATATTATACTGAGTATGGGGTTCAGCAACACTGGGAGGGCGGATGGGTGAAATAAATACTAGATATTACCACCTTCCTGAAACCTACCGCTCTTCACAGTTCAGTACCTAGTAGATTGCTTGGCACTTGGGGAAGACTCAACCACAGCATATAAGATGAACGGATGGATGAAGGCTAGCCCAAGTTTCCCTGGCTGCATATGGACTAGTGCAGCCACAGGGAGAAAAAAGTACTGAGAACACGGGACCCACGAACTTAGTAACCAAAGCAGAGGGTCTTAGTTGCCAGAAAATTATGTCTTTAATTCTTTTATATTCAAACTTCAAGTTCTAGCCAAGCACATGGCTGCCCAGATGGACTTTCCTTCTTCCCTTCTGCCATTAAACCTTCCTCCAATGCCGCCTGTCTGTCCATAGCTGTTTGTGTCCTGTCCTTGCTCCCCACAAAGGCACATTCATCGCCCCACAAAGCGAGCCCAGATCTGAGAGGGCACCCTGTATCAGCTGCCACTGAATGAGTGTGTTGGGAAAGAGAGAGAGTCAGGGGAAGGAACTTCTGACACTGGGGAGCTCTCAGTAGAATTAGTGTTAATGTCATCTAGGTAGATGGGAGGCACACATCCTCTGGAAATGTTTAAGGATTCAAATCACCTAAAGGATTCTACCCAAAGTTGAATTTAGAGACCAACATATTACTGGGCTGCTTTTTCTGAGGCCTCTCTCATTGGCCTACAGCTGGCTGCCTTCTCACTGTGGCCACACGGTTCCCGGAAGGACTTCCTGGGTGTTTATATGTCCGGACTTCCTGGGTGTTTATATGTCCAGACTTCCTTTTCTTATAGTGGCGTCCATCAAGTAGGATTAGACATCACACTAAACTTCATCTAAACTTGGCTACCTCCTAAGGGGTCTATGTACAAACAACAGCACATGCTGAGTCAGGGAATATCCATACTTCAATCCCTGTCAGATAAAGAACCGGAACACCTGGCTAACAGAGAAGAAACTTTCTTCACTGACAGGAAGTAGATGGAGACCTTGAATGGTGTGCATGCAAGTCTGTTGATCTATGACAAATACCAAGAAAATGATGTGCCCAAACCATGTAATGCTCAGTGGAGGGAGTCCCGTGGAAGATGGACAGCGTGTCCTCAAACCTGAACAATGAAAGGCTAAATGTGAATGTCTATAATTCAGGAAGGTGAAATAAATGGACTTAGTCAGAAGTGTCTCTTGGGTGCATATGTGTCACATGACTTTACTGTGGAGAAAAAAAAATTTATTCATCCCAGATAGAGGGCACTGACAAATCAAAGAAGGAATCCATCCAAGGCCCACCCGGTGAAGCCTCCTCCTCTTCCTCCGTCCTCTCCCTTCTCTCACCTCCTCCTCCTCACTCTCCTTCCTCTCACTTCATTGTTTCACCTCCTGCCTCCTCACGTTCCTCCTCTACGCTCTCTTCCTCCCCCTTCTCCATCAGAAGCCACACAACTGGTGGAGAGATGCTGCCTGGGCCTTCCTCACCTCTCTTCAACTCTGCCTTGCTAACCTTCTTGCTTTTGCTACCTGTCAACGAAGTCTGGGGGAGGGAAAATCCTGTCACACACGGATTATAAAATAAACCTTACAAAAAAGAAATAGCCAAGAAAGATGAAAGCTCTTGGGGGAAAGAATGGAGTCTGTGTAGTTGTCAGAGTGAAACAGAGAGATTCTGGAGACAGGACAATCTGCATTTTCTAGAAGACTCCTCAAGTTTTATCTGTATAGCAGAAGCATAGCCAGAGAGATGATGGTATACCCCAAAGGCACAGCAATGCCAGCTGCACACACAGTTTAGCACCGCAGTGACAAGGAAGGTGACTGAGTCACACACAGACTGGAAGACCCTCACCAGTCATTCCAAGTCACTTTCCTATGCTAAAGCAAGACTGACCAGTTTGATTTGTTCCCTTGTCCTTTAATCATTCAGTCTCAACATCCATCTCTCTCCCTCTTGCTGCACAAGCCACTCTGTCTGGGTTTGGTTCAAGGACATGAGTTTAGCTCCAGTGAATAGCCTCTGTAGGTTCATTAAAGAATGCCATGTTTAGGATGCTGGGCAAGCGAGGTTCCCTCTATGAACTTAACTCTCTCATCTTTAAAATGAGAGATAATATAATAACATAATGTAATCTTTGCAATTTTGTGATGATTGAAGTGGAAGACATACATTTTAGAGACAGTCATTCCTGCCGTCAGAAGCTCTCCACGTGTGAGAGGACACTACACTCCCCTTTCCGACTACTCAGACTGCATTTGCAATTTACAAGCAGACTTTTCAATTTTAGTATTTAACCTCCAACACACTATTTACAAAATAAGGGGAAGAGGGATGGATGTCTTTCTTGAGTTTACAAAATGACGACTCTCCGAAACTGGCTTCAGTGATGCTGGATTTTCCTCTGCCAGGAATAAAAATAGAGTGAAATTAGCATCCTCATGAGCTGAGTTCAGGCCCCAGGGGGACTGGCTGTTAGCACATCATCGTGGGGACACAGAGTGCCTGGCGTAATGTGGAGGTCTAATTGTAGGACCTTAACATTGCTGGCCTTTTTGGCAGGGGTGGCTCCCAGCACAGATCAACGAGGACAAATAGCTTGGGTATATTAGCACTTGACTTCACAGCCAAGGGTGTTCCCAGGACACCTGTCCAGTGCTAAGCACGGAGCATCAGGGGGAATCCACAGAAGCTAAGGAGGCAGACTGTTGCCCTGAAAAGCCAACCATCTGCAAGACCTAGTTGTTTCTACATTCTTGCTTTAAGGTGGCGGTGTGAATCTGGATAATTTAAAACAGAACCTCTTCACTTCAGAGTCTGGGGAACAGGAAAGTCCGTAGTTCATGCAAAAATCTTAATTAAAGGAAAATAGTTGGATGTGATGGCTCATGCCTGTAATCTCAACACTCTAGAAGACAAGGCAAGAGCACTGTGAGTTCAAAACCAGTCTGGCCTACATGTTGAGTTTGAAGTCAGCCTCGGGTACATAATAAGTTAGAGCCAGTCTGGGATAGTTAGTGAGGACTTGTGTCAAAAAATGGGGGACAGACTGGATAAATGTCTCAGTGGTTAAGAGCATCTATTGCTCTTACAGGTGACCCAGGTTTGGTTCCCAGCAGAATGCAGACTTAATGAAGTCCTTTCAAATCCTATAACTTTCTTTGATTATATCAGGCAATCTGAATGGGGTATGTGACCCAATTTTTATACACGTCTCCCTTTTAGCAAGCACGCATATTCAAGAGGAAACTGAATTAAATGCAGAAAGGATTCCCTGGGGGAAAGCATGAGATATACAGGTTGACAGGTAACTCAATGACACTGGCAATGTACAGACCACAGGTGCTGGCTTTGGTGGCTTCCTTCACTTCTATGGTGCAGTTGTAAAATCCTTCACACTGTGGCTCTGAACACCCTTTTAAGAGGCTCCTGGGAAGAAATATACGGAAAGGGAGATCTGGTCTACCAGGATTTGGAAGGAAAAAGGGTTACCTTATCCCCCATATTAATGTCAACCACCTCATAAATATTCATAGGCTATTTAACTAGCACAATGTAGAAACCAATAGGGGGCTATTCCTGACTTCAGGGGCTAGCCTTCCCCAACCTCCCTCTTTGTTCTTTGTTCTTCTTTGCTAACTAGCCTTCTGCTCATGCTGTCTGTCTTCTAACTGAATTCTTTCCCTGCAGAGAAGAATGAAGAAGTCTTCACCCATTAGCAGCGGGAGCAGATGCTCGGTGTCAGCAGCTTTTCCTAGTTTCACTGTGGGACCTGTTTTCCAACGTGATTCCACAGCGCAACTTTCAGCAAAAGGTCACTTCTGGGCTCCTTGACAGAAATGGCCAAAGAAACTCTAGGAGGAGCAATTTCTGGAGACAAATGGCCACAGTAGCTGCTCATATAAAACCTTCCCCTCAGAGTGACAGCCGTGACCTGGATTTCAAAGTCCCTGCATTCTCCAGATGTGTTTCCGTAGGTAAGCTGTTAGCTTCCTGGTGGTTTTGATCTTCTGGGGCGAGGACTTTAGCCCTGCACCTCCATCTGGGCTATTCAGAGAGTTTGAAATTTTGCTTCTGTGGTGCTCAAAACAGCACACACCTGCAGTGTATAGAACAAAGAACAAACATCTTTAGTTTAGTCCTATTAAACTGATCCCAAACTATGAATTAATCTACTTTTATTTCAAAGAGATCATTGGAACTGGAGAAATGGATGAGTGGCAAAACACTCACATCCATGCCTGACAACCCAAGGCTGGTCTCCTGGACTTGTGTGCTGAAAGAGAGAACCCACACCATTAGGCTGTCCTTGGACCACCCAAAGTATGTCACCATCATGTATATGTGGGCAGACAGACAGACAGACAGACAGACAGCGGAGGGTGGGGGGAGAGACTTCGGCATAGCTATGCTTTGTGCAGGTAACCAGATGAAAATAATAACATCTAAAATATTTCTATGTTTTGCTCCAGTGCCTAAAAATAGATTGGTGGATCCCTTTGAGCACCGAAATCACCGAGTCCTAAAGGTAGGCTCAATCCAGGTTCTCAGCCCCCAAGGGGGAAGCCCGGTATCTTCTGCTCTTTCCCTCACTTCAGGCCTCAGATTCTGCAACCAAGCAGACCGGGGCCTCTCCACAGTTTCTGAAAGACGGAGCAGAGCTATCCCTTAACTCCTGTGTCCCGTGTGTAAAATTCCCAACAACTGCCTGCCCTCAGTCACCTGTAACAAGAGTTCCCCCCCCCCCCGCCGCCACTGCTGTCAGAACTCTGGAAGGATATTTTCCTTTTCACATCGAGATAAGTTGCCATCAGACGCCTTGTCATAGATTAACTCATGTTCTACCCCAAATTCATATACTGTGTGGAGAGACAGGGTCCTTAAAATGGTGGTTGAGATTCAGAGATTTCAGGACAGGCCCTGGTCCAACAAAGTTAATGACCTCAGAGGAGGGAGAGGCAGTGCTGGAGAGATGGCTCAGTGGTTTAGAGCACTGACTGCTCTTCCAGTGGACCAGGGTTCAATTCCCAGCACCCACATGGCAGCTTACAACTGTCTATAACCCTAAGATCTGATACCCTCACACATTCATGCATACTGGCAAAACTCCAAGGCTCATAAAATAAAAATAAATTATTTTTTAAAAAGATGGTGAGGTCCTAACTCTATGCACACAGAAGAAAGAAGATATGAGGCCCAGAGAGACAATGGGTCTACACTCCAAAGGAGAAGCCGCACAGAAAACCGTCCTTCCAGCTTCTTGGTGCTGCCCTTCTGGTTGCAGAACTGTGAGAACACAGATTTCCCCTGTTTCAATCAGCCAGTTGTCACGCCCCATCATGAGTGCTCTAAGATTCCAACACAGATGCCTCCAGCAAACTGACCTCTCTAGGCTTCCCCGAAGCCAAGAGTGAAACCGCTATCACTCTCAAAGGGGTGGGAGCCTCCACTGGGTCCCCCTTAATGGAAAGTGCTTTAAAACTTGAGCCACATAAAGAGGGCCTGCAGAGGTGGCTCAGAGGTTAAAAGCACTTGACATGCAAACACAAGGCCCTGAGTTCAAATCCCCAGAACCAGTGTGGGTCTTAGCAATCTCAGCTCTGCTATCAGGAAGCAGGAGGCAGAGACGGGAAGGTCCCTAGGATCCCATCCTGACAGCCTGGCATATGCATCTCAAGCCAGAGACCCTGCTTCAAACAAGGTGAGAAGAGAGGACTGTTCCCAAGCTCTCCCTCTGGCTTCCACACACGTGACATGTGCATCCGTGCTCCTACACATACATGCACATGCATGCAATTTCTGTGCAAGGGAGAAACATAACTGACATGTGTTTATAATGTGTTTATAAATGTGTCATCTACTTTTTAAGCTATCTGCACGACGGATGAGAAAACCTACCTGTCACTCCATAGTGAAAAAAAATTAAATTCTTCAGTGTCACATTTGCTGCTGCAGTTTTAGTGAAGATGCAAGTTCTGGGGAACAATGTTTGGGGTTTTCCTAGTGTTCTTCATCTAAAGCACATTAGTCAAAGGGGCCCCTTCAAAATAAATCCATCATCTTAGCTGCGGCTCTATGAATACGGCCATGCTGAGGCCTGAGATAAGTCTTTATGCCAGAAAATGTGTCATTTGAAGTGTAATAAAAATAACAATCAGAGCTGGCCTCGGGGCCACGAGAACGTTGTGCGCCTTTGCGACTCAGAAGAAACCGACTTCCGCTCATCACGGGCCAACAGGACAACCTGGTATCTACAAAACATCTGGTTGGCGCCAGCATAGAAATCTTCTGTCCTCTGGGAAAATTATTTTTGCACACCATGGCTTGAGAAAGGTCAGTGTCGTGAGCGCACCCACACCTTCTAGAGATGGCCTGGAAGTTATCACTAAGTGAGGCGAGGACAGATAAGGCCCTGTCTCTCCCCGGTGGGTAAGCACACTCTACTTGGATGTGGTGACGGCCGCTGTCAGCACATCCTTCCTCTGGCTCATCTAAAGACATCTGTGGGGCCATTGGCTGAGGAGAAGAAGCTGGCAGGGGTGCAGCGCAGATAAAACTGAAGAGATGAGGTGAAGTGAGAGGAAACATCTGGAGGCCCTGGCAAGGTCGGCTTCAGGCCCTTGGCCCAAAGTGGCTGGTGTTCGATTCCTCTTCCCTGCTGGCTTTCGATCTGGTGTTTCCTGACGCTTGTAGGGCCCCCCTAAAAACAAGCCAGATGGGAGCAAGCACTGCCATGTGCTCCGAAGAGGCCCAAGACGCCCTCTGGGACATGCGGACCTCATTCAGTGATTCACAACCTGTTGAGGTTTTTATGTGCTGACTCCTCAAGCTGACCCAGCACTTAGACGCAGACGGATGGTGGGAAGCTGTCTGTCTGCCCCTGTCACTTCTGCCTGGTCACTTCTCTAAGACAACACCCTTGACCGGTTCTCACCAGGCTTGTTTGCCTTTTACCTCCAAGCCACAGTGCAGTCGTCTGGAATGTCTAGAGAAAGCACAGGGCAAACCTTTATACAGCCTTTAATTTTAGGAAGGGTACGGGAGGCAGTTTCTCAGTCAATTGCTAGAGTGCAGTGCTGTGTTGTCAACTATGGATAAACTGCCACAAAAGAAGCCTCTGGATCTCGCTCCCTGGATTTTCCGAAACCTCACTGATTGATTAGCAACTCTGTTCTTTCTTTCCCCCTTCCTTCAGTCACTGTCATGCCACGTTGTGTGTGTGTGTGTGTGTGTGTGTGTGTGTGTGTGTGTGCACGCGCAAGCACATGTGTCCATGAACATGTGTGCATGGGCATATATAGGCCAGAGATCATCTTCGGGTGTCATTTCTCAGGTATTCTTCTCTGACCCATCTTCCCTGGTCCAGTAAGTCATTCTTTGCAAACAGATTTTTAAATCCAAAAACTGAACAATGTGAATCACACCCGTCTCTCTTTGCTCTGCCTGGGTGCTGGGTATGTCTGTGTCTGTGGGTGTGCTCACACAAAGCACACGTGTGTGGACAGCAGAGAACAGCGCGTGGGAGTCCTCAGGCACATTCTATCTTCTTTGAGGTCGGCTTTCTTATTGACATGGAACTTTGAGGCATATGCTGGGCCAGCTGTCTCTGAGCTTCTGGGGACTCACCTGTGTCTACCTCCCGTCTCGCCACAGCTGGGATTAAGATAAATATTTAAGATATATATTACAATGCCTAGCATTTTATGTGGATTCTGCAGATCTGGACTCAGACTCTCAGGTTTTAAAGGCCAGCACTTTAGTGCGTGAGCCATTTACCTAGCCCCATTTTATCCTCATATATATATATATATATATATATATATATATATTCTCATGCATATATAAGATATATATATATACATACATGTGTGTGTATACGTATCTTGCTATGTAGCTGAGGCTAGCCTCCTGTTCACCAGTGCTGAAATTACAGGTGAGCATCACTGTATTTAACCCTTGGTTTCTCTTTAATTCATCTAAATATCCAAACATTATAAATTATTAAATAGCTATTGTTATTTCTTCTCTCTCCCTCAGTCCCATTCACTTTAGAAGCTGGCTTTTTTTAAAAGTATAGCTTCTGTAGAAACGGGAAGAAGCCATGGTGATAGAATAGGTTTGGTTGGTACCACTGAAGTGATGAAATAGCACCCAGATAATTATTATTTCCCAACCTAATTACAACCACCAAGTGGACTTGTCAGTCTGGTGCACAGCCCACCTTAAACCCTGTGGGCATGCGGCTCTGCCGGTAGAGTGCTTGCCTAGCTTGCACGAAGCCCTCTACTCCATCTTATATAAAATGAGTTCTGTGGCTTATGTCTACAATCTCAGAACTCTGGGGGTGGAGGCAGGACCATCAGAACCAAGTCCATGCTTGGCTATGTATCGAGTTTGAGGTCAGCCTGCAGTATGTGAAATCCTGAAAATCAAAGCCCCCGGTTCTTGGCTCCTCCCTGGTACCATGCCATACTGTCCATGTCAGTTTCACTGAACACTGGTCAAGTGTACAGGACAGAGGGCAATCTTCATTTTTTCTTTGGTCTTTGCAGTGCTAGGGGCCCTTTACTCAGGGCCCTGTTCAGGCTAAGCTTGAGTTCTACCACTGATCTAACCCCCAGCCCACTATGTAGAGGTTCAGGTTTTAAGAAGAGAAAGCCAAGTCCTTAAACAATCTGACTGGCTAGTGAGTGACAGAGGCAGGACTAGGCCCATGGCCTTGGTTCTCTTTATGGCATTCATACGTCTGAGGCCAAAACTATTTTCATAAACTAAACATCCACTTATCTTTTTTAATTTTCCTTTTTATAACTAAGAATGACTGTATATAGTTGAATTTTTCTGAAGCTATTTTGTATTTAGAAAATGTATCTGCCTCTATTTCTATCAGGGTAAATATTCATAGAACTCAACATAATCAAGGGTTCCTTGGAATTCTCAATAATTTCTTCCTTTTTAAAAACCATTTATTTCTTGGAGTATGTGTGTGTGTGTGTTTGTGCATGTATTTCTGTTTGTGCATGTGTATGTGTGTCTGTGCATGTGTTGGGTCCCTCTACAATGTAAGCAGTGGTTCCTTCCTGAAGAGCAATAAACTACCCAGTGAGCTCTCTCGTGTGTTATGCCTTTAAACCAAGCAGTAAATTTTGCAGCAGGGAGTAAAAAGTAATTAAAAAATACCAACACAAATACAGTGTTATTTCTATTCCCTAGGTAAAATGAAGATTTTAATATATGTGTGGTATTTTCTCCAATTTTCTTGAGCATTTCTGACTTATCCTAGGAACATAATCTAATCCTAGGCTGATTTACCTAAGGGATTTGTCAGCATTTATTGTAATGACTTTTAAATCTTTGGACTCATAAAATCTTACATCTCTCAATTTAAATCAAATCTTGATTTCCTGGAAATCCTGGTTAATGGCAACAATCCCTGGAGTCTTTGTGGGTAGCTGGTAACACGTGAACATACTTGAAGCAGATGAACTATTGGGAACCACAGCTTTTCTACATGAAAAGCAATACAATTTTAACTCTGCTTTCCCCTGGTCCTGGTTTGCCTTCTGTTGCTGTGATAAACATCAGGCCCAAAGCATCTTGAGGAGGAAAGGGTTTATTTCAGCTTACATGGTGTCCATCATTGAGGGAAGCTAAGGCAGGAACTCAAGCATAGACCATGGAGGAAGGCTGCTTACTGGCTCGTGCTCAACTTGCTTTTAACACAACCCAGGCTCACCTGCCTAGGAATAGCACCACCCATTGTGGGCTGGGCCCGTCTACATCAGTCAGCAATCAAGAGAATGCCCCACAGACATTGCCATGGGCCAATGCGATGGAGGCAATCTTTTAAAGATTTGTGTGTATGAGAATACTGACTGCACACGTGTCTGTGCACATGCCTGGTGTCTGAGGAGACCAGGAAAGGGAGTTGGATGCCCATGGAACTACAGTTCTGGATGTATGTGCTGGATGTATGTGCACACACCATGTATGTGCTGGGAACAAACCCTGCACGCGCAATAAGTGCTCTTAACAGCTAAGCCATCTTTCCAGGCCCATGATGGAGGCAATTTTTCAACTGAGGTTCCCTTTTCTTAGGTATGTCAAGTTGATAGCAAAGATCAGCCACCACGCCATTTTAATTAAGTAAACAAGAATAAACTTTTAAGTTGATCACCAAATATTGATAGAGCACTTCCTGCTTTATGGTACTTCCATTGACTTACTCAGTTCCACGAATCATAAGTCATCTGGGTTTTCCCTCTACATAATGGATTTATATTGCTTCATTCATAATTGTCATTTGGTAAATCTTAGTCCAGTTATGATTCTGTATAAAAATGTCAGGGGGAATAAGACATATATTAAAATATTTCTGCTAAAGAGTATACATATACACAATATACACTACACAGAGCGCATGTATTCATATGAGCTGTAGCTGCCTACAGCTCCAATGTAAACACAGAACTAGTGAGGACTACACTATCTTGAATGGATAGTCTCTCTCTCTCTCTCTCTCTCTCTCTCTCTTCCCCTCCCCTTCCTGGGTTGGGAGATTAGCCATCACTGACTGATCCCTGCCCTTCTGCACAGCAAACTGCCAGTCCTAAAGAGCTGAACCTTATCTATGGCATTACAAAAGACAGCTCATCTATGACATAGCAAGGGACACTTATTGCATTAGTCAGGCACCGTGGGATAAATCCGTTTGCCACCACATTCTTATCAATCAAACATCACAGCCCAAGTTCTCCCTGGGTGGATATTTCTAAGGAGATCTGAGTTCATCGCACCTCATGGGATTTCTCTGCTCCGCAAGGTGATAGGGAGAGAAGGTTGCGGAGAACACTGTCCCTGAGGTTTGTGAAGTAGCCCTAAATTTACTATGGTTGTTGGTAGAAGCCTGGAGCATGAAAAGAAAGTAAGAAAACAGGTAAAGATGCAAATAAATAAATAACAATGAAGTGAGAAAGCCTTCACACATCAGGATGTGGTCTGTGTGGACATAGGAATCCCGAGATTGCATTATGAGAAGAGCGAGAAGAGAGAAACAAGGAGTTGAAGCCCCCGGCGGAGCTCTGGCTGGCTCCTGGGTGTGGTGTCTGGAGGTGGGGGCAATGGAAGGCACAAAAACAAGCTCTCCTGGCTTCCTTCACTGCCCAAACACACAGCCTGTTGATTTCCTTGACATGAGAATTCTTTGGGGTAATAATTATAACACCACTTCTTTACAAATCTTATTTTAAGACCTGTGACAGTCTCCTCTGTGTGCCACCGAGTTATTTTAAGTGGAAGTTAAACTAAGAAAACACAAGTGAAGTCACAAACCTAAAAGGTCCATTCAGTTAGGAGCAGTCTATGTGGCCAACTCCTAGGTGACCGAAGCCACTGGATGGACAAATCACTGTATACAGACTCAAAGGCAGCATGGCCTAGTTCTTATTCACTCTGCAGATTCGTGGATCCTTCTGGCCTTACGGCAGAGCCAAGCCCCGTAGAGGTAGCACTTCCCAAACCACCCTAGCTGCAGGTCTCCAAAGGCTAGTCACCCTGACCTCAATGGCTGGCCTTGAAGACAACCCCAGAGGGTAAAATGGCCCTTGGCTGAGACACTGTTCAGGGTCCTGTGCTTTCACTGGAAACTGGCACCAGAGTGCTCCGCAGCCAGAGGAAAGGTCAAGGTCGGAGCATGCAGCATACATCAGAATTACCCAAGCTGCTTGTTAGAAGAGATTGTTCTGAACTCCTGCCATACACAATCCCATTTCCGCAGCTCTTACTTCTCAGGTCTGGAGTCAAGAAATTCACAATTTAATTAACCTTCCAGGAGACTCGTCTTTACACTCAGGGAAATATGCTGATAAACCGACTGACGTGTGTGTGTGTGTGTGTGTGTGTGTGTGTGTGTGTGTGTGTGTGTGCTGGGGCCTCGAGCCTCCCTAATGCTGTGATTACAGGGATGTCAGACATGTGACACAATACACTGCTCTGAAGTTTTAATGTCATATCATAATATTCGCCACATTTTAGTCTTTTCACGTCTAGAAAATTTAATTATTAGAAGTAAAAGTCTTTTCTAAAGACATGAAACCATAAATAATAAGTAAGTTTCAAGAAATAGATGTGGATAGAAGATTAATATATAATAGATGTACAAATAAATTACTAATAGATTAATAGATGGCAGATAGATATAGATGATAGCTAACTAGATAGTAGATAGAAGTAAAGAGATAGATGATAGATAAATTGATAGATACATAGATAGATAGATAGATAGATAGATAGATAGATAGATGATAGAAAGAAAGAAAGAAAGAAAGAAAGAAAGAAAGAAAGAAAGAAGATAGACATATAGATAGGTGATAGATAGAAGACTGATACATAGTAGATACCTAGATAGATAAATAGACAATAGATAGTAAATAGATAGATGACAGACAGATGCAGAAAATAAATCATTCAGAATTTCTTCTGTTTGAATTCCATATAATTGTGTCATGACTGGTTTTGCCTGCCCTTGTAATATTAGATGAAAAATGCACTTCAAAGCAGTAGCTGCATGTATGAGAGAAACAGCATGAGTGCCCCTACATGCAATTCTGATATTAAAGACTGAGTACCACAGTCATTCTATTTAATGATAGATTAACAAGTCAATATGCCCTCAAAAAGACAGCTATTCTGAGAGGATCCTGAAAAGAAGATGTATGGATGGATAGATAGATAGATAGATAGATAGATAGATAGTAGATAGATAGATAGATAGATAGATAGATAGATAGATAGATAGATAGAGGAGAGAGAGAGAGAGAGAGAGAGAGAGAGAGGCAATCTGTTGGCATCTCTTCACTTCCTCCAGATCCAGCGTATTTATACCTTTCAAGAGGAGAGTGAGAAGGGGCTGCAGACTTGAGCAGGTTGCTTCACCATGGAGCCTCATTCTTTTAAGGTCTTTTGGTTCAGGCTGAAAGTTCAGCATAATGAGAGTGAGGTGGCCTTCCCATCACTACCTCCCTGCCAGAAAAGTTCCCAGAGTATCCAGGTTCCCAGTCAGGGTTTATTGAATTAATTATAAAATTAATTCTAATACTACACTGTTCTAATATGAGTTATAGTATGTTAAAACTACATTATTCTTTCATTAAAACTAAGCCTTTAAAATATGTTTTTAATTGATAGAGAATTACATCATTTCCTCCTCCCTTTCATCCCTCCAATCAACTCCCAATTGGCCAGGAGACTTACAGCTTGATGGCTTAAATCTCACCTTAAAGATGTCACACTGCCCAGAAGTCCAGCCTTGCCCATGGAGTGACACAAACAATGTGAGTTCAAATTTACTTATATAAGAAGGCAGATGTCACCATTTCCTTAACTACCACAGCAAGACTGGAAAAGTCATGGGGGGAGAAGAAAGTGGAGCCTTCTGAGCCTCAGTTAGCTAGTTAGAGGAAAAGACAAAAGCCCCAGGATGACCAGAGGGTACAGCCTGCTTCCTCCTGTGGCTCTGGGTTCTGCACTCCATCCTCCCCTTGTCCCAGAAGAAGCACACCACGTTGGAGACACCTGGGAGAAGCCCCAGAAGATGATGGGCCGCAGGCATTGCCAACACACTCCACGCATACGAGCCACAACAGCAACAGACTTAGCTTTCTACTGGAAAGTGTAGAAAGCACCAGCAGCCAGATGCTGCTTCTCTTTCTTGCTTTCTCACTCTTTTCCTCTTAGTGGGATCGTTTTAAAGATGCCGTGTCTTTCCTGCTCATAGACAGAGATCTGAATTTCTACCCATGCATTTAGCTGCCTGCAAGGCATTAGTGATAAACATGCAAAGAAAGACATGCTAAAACCTTCTCCTTTCAGAGAACCTTAAAGGAGGAAGGGATTTCAGAGCTCAGCTGTACGTGGAACCTCTGACTTAGCTTGGTTAGACTCATAGCTAGAGATCTTGCTTCATAGACAAGGAAAGAATTGGGCATGGGTCCACATCAAAGCCCCAGGATTACTCTGCTATGCGGCCAACACCGACTAGTCCTGTCCAAACATCTTGTTTGTACATGAGAAGCTAGAGACCAGGGACTGAGTGAATTATTAAAGAGTCACTTGAATTCCTTTGGGAAAAAGTATTTAATTACATAATGAGAGCTAATCACACAGCTCCTGCGTGTTCTGCTACGCAGGAGGTGTTGACGGCACGAAGACAAATGAGACCTTGTCTTGCACATTTTATCTAAGCAAAGCAAAGAGTAAATAGGTGATTGCATCTTTTAGAAATTATATTTACATCTTTTACTTTCTGTGCACGAGTGTTTTGCCCGTGTGCAGGCATGTGCACCAGGTGCCTGTTGGATCCTCTGGGCCTGAGGTGACAGATGGTTGTGAGCCACCATACAGATGCATGGGAAACGAAACCTGGGTCTCTGCAAGAGCAACAAGTGCTCTTAACCTCTAATTCACCTTCCCAGCCCTCAAGTGACAACATAGCAGATTCTCTTGTAAACTATAAAATGTCCCACAGGGACAACATATAATTATCGCATTTTTATATCTAAACCCTTGATTCTACCAGAAGCAAAATCCCCTGCACTGGGAGATTTTTTGTTTTGTTGTTTTGTTTTGTTTGTTTGAGAAACAGAAGTGACTTTGCCATGAGAAGGATGTGACCTAATGACTCCACATCAGTGACTTGGGGGAGACTGACTTGGGGGAGACTAGCAGACAGCCCTACGTATCCGCTGAGCTAGCAGGCCAGCCTCTATCCCGCCTCTGTCTCCGCTGACCCATTTGGATATTTGTGCTCATTCGTGTGAGGGAGGGGGTTGATTTAAAGTGCGCTTCAGCTCTTTCAGAGCCTTCTGCAGCAGGCAACACAACAATCCCTCTGTGAGTGCCAGGCTTCGAAGCCCGCGTTTCGGTCTCTGTGTGGCTGCTGTCCTCTCCTGGCTGCCACTTCTGACCCTCCCTCTGCTGATGACCTGGGTGCCACTCTGTAGCCCACATTGGAGAGCTGTGCTACTCCAAGGACCCAGCTGGATAGGACCCGAGTTCCTCTGCCCTCCCTACAGCTAGAGCTGCTGTGCCCATCCCTAATAGAGTCCCCAGACTCAAAGAGCGAGGCAATTCATTTTCCGCTAACTGCACACTAACACCGAGAGGCGACTCTAGGGCTGGCTGATACCTCAGACAATTCGGTTTTCCAAGTTTAGTTTTCACTTCTGGTATCTTTTTAGTGTGCCATTTGGCATAGAGTTTCCATTCTGTAGGAAGCTAAACTTTGAGGGCTCCCCCCCCATCTCATTTATATCCAGAGTCTCTTGTTTCCCATTTTGAGTGGAGTTTTACTAATAAATGCTCAAACAGCAACTCCACAAATATGAGTGAGTTTTCGATGCCAGAATAAACACCAGCACGAGTTATGTAAGTTGGTCTTTGATTGGCTCAGGAAAAAAAATTTTTTTGTTTAAAACAAATGGGAAAGCCCCTATGGACAGAGCTATAATGGGGGGAGGCTATTATATTTTAGAACGAATCACTAACAATTTGAGAAAATGTCTGAAAGAGTGATCCCCACTCTCTAACACGGAATGCTTTTCCACTCTGTTTTCTGGAAAGAATCCCAAGATGGATGGACTCCACAGCTCACAGAAAGCAACCCCTGGGCTGCTCATTTTTAGGAAGGAACATGGCTCGAATGGTGGCTCACGCTTGGCCCAGAAGACTGCCCTGTGGATTGACAGGGAGCGTTCAGTCATCGTTCGGTTGCTTGCTTCTTTGTTTTTACCTGTGTCTGGCCTGAGTTGGACGGAAATGAAATGACATCTAACCTGAAAGTAGAGGAAGCTCTTGCCTCATAAGGGCCCATGTCCACAGGGGGAGACGACTCTTTCTGCCGCAAAGCCTCTAACTGTCACTCTCTCCAAGCCCAAGTCTCACCTCAGGCCTCCTCTCAAACTCAAGCATCAGTGGCCATCTTTCAAGGTCTTTTCCTGTTTTTTGCCCTAAATCTGGATATGACTCACTGGACAAAGGTGGTCCCCTAAGGCCAAGCAGTGAGCACCATGCTAATAAATATTCAAGTCCGTGTCTTTCAAATGTCACCGTGAGTCATCTTTCCCTCCTTCCTGTCCGGGGTTCAGTCATCTTGCTGGCTCGGGATCTGTACCTTTTGTCTGGGGCCTCAGTTCCCTTCACTTCCCTGCCCACCACCCAGGTGTCTTTGTCTCCTTTATCCGTTCCACTATGTCCTATTTTTCTAAAAGATCTGGCACCCACCTCTCCTCAACGTTATTATTTTGTTCCAGGAAACAAGTAAATGTTTGGAGGCCGCAGAGACATGGCTCCAGAGGCCACAGGGTGATATCCTGTCTCACCTAATCCTTATTTAGATCTGGGTTTTAATTGCATTTTCCCGTTTCTCAAGCACTGCGCACCTCCCTTCCTCTTTTACAGGAAGGGACATTTTATTTCTCATTCAAAATGCTTTCCTACTGATCTCGGTCCCTCAGAAGTTCCAGAGGGCCCTTGTTACCTGTTGGTTTGCTCGTGTTGGTTGATCTGTTGGCCTTGCTGTCATTTATCGCCTTTCAACCACCGCCCCCTTCCTCTTTCCCAACTTAGACCATAACTTACAGCCTGCTGGCTTTTCTCATCTTCACTATCATTATCTTCAGACCGAGTCTTCCCAAAATGGATTTTTCTCCCACCAACCCCGTGCTCTTTAAAGAAACAAAGAAGAGAATTGTGATGGTTTCCACTGTCGGAACGTCTGAGGCTTTGTTTGAGCAAACGCTTCAAACCCAAAGCTAAACCTTGACTTAACACACAAACTCCATTGCGGAGAGGAGTACCCATGTTGAAGCCCACCAATTGGCCGAGGACACAATCAGAGGGTTATTGGCAGGTACCTTCTAATCTCCCTGGTGCACTGAAAAAACTCCAATTCATTAAAATAATAAAAAAAGATCTTGGTCCCTCATGTGAGCGGCATGCGATTTTCCATGAACGTTCGCTCAGAAGGCTCCGTGCCTATTATACATCCCCGTTTATAAATCAAACACCCCTCGTCCTGCGGCTGCACGCTGACATGTCAGCGAGGTTTGGGTCAGCCGCACACACTTCCACGTGAACGGCAGATGAAGGCAAAGAGACAGGGAAGCGGCTCTTTTTTTGCCCCCCTTTTCCACCAGTAATAGGCAGCTCGAATGTTAAAATTGGGCTGAGACTCCAAAACCAAAGTCCCATGAACCATAGAAGCAAAGGGACTTGAGATGAAAGGCTGTATCTGTCTGTTCTCTTGGAGCCTTCACCTTTCTTTCGCTCCCCTTCATCATGTTCGTTGGAAAGGAACGAAGGTGCATGTGTGTTCGAATTAAAGAATATATCTAGGAAAAGATGGGGGGTGATCCGGCCCAAGAAAGACTTTGGTTTCTAAAGGCTGGGGAAGGTGTTTTTGGACCTGGGAGTCTACGGCTTTGTCTACGTTCAGAAGCGACCACTGAAGAGGACCCTCAGGTTGTCCAGGAGAAGGCAGTCAAGAATCCTGCTGTGTAGACCACCATGAGGGCAACCAAGTCATTTGAGCCACACTGTGAAGTCCCCTTGCCCTTCCTTGTTGCTTGGGGAACCCATGACATCTCAAAGCTTCCCATCCATGTCAACAGCATGAGGAAGTTTTGTTAAGAAAAACCATTTTCCTACAGAATCAGGTAGGTGAGTTTCCCAATCTTTGCTCCTTTGTCCTCTCTCCCATCTCCTAACAACCCTGTCATCTTTGGCCAAGACTAACAGAAAACAGAGTGAAATTGAACCTAAAGGAGAGTTCCATGTGTGACCTGTGTTTCCTTTGTACCTACAGCCCCAGATGAGAGCCAAGCTGGGAGGGCATTGAGGAGATGTAGGAAGAGGAAAACCAACCAAAGACGCGAGGGTGTGAATCCGCCACTGTAGGAAATGATCTCAGGTGTGGGGTTTAGCCAAATGGAGCAAGCCAAAGAAAAAAGCAGGAGCCAAAAAGTGGAGGATAAAGGTTCTACCAATTTTATATATGTCAAACCTCAGACTCACATACATTTCTGTTCCCCACACTTTGAGAAGTATAGGATAAATTATCTACTTAAATCCCCTTAAAGGGGAAGAAAGTTGATAATTAATATCCCTTAAAACAATGAAATCTTGTCACAAGAAGTAGGCTGTCAAGATGAGCCAGTATCACTGGCATTAGCTCCCCAGAGAACCGATGAAGCAGTGAGCTCCCAACCAGGCAGGCTTTAGGATAGATTGATTCTCTCAGAAGTATCTCACTGAAGGGTCTACTTGACATACAGAATAGTCTCCCTCAATCATGGTTTGATATTTGAGCTGGAATTTGATGTGGTTCTCAAAAAATATAGGTTGGAACAGATTGAACAAAATATAAAGAGATTGGGTCTAGATACATGAGTTTGAAAAATAATTAACTCTTCAGAGAATTCTAATGCATACCAGAAGCTAAAATCTATTTATACAGTGACTTGGCCTGCATAGAGTTTACAGGCCTTATGCAATCAACCACATGAAATTTGGTGAACAAAGATCCCATATTACATTTTTATTAGATTAGTTTATTCAGTGTGTGCGCATGCACCATGAGGTCAGAGGACAACCTGTGGGAGTCATGTCTTTCCGTCCATTATGTGGGTCCCAGGGATTGAATTCAGGTCATCAGGCTTGGCAGTGAGTGCCTTTACCCATGGAGTCAGCTCGCTGGCCCTCAGTTATTCTTAGTGGTGTCACCTGGTTCCCCTATGTGACATGGCATTTGCCGGGCAAATCTACCCTAACAGAATCACCGAGGCTCTTTAAATGTCAAATACAAAGAGTAGGACTTTATTTTTTTTTATATATAGACAGGGTTTCTCTGTAGCTTTGAATCCTATCCAGGAACTAGTTCTTGTAGACCAGGCTGGCCTTGAACTCACAGACGTTTGCCTGCCTCGACCCCCTGAGTGCTGGGATTAAAGGCATGCATCACTGCCTGGCAAGAAGTAAGACTTTAAAGCAGTTTTACCAAGAACCGAAAATGTTAGCAACCATGTATTTCTGCTGACTTGTTCAAACTTAAATTCTGCATACCAGTCATATGTGTATGACTTAAAATTTCAGAACCTTCAAAGGCTTATTTAAAAATAAGAGAGAGAGTACCTGACCCTAGAACATCTCTACAAAGACACTCTGTCTTTACTTCTTAGTTATTGTTATCTTTCAATAACATGTTTACCAATGACTGCCATCTCACCTCAGAAGTTAAGGATTTAACTTTTGTTTATCACCAATGTGATAACCACTATCATATATACATAGAGTTTCATGTATGCCACGTGTACAAATTATGTATTTCTTGCAATCACCACCATTATATATAAATACATATATTTGTGAATGTTGTCTATGTATATCTATGTATATGGGTAGATATATGTGTGTGTGTGATATGGCACACATGTATATGGATTGTGTTTATATGTATGTGTGTCTATGTTTATGTGTATGTGTGTATATGTGTATACAAGTGTATATATATTAGTCAGGATTCTCTAGAGGTATATAACTGATAGAATAAATATATGAGATTTATTAGACTAGCTTACTATATGTATATATATGCATATGCATGTAAATATCTGTATAGATCTGTGTGTATATATTTTAGTCAGGATTCTCTAGAGGAACAGAACTGGTAGAATGGATATATATCTATACATCTATCTATATCTACATCTTTATATATATTACATCATATTAGATAGATAGATAGATAGATAGATAGATAGATAGATAGATAGAGGATTTACTAGAGTGACTGACTGACAGGCTGTGGTCCAGCTAATCAACAATGCTGATGGAGAAAGTCCATGAATCCAGTACAGTAGCTGCTCACTTTATGAAGCTGGATATCTCAGCTGGTCAGGATCCCAGAGAAGGAGGTTGTGATGCCAGTGAAGGCATAAACTTGCTAGCAAGACTGAGGGCAAAGAGCAAGCACTTCCTTCTCCCATGTCCTTCATGTAGACTGTCATCAGACAGTGAGGCCCAGATTTAAGGTAGGGTCTTCCCACCTCAAAAGATGTAGATTTAGGTGGGCCTTCCAACCTCAAATGAGTTGATAAAGAAAATTCCCTCACAAGTTTACCTAGCTGCTTGGGTTTTAATTCATTCCAGATGTAGTCAAGTTGACAACCAAGATTAGCCATCACCCACTGTGTGTGTGTCTATCTGTGTGTGTGTCTATCTGTGTGTGTGTGCATGCATGCGTGCTGGCACCAAAGGAGGTCAGAAGAGGGCATCAGATCCTCTGGAGCTAGAGTTACAATTAGTTGTCAGCCACCATGTGGGTGCTGGAAACCAAACTTGGGTCCTCTGTAAGAGCAATAAAAGCTATTAACTGATGAGCCATCTCTCCAGCCTCATCTTCTAAATTTTTTTTTAAAAATCTTTTCTGTTTTCTCTATTTATCCAGTTATTCCACTGTATTAGAATTTTTCAGAACTTTATCCTCTTCCTTCATTTTTTTCTTTTATGAAATCTTTGTATGTTTGCGCATGTGTCATATGTGGATGGATTGTGGCGGTGGAGGGGCATGTGCCTAGCACAGCTTTGACGCCAAAGAACTGCCTCAGGGGCCAGTCTTTGTTGCACCTGTGAGACAGGGTCCATCTCACCATTGCTCACACCAGCAAATCTAGCCTGTGAGCCCCTGTGGCTTCTCTTCTCTGCCTTCTAGCCACCACAGTGAGGTGATATTAAAGACACATGCCACCACACCTAACTCTGCATGGTTCTAGGGGGATTCCAACTCATGTCCTCATAATTGCTTCACCACCTGAATGGCCTCCCAGCTCCACATTCAACTTTCAAAAGTGGTTCCATAGTCTCAGAATTTTCTTTTTTAAATAGTGTTTTGTTCTTGTTTTGTAGGTATAATTTTAAAAATATTTCTGAGTCAGCTTTTTACACACAAGTTTTGTATCTATTCATGGTCTCTGTTTCCTCCAGAGTTCTTTTTCTGTTGTTTAGTCTTTGTCTTCCCTGCAAGAAGCTTTCCTCAAATATCTAGTAATCTTATGTTTTTAAATAGGGAACGGAGGGCTAATTGAACTTGAGCAAGTGACACTTCAGAAGCAATGGTCTCTTCCGAGGCAGTTTAGCTCAGTCATCTCTCTACTGGACACTTCAGAAGCAATGGTCTCTTCCCAGGCAGTTTAGCTCAGTCATCTCTCTACTGGACACTTCAGAAGCAATGGTCTCTCTTCAGAGGCAGTTTAGCTCAGTCATCTCTCTACTGGATTCTTGGCTGTCTGCACTTGGAGATCTGTGCTCTTGGGCTAACCAGAAAAAGGGTTTCCAGTCTGCCCTGACTTCTGGACTCTGGGAAGTCTAGTGAGGGAGAAAGTCTGGGGGGTGTTCTCTTTCACTGTGGAGGCTCTCACTAACTGTCCTGCTTTCAAGACATAATTCTTTCCAGCAATGCAAATAACCCAACCTCGAATCCTGTAGTTCACCCCCACAGGCACAAACCTCTGCTCTCAGGTGTGAGCTGGAGGTATGGAAAGGGGAGGGTGACCACGGTGCAGCATGGAGCTGCTGGGGGATAGGGACATCTTGTCAACCACTATCCCCAGCCCCACTAGCTCCATCTCCTTCATGTCCTGAGACACCTATGCTTCTGAAGTTCCCATCTCATCGCCTTACAGAATCAGCCATTAAATACGTAACAGAGGTGTACTAGTGAAAAATGGTATACAGGTATATGTTGTCAGACATTTGATCTGGGGACAGAAAGTACAAACATCTATAGAAGTAAGTTGTTTCCTGTCTACACTAGATAACAGCTTAGGAGAAAGGAAGGTTTTCTCCTTTCGTCTCCCGAGTTTTTGATCACCTCCCTTTTCATTATTAGCTCCTTTGGTTTTCTGTCGCTACTGAATAGAGTGAGCATCTGAGACAATAATAATGTTTTTTTAAAAAAAAAACACATAAAAAGGCTACCATTTAACAATATATCCCAGTGGAGGCCTAGAGGGATGGCTTGGTGGAGAAAGTGCTTGCCNCAACTTCCCTCCATTATGCTGGGAGACCAGAGACAACACTCAGGCAAGTTGAAAACAGCAGCTAAGGGTAGGTTGGAAATAGCCAAAGGCTGGGCCAGAAGGCGGGCAGGAGTCCAGGATCCAAGCCCTCCAGGTGACATCACCATGGGGGTGTCATGGGCTGAGGATTCTGCAGATAGGACATCACCACGGCAGAGATTGAGAGCATGAAGCTACTCATCATCTGCTTGGTGTCCTCCGAGCTCCGGGAGTTGGCAAAGCTGATAAAGGAACAGTAGACGGCAACCCAAGCACACCATTTCAGCTTAAGCATGAGACCGCACATGCTAAAGATCATGCCGAGGAGATTAATGTAGTCCGGCGTCAGGTCGTCCAAAGCTGGGTTGCACTCGCTCGGCGGAGGCTTATACCTCAGCACTTTGTTGGGTCTCCGTGGGTCGGACATATTGTTGGTAGACATTGCGAACTGAAGCCAGTTGTTGTCTTTTGCTTGGCATCCATTCATGGCCAGGCTCACACACATGAACATGGACACACACACACCATAAATAAACAAATAAATTAAGAATAAGTCTTAGTGGGATGTATATAGAGTTTGGATCTTCAGAGTGATTCAGGCTCTGTCGATCACCCATGGAAAGTATAGGCTCAGAACCACGAATTTAGCCACCAGCACTATTTCCATGACATCTTTTTGGCTTTTGTTGTTGTTTTATTTTACTTTATTTTTAGAAAGGACATCTCTTTGTAGTCCTGGCTGGCCTAGAACTTGCTCTGTAGACCAGGCTGTCCTCAGACTCAGAGATCCACCTGCCTCTGCCTCCTGAGTGCTGGGATTAAAGGGATGAACCACCACTGCCTGGATCACCCACGACATCTTTAAAAATGTAAGCATGCAAGGAAATTCCAGGGATCAGGGGTCTGAAGCCACCAGATTGTCCACACAGCATCCTTCTGGCCACAAAGAGTGACACTGTATATGGATTGTGAAACTGAACACAGCCAAAGGATTGCCCTCTGGGTATTTCCAAGAAAGCCAACAGTCCAGCCACTGGTTCCTCTAGAAGATACCTGTAGCCTGCAAAGACAGCCAGTTTTGAGTCGAAGACGGCAGTGTGCACAACAGGGCTGAGAGACAGGAGGAGTTAGCAGGCAGCACGGAGCCTTGACCACCAACAAGCCCAGAAGAAGCTGGGGCAGCCCCTGCATCTTAAATGAGACAGTCAGCCCCTTTGATGTAAATTCCTTCTTTTCCTTTTCTTTCTTTTTTTAAATAGTTTTTGTTTTGTTCTGTTTTTGCTGTTGTCTTGAGGCAGGGTTTCTCTGTGTAGCCCCAGCTGTCCTGGAATTCACTCTGTAGACCAGTATGACCTTGAACTCAGAGATCCACCTGCCTCTGCTTTCCAAGTACTGGGATTAAAAGCATGTGCTAGCACATCTGGCTTATAAATCATTTCTAAAGTGTGTGTGTGTGTGTGTGTGTGTGTGTGTGTGTTGTGTAACACGCCATGTACATGGGGAGGTCAGAGGACATCTTTCAGGAGTCATCTCTCCTTCCCCTTAGGTGAAGTAGGGAGCCCCTTCTGCTGTGTCCTTCAGGCCACCAGGCCTGGGAGTTTCTAGCAGACTCCCCATCTCTGCCTCGGACAGGGATTACCAATGAGTGCTGCCAAATCCAGCTTCCTATGTGAGCTTCAGCGACTGGACTCTGGTCAACAGGTGGCATGGGTGGTTCATTTATGCACTGAGCCACCTTCCTGACCCAATTCCTTTATCTAAAAGGTGGGTTTAACACTGTTTTCTCTACTGATGACCTCAGTGCGTGTCTATCCTGGGCAGATTGTATACCACTGTTCTACAATCCACTTTAGGGGGAGAAACACTCCCCCGAGTTTGCTCAGCTCCGCAGTTAGCAATAATGCGAGCATTGGAATAGCCTGGCAGAAAATTCAAGCATTACTGACAGAATGCATTCAGTGTGGACTTATTTCCAGTTGAGAGGACTCTCAACTCCCAGCAAGCACATTTACTCACCCAGCCATTTCATTGGCCCCTTTTTGTTTTCTGTTAGAGAATATCACATGATAGCCCTGGCTATTCTGGTAGTCATTATGTAGCCAATGCTGGCTTTGATTTTCTGAGAATCCTCCCGCTACAGCTCCAGTGCCGGGTGGCTCAGCTATTGCTCTTCAACACAGCAGGGGATGTGCGGTGTGTCTTCACCAGAGGAGAACACTGTTTCTTTTCTAATTCTCCATTAACAGAAACTCTGCTTGGGTACAACTTCTAAAATGCTACTTTTAAAAAAATGTGTGTATGTGTATATACATATATACACACATATACACAGATAAACGCATATATACATATACACACAATCACACATGTGTACACACATACATGTATATACAGACACACATATATATATGCCTGCATGCACGCAGTTGCCCGAGGAGGCCAGAAATGAGCTTGCGACACTAGAACTGGAGTCACAGGCAGCTGGGAGCTGACTGATGTGGAGGATGAGAACTGAACTCCAGTCCAGTTACTGCAAGAGCAGTAAGTGCTCCTAACTGCTCCAATGCCCCACCTTAAAAAACACTTACTCTGTCACCAAAAAGATTCATCAAGTTCTAAACCTTAGAAAAGAGGCAAGAACTGTCATTTTACAACAAATTTGATTTCTGTTTCAGAAAACCAACACAGATGAGGATCACTCCCTGTAGAGTGTCCTTAATCAGCCTTGCCCTTTGCAGTTCCAAAGATTAATGTATTATTGATTAATAACAGAATAATAATGCAACTCCAAATGTAGCCATCCCAGTACTTAGTAAGGCAGACATTTGTAGAAAAGTAGACCAGTTCCTTGAGGAAAATTAACACACCCTGCAAATGCAGTTATTACTTGGCCTTCTAGAGTACTTCGGATAATCATCAATTTTCTACTTTAGACAGGTCAATGCTTTCCTAAGCAAAATGAAAAACAGTGCATGAATGAGCACACAGGACAGAACATGTGCACAGAGCAAGCCTTCGCCCGCTCCTCTCCGCCATCCGCACTCACTGCCTTGGTCATCCCCTCTGAGGTTGTGGCTCCTAACAGAGGCACGGGACTTCTCTCTCCATGACGGCTTTCTCTGGGTGGCCCACAGAAAGCACAAACCACACATGTACAAGAGACATCTCTGGACGGCCCACAGACAGCGCAAACCACGCATGTACAAGAGACATCTCTGGACGGCCCACAGACAGCTCAAACTATGCTAGTTTAAGACACAGCTCTGCTTATCTCCCTCAGGTCTATTCTGTTCTCACTGGACAGCAGCTCTGTCTTTCTGAGTATTCAGGACAAACTGTGGAACCAGCCTGGACTCAGCTCTCTATCTCTTGCTGGGTCTGTCCTTCAAGCACGTGCACTCACAGCAGCATTATTGCCACCTCCTTGAGTTGTTGCAGCCATCTCAAGTGGGAGACCCCACTCCTTGTTTGTCTGTGGGTCTTGAGCCCTTTGGGGGCCACATATCAGACATCCCGAATATCAGGTATTTTCATTACGATTCATAACAGTAGCAAAATTACAGTTATGACGTGGTAGCAAAATAGTGGCTGGGGGGTCACCACAACATGAGGAACTGTGCTAAAGGGCCACATCATTAGGAAGGTTGGGAACCACTTCCAGAGAGAGTTAGGTCTCCTGGAACTAGAATTACAGGCAGTTGTGAACCACCATGTGGGTGCTGGGAACCAAACCTGGGTTCTCTGTGGGAAGCAGATGAAGCCCTGAGTTAGCGTGTATGGTTGACATGAACATGACCACGTCAAGGAGACCAATTCATTAGACTCATGGGAATGGCAAGGGCTTCCCAGGTTGGAATGTGGATATTGAGAAACTGTTGGTCTTTGAAGCAGATCATGCAGAGTGTGCCAGATAAGTGCATGATTACAGTCCCCGCCCCAGAGGATTTCCTGTAGAGACCCCCCCCTACCTAGATTAGCTAACCCTCTTCCTTGTCCATGCTGTGTAGAATAAACACACTGAGAATCTGGGTTGCTGCTGAGTGTACTTCTTACCCAATCCCAGCTTTGTGTTGCTGGCGCCTGTCTTTTTTAATCTCCCATCACCCCCTGACGGTTTCCAAGCCCAGCTCTCTAGGTCATGGCAGTCCTCTGCAGGAGCAGTAAGTGCTCTTAGCTACTGAGTTGTCTTTCCAGCACTTACTTATTTATTTATTTATTTATTTATTTATTTATTTATTTATTTATAGTGAGAAACAGAAAATGACTTATTCAATGTGGCTACATTGGGAAGCGGGGCAAAGAGATCCAGCAAACTCCCCAAGTCTGTCTTTGAAGTGAGATCAATTTTTTTGTTTGTTTTATTTGTTTTTTTTTTTCAAGACAGTGTTTCTCTGTGTTACAGCCGTAGCTGCCCTGGAACTCTCTTCTTACACCAGTTTAAATAGAGGGCCAAAGATAAGACCCTCTAAGCAGTCCTGGTCAATGCGTGGTCCCATTGACCATTGACCTATTGTTAGCTGGGCTTCAGTCTTATTTTATAAGGTGGTCTGATAAATTGTTGGAACTGTATAAAGTCTTTGGGGGACAAACTTCCCCTATGCCTGGCACCTTTTCCTTCTTCAGCAGGAGATTCCTGGAGAAATTCCCATGAGGGATGTTGGTCCAGTGTTCAGCAGCCTGCCATTCCAATCGAGAGACAAGTGTCTCCCCAGAACATCCTCATTTTGCTGGTCCTCGTTACTTTACCTAGAGTGATTAGCCACTTGGCTAAGTGGATTTGGTTCTGCAGGGTGTTTTCTGTTGGATGTGAGATAACGGTCTAAGTCAAGGACCAGGAAACCACATTTCACATTGTAATAATCCGAGGTAGCACACTCCTGCCATTTGTGTCTTGAAGCTGCTCTCTGCCTGCGTGCAGAATCGAGCAGCTACGGTGTGATGTTATGGCCTGAAAAGTCTGGTGTACCCAGAAAAACCCGGCTAACCTGCCATCTGAATCACTCTGTTCTCAGATGTTTCTCCAGAACTGCCCAATTTCAGCCTGCAGAAACCTGGCTAATGTGATTAATGTCCAGCACTTATTTAAACCAAAACTTTTGCAGTAACCTCTGTGAGGTCGTCCTCTTTTCTCCCTGTGTCAAGTCATTCCACACCAGACCCTCTGAACTTTCTCAGGTTCCTCGGTGCCAGGTCAGTACCAGGAAATCATTTTAAACAGAGCCTCCCCTGGTGTCTTATGGTTTCTATTGCTGTGAAGAGACACCGTGGACTATAGCAACTCTTACAAGGGAAACATTTAATTGTGGTGGCTCACTTACAGTTCGGTGGTTTAATCCATTATCATCATGGTAGGAAGCAAGGCAGTATGCAGGCAGACATGATGCTGGAGAAGGAGCTGAGAGTTCTACATCTTGACCCACAGGCAGCAGGAAGTGGTCTGAATCACTGGGTGTGGCTTGAGCATATATGAGATCTCAAAACCGGCCTCCACAGACACACTTTCTCCAATAAGACCACATCGACTCCAACAAGGCCACACCTCCCATTAGTGACACTTTCTCTGGAGGCCAT
>NW_026067942.1:5088823-5097311 GCF_014885135.2 Alexandromys fortis | reverse complement strand
AAAAAAAAAAAAAAAAAAAAAAAAAAAAAAAAAAAAAAAACACATGGGGATCCTGTTTAGAACTGTAGAGTTCAAACCCCAACTTGGATGAGCAGTTTTTTCCTTTCCCTTCACAATTCTTGCTTTCCTCTTTTATTGTGTATGTACAGGCACATGCTTGTTACGTCAGGCATGTGGAGATCAGAACAACTTTGAGGGGTTGTTTCTCATTTACTTTCTCTTTTCTAAAAAATAAATATTTTCCCCAGGGGCTGTAGAGATGACTCAGTGGTAAAGAGCACTTGTTGTTTTTGTAACTGACCGGGGTTCAATTCCAGCACACACCTAGAGTCTCACAATGGTTCATAACTCTAAATACAGGACATACAAACTAACATGTAAGCAACACACCAATACAGCCATAAATATTTCTCTTAGACTGTTTGATAATAGTTTAGAGATTGTCACCATGATTTTATCTTAAATACTCTGCTGAATGGTGACTAGAATAAAGACATTCTCCTGTCCCACCACAAAGAAAAGACCACACCTAAGGAAGTGGGTATTCATATTAACCAGTATATAATTCAAAAGCCAGTTCCTCAAATTCCCCAGTCTTTTTTGTATCTCCAGGCTGTAACTGTGGGCAGTGGAACACATTCTATATAATCATTCTCTTCCTCTCTCTCCTTTTTCTTATTCTCTTCTTCTCCCTCCTTGTCTATAAAATCACTGACATGTTTTACATATCTGAGCCAATTTCTTCACCATCAAATTAAAGATTTTTGCAAAATGTCTCCTTGAAAACTAAAGTGTGTGTGTGTGTGTGTGTGTGTGTGTGTGTATGTGTGTTTGATATTTCAAGACAGGGTTTCTCTGTACCTTTGGAGTCTGTCCTGGAACTAGCTCTTGTAGACCAGGCTGGCCTCAAACACACAGAGATCCACCTGCCTCTACCTCCCGAATGCTGGGATTAAAGGCATGTGCCACCACCGACCGGCAAAAACTAAAGTTTTAATGTATGACCTCATGCCTATAAAGAGACAGTACCATGACATGACCCTAAGCCTGGCCTATTCAGCCAGCCAGACCTATGTGAGGGCAAGTCAAGCCATACAGCTCATGAGCTGTGAGAAATGCCTGGCTGTTCCCTGGCTCTCCTCCCCTCCACCACAGAGCAATTGTGCAAACGGAGTCACATTAGTAAAGCATATAAGAGTACCCGGTAGGTGGCCAGTGCTCTGTGAGTGTTAGCTTCCTATACAACTACAAAGTTGTAAACAACCATTTCTATCAGATGGCTGAGCTGGAGAGGGAGAAATATAGGGTAGCTGTCCATCTTCCCAGTGTACACAGGCCTTATGGTGGCTCAGGTTTCTGGTGTGGGAAGTGTAGTTTTTCTGCCTCATCTCCTCTTGATAAATGGCGATCGTTGGAGACTCAGAAGAAGGAGGAATGGCAGCTTAGACTCAGAGGTGAGCCATTGAGACCAGTCCTGCCTGTAGGGAGGAGCAGAGATACCAACACCTCCTGCCTTGTAGGAGACGATGTGGGATATTTCTGTCCCCAAATCCTGTGTACTGAGAGATAGGAGCACACCTTCCTTGTGGCTCTTGGAGGCTGTCAATCACATGGGAAGCCATGCCCTCTTTCCAGGCCTACATCAGAGCCAACCTACAAGACCAGGACAAAGCTGTCTCCTAAGTACTTGACTTGAAATATACTCTTGATTGGCTGTCTCCTCTTCCCCATCTATGCCTCCCCTGCTATGGCACCACTGGTCCGTCCTGGGGCCACCACATCTCAGTGTCTGCTTCTGGGGACCCAGGACTGAACCTTTAACTGTGAAAGAGATTGAGAGGATGGATTATGGCCACACATCTACAAAATCTGGAGCAATGCTGCCCACGTAGTAAGCACTTAGGACTAAGTATGGTTATAGTTCTAGGCTGGACCCGTAGCACCAAGGCCAAGCCAGGGGGCTCCACAGGAGAGTCGGACAAACACAAGTGCAGGCACACAGACTCTGGAAAAGTATTGACGGCGCAGCCTCATCCGTGTAATTGCTTCCCATCACATCACTGGCTGGCCCCTTGCCCTTAATTACAAGGGAATGAAGGCTCTGGCTGAGTTGTAATACAAAGAGCCTGGTGCCATGTGCCCCCATGAGACCCACCACAGGCATTCAATTTAGCTAATAAGTATGGCTACTGGGAGACTTGAATGTTCTCTCTCCCGTGGGCAGCTTCTTCTTCTTCTTCTTTATTTTTTTTTTAAATAAGTGAAACTCTTTGGTTCATCCTTTCACCGGGTTTCACAGAGGAGTTTCAAGGTGGCTTGTTTGAAGGTGGGCAGCAGGCGTCCTAAGAACTTAATTTTAAGAAATTCAAAGAGCAAAGAACACACTTTGTTCTCTGCCTTTCTTAAACCTATATTGCCAGCCTTTCATAGTAATTTGTCTTTTATGGATAAAATATACACAAAATCACTGAACGGGAAAGGTAGCTGATGTGACCTTGGCCAACCAAGTTCTTCTGTTTTTAAACGGCATGTACCGAATGTATTATGAAGATTTTTACGTGGTGGCATTCCCAGTGAGCAGGTCGGCTCAGAGAGAGAATTTACCGTTTCTTTATTTTTCAGTTCAAAAAAAAAAAAATAAGGGCAAAGAAAGTTACACATGGCTTTTTTTTTTTTTTTTTTTTTTTTTTTTTTTTTTAAATAAAAAAAAAAAAAAAAAAAAAAACTAATCTAGGCAGAATCTCAACATGCTAGGACCAGAACTAAAGTAATAGTGTCTGGGGGAACCTGTGAGTGAATTATTGTGATCCTAGGTGCTAAAAAATTGATTCTTCCCCGGTCCTCTCATCTGACCCCACTGCAGACTGGCTTTTGTCCACTTCCCAGCACTTAGCCCGTAATGATCTCCTCCAGGCCGGACTGAACGTTCTCCCCGCTCCCTTGCCCGCTTTCATCTGTTTGCGGCCTTTGTTCGTCTCCGCCACTGTCTTCCTCCTCCTCCATAAGCCCCTCTTCTTCTAATTTTGTCTGATCCTTTAGTATTTCTGTTCTTTTCTAGTCCGTATTTTAAAAATAAAAATGAAAACGACAATTAGAGAAGAGAGGCAGAAAAAAAAGAGAGACCCCAACTCAAGCAGTATTATTTTATTGTATTTTTCTTCTGATTTTTTTCAGGTTGCTTTTTATGTATCCTGAATAGAATTTTTGAATCTTTCTCTATTCTGCCAAGCATTTCCCCTTAATTATTTCCTGTATTTATAATCCTCTAATTTGTCTTAATTTCTACTCCTCCCACTCACCTCCTCGGTTCATTGTCTTCCCCCATGGGCATTCAGCACTCTGCCCTCTTCCCCCAAATCCATCAGAGTCCAGAAACAGAGCCTAGCTTCCCTTTCTCTGTTCATTCGGGCAGCCTTTTTGTTCTAACATATGAGTGTAGGTTTTTCTCAGTTACATATAAGTATTATCTGCGCAGGTGTGGGCCATGGTGTTCTGCTAGATGTTGGAGGACCACACGGAGTCCATTCCTTCCTTGCCAGGTGGGTCCAGATTCCTAACTCAGGTCACCAGGTTCGTCAGCAAGCACCTTTGCCCGCTGAACCTTGTCTCCGGCCTGAGATGAATATCATTTAAAAGAAACATTGAAAACCCTTCAGTGTTCCTGCCAAAACCATCCAAACCTTAAATAGCACACATTCCCTGGAATCTAACATGGCAATGTATATCACAGGCATATTACATCTAAAACACATCTTTCTTCTGAATAATTCTCAAGGTTTTTCTGGGGTGCCTGGAAAAGCGGCAGCTCACTGTTTATGCCGTTTTGCCCATCCTCTTCTTGATTGGTGAAATGGTTACAGCTGTTCTTTTATAAACGGGGCATTGCCAGGACTTGAAAAAAGTTGGAAAACATTAAATTGGGCAAGTTTTCTGTCGGAATTTAAAATAGCCAGACTAGCATGCCGCTCTCTGAGCGGGTGCCATGCTCCTGTTCTATGACGAGGGCATGAGTCTCCAGAAGCACTGTCTACCTCTCCCAGATGGAATGCGACCCCTTTAAAAGATCATCATGGCATTGTTTGAATTAGCTTAATTTTTAATTCCAAATGTTAGCCAGTTGGAGAGTCTCACACCTTTATTCCCAGCACCCAGGAGGCAGAGGCAGGCGGATCTTTGTTGAACACACTAATTGGTGGTGGAACCTGGGAGAATGGAGCCTAAAAAACGAGGCAGACTAAAGCCTCGTGCGAGAGCCAACTTCATCCAGAGCCTCAGGTAATTTATACTCTGAGGGTGAAGAAGAATCATGTGTAAGGTGTTCAAGCACAAGGACAAGTCACACGTGATGGACACATGTTTCCCATAGAGGCCTGTGATTAACAACAGTTGAGGTGAGCGCCTCCTAGCTGCTCCACCTGGGAGGAGCACAAAAGTGCCTTCCAAGAGCCCGTCCGCGTTCTGGAGAAACTGAGGTTACAAGATGTTTCTCGGTTTCCTTGGCGTTGTCTCCCAAGCACTCAGAACTTTCCCTCACACGACCTTATCCTTGGACCTTGTTCCAACAGATCTCTCTGAGTTAGAGGCCAGCCTGGGCTACAACAAAAGTTGTAGGCCAGCCAAGTTTAAGCAGGCAGGTGTGGTGACACCTATATTCCCAGCACTCAAGAGACTGAGGCAGGAGGATTGTGAGTTGGAGATCGGCACATGTTACACAGTGATACTCTGTAAATAAATAAAAATATCTGAAGACACACACGGAGGAATAAAAACATAATAATATCCAAAAAACATTCAATCACATGTGGCTTCATGTTTCCTGACCTACAATAATCTGGTGTGTTACTTGCCATGGGATACACATCCATGTCCATGACCAAAGCCTGAAAAAACCCCAAGTCTTTAATTCTGAGCAGTTAGCACAAGCTTGTTTAAAGACTCAGCAATCTTTGGATAGCAGTTCCAAAAAGTGGAAAGGACACGTTTACACCATCTGTGTCGTCCACGCCTCTGACTTCTGAAGACTAACGCGATGATTTGGAAACAGTGATGGGGTCCGCAGAAGACTGACAATTGTTTCACCTAGAGCATTTGTACTGCTTTCTGGACCCATCAGAAAAGCCATGAGGAGGCTGGGAGATGGCTCAGTAGTTAAGAGTGAGGCCTTATGGAGGACCCAAGTCCAGTTCCCAGCAGCCATGGCGGGCAGCTCACCGCCGCAGCTCCAACTCCAGAGGATCCAATGCCTTTGACCTCGGTGGGCACCGCACTCGTGTGTAAACACCCACATACAGACACACACACATACACGTAATTAAAAACAATAAAAACATATTTAAAAGGCACTCTGATCTGAAAATGTCCTGACTTCAGATTCCTTTGTCTTTAAGATTAGGGCATTGCTGAGTCATGCAAGCCTGGAACTCTTTCATAGCCACCTGCCTAGGCCTTACCCAGTACTGAGACTGCAGATTTAGGCCCCTATGCCCCGCACTGCAAAACGAATCATTTTTATACCGTTATGAAGATAAGCAATACACTGAATTACGTTTTGTGATTTTTTTTTTCCAGCAGACTGCTGAAAACCTAGCCAGCACTGGAACCTCTTCTTTACTTTCTCTTCTTTTTCTTGGGGAGCACATAGCATTTTTATTTTTATTAGCATGTACTAATTATGCAACACAATTGTTTTTCTTATGACATTTTCATACATGTATACTATGTACCCTGAATATATTGAACACACGTGCGTGCACACACACACAGAGGCACGGAGAAAAGGGGTCCCTCTAGCAGCATGCCCCATCAGAAGCAGAGATCATGTGTGTTTGATTAAGAACCGCAAAAGTTGTTGCTAAACAGTAAAAGATTTAAAAACGTGAAATGGGCCTAATTATTTCCCTGAAGCAAAGGCAATTGTTGGTCTTTGTAGTCACTTTAAATAAGAAAACATTAAAACTAAAGTGACTTTAATGAGCTTCCTTTCCACCTTTTCCCAACTTGCCATTCAAGTTTTCTCTGATTTGCTGAAGTCTCTAGTAGTGTGTATTTAGTATTTTCCCTTGAAGAGCCCTTCAAATGCAGGCAGCTCTCTGAAGTCTGCTTCGAGGGGCTAGGAGGACATGTTGTTCATACTGCAAAGGCTTCAAATGCCCCCCCATTAGACTCTTGGGTTTGAACACTGGGTCCCCATCTGCTGTCACTGTGTTGGGAAGTTGAGGAACCTTCGGAGGTGTGGTCTGGGGTTGCCAGTAAGTAAGCTATGCGCAACTATGACTCAAGACTAGATACAATCCAAAGTATCTGATGTCACCTGAGGCTCTTGCTGCCACAGCCCACAATGCCTCCCCTGCCATACTTTCCCGGAAAATAAACTTTCTTCCTCAAAGCACTGGCCTAAAAGAGTCCCCATGTTTGTTCCTCTCTCTACAAGTGCTCTTCTCGTGTGGGTTGCTCATTTTCCTGAGGCCCAGGGTGGTAAGGATTGTGTTTATAATCTCTGCCCAAAGAAGATAGCAGAGGAGTTGATGGACTGGAGAAACAACAGCATGTCCGTGAGAGTATGTCGATGGGCTGAGTTCGTCTTCCTATGTTAGAAGAGTTTCTGTGTTTTCTGGAAAGCCGCCTGCCTCTGTGAGAGCCAGAGCTTGTTTATAATCCCACATGGCTGAATGCCCTCTGTGTAGCACTGGCCCCTCCTTCGGGTAGTGTTTGTTGAGCACCTACATTCCGTCTGGCATTGTCTGGGGTGATGGCAGCAATCAAGACTGACACCCCTGAGAGCCTGAGGCTGAACATCTGGTGGTTTTTATAGTTTTCTAATTATATGTTTCCCCTCCTAGATTCTAAACTCCTGGAGAACAGGATCTGTCTTTAACCTCATTTCCAAGCCTCCACAGCATCCAAAAGAGGCATTTGGCACTGGCAAGTCAGGAGACGATGAAGGTCACACAACTTGGGTGTGTTTGTCCTTCCCACAACCACTCCTGTGTTGCCACCTTTGACTCTAAAACCTGCTCCGAACTCTTCTTTATTTTTCTCCTCTCGGTTTTCAATTTCTCTGATTTCAGTGTATAAAGTGTTGAAGAGACAGTTCGGGTGGTGATGCAGAAGAGACCCAATCACAGCAAGAAATGAAAGTGGAGGCTCAGACGGTGCTTTCAAAGGACTATGCTTTGAAATACAAATGAAGGGATGCTTCATTCCTTCAGACTTCCTTCTTGAAAATGTCTTATTGCATTTAGGTGTGTGTGTATGTATGTGTGTGTACATGTGTGTATGTGTGCGCATTGTGTACATATGTGTGTGTACGCGCACATGTGTATGCGTGTGTGTGCTCATGCACAAGCACACGTGCACCATAGCATGCATATGGAGGTCAGAACTGGTTCTCCCATTCTACCGTGTGGGTCCCAGGGATGGAACCCAGTCCGTCCAGCTTGTCAGCAGGCACCTTTCTGAGTCATTTCTCCTTAGATTTCATAAAATATAGTCCTTACAGTTTGTGAGACAAAAGTGCTTACTTTTTGGCAAAGATTCAAATAATCATTTAGGTCTAAGCTGTATTTAATACACAAGATCGTGTGTCAACAGGCAAACGAGAAATGCTCTTTCCCAGCTTAGAGAAAAAACTTATGTGTTCACTTTTATCTTAACAACTTGCCAAGTAACAAGTATTTATGCTTAGCCTTTCTTAGCTATGAAGAGCTGTGCCACAGACAGGCTTTCCAAACCTTCAGGACCATGCCTGAGCATCCGCTCTGGGAAGGCTGCTGACATTCTGCCCCGCCCAGCCTCTGAGTGCATTCTTCTGCTCACAGCAATTAGTACTTTGTTCCTGTTGCTTTCTTCCCCCACACAAAAGAAATAAACAATTGTATTAAACATTTTGTAAAGATTGAGTCGGCACTCTGAGACTCATTTCCTTGGCTCACAACTGCCTCTTCTTTGTGGGGTTCTCGGCTCTCACACAAAATCCACGAGGAGAGATGCCCTATTATATGACAAAAGCATTTGTTCAACTATGTTCATAGCAGCATTATTTGTAATAGCCAGAACCTGGAAGCAACCTAGATGCCCTTCAATGGAAAAATGGATGAAGAAAGTGTTGAATATATACACATTAGAATACTATGCTGCAGTAAAAAACAATGACTTCTCGAATTTTGCATGCAAATGGATAGAAATAGAAAACACTATCCAGAGCGAGGTAACCCCGACCCAAAAAGATGAACATGGGATGTACTCACTCATAATTGGTTTCTAGCCATAAATAAAGGTCACAGAGTATATACCTGGTGAACCTAAAGAAGCTAAATAAGAAGGTGAACCCAAGGAAAATCATATAGTTATCCTCTTGGCTATGGGAAGTAAACAAAATTGCCGGGGAGAAAATTGAGATCTTGGGGGTGGGGTGGGTTGGGGATAAGGGGGGACGGGGAGAGAAAAGTGAGAAGGGGAGGATTGGGGGAACTTGGGGAAACAGGAAGAT
>NW_026067942.1:5086795-5088216 GCF_014885135.2 Alexandromys fortis | reverse complement strand
AATTTTTTTTTCCTTTTCTCAATAAAAAATTTAAAAAAAAAAAACAATTTACTGAGAAAAAAAATCCACGAGGATTTCCTGGAGGGAAGAGAAGCTCCTGGTGATGCATAGCCTCTGGGAACAAAGTCAGGTCCTGATCCAGCCCCCTCCTGCGGCCACTAGATGACACTGCCGCTCCAAAAATAAAGTGGTCCATCGCTCAGCAGAGACTGCCACAGAGCTCGGAGCTCTGCTGCATTCTGTGCATTGTTGTTGGTGATGGTTTTATTCTTCTTCTTAAATGGATAAGAAAGTAGTGAGATTTCCAAGGGGAAAAAAATTAAAGCCCCTGAATCTTTCTCCGGACCAACCATTTCAGTAGTAGGGTCTTTGCTTGGATCTGTGTGGCCTTTTTATTCAATTTTAAGTATCCGTTCAAAGTATTATAATCCCTGGATCATGACAGCAAAGTCAGCTTAAGCCCCATAGGAGAACTGGACACAGCGGCTCACTCAAGAATCAGAGAGTTAGGGGCTGGCAAGGCAGTTCGGTGCTAAAAGCACTTACTGCCAAGACTTCAAATCCCAAGTTTGATCTCCAAGACCCACATAGTGGAAGGAGAAAATGGGCTCTTGCAGGTTGTCCTCTGACCTCCACACATGCCATGGTTCATGCATTTGCACACATGCACACACACATACACACACTCGTACACATACACACACATGCACAAATGAGGGAAAAAAGGAAAGAAATTTAAGAAACAAAAGAATCAGATATTTAAGTGTGGGCTATTGCTCTGGCTTTTATCCCCTCCCCCCATATGAACAGCTTCTTCTGGGGTGACGGTGCCTGGCAGAAAGGCTGCCCTGCAGCTGGGCTCAGGTGTCACACTGTGAATTATGCATGAAGGAACTCAGCTCTCACTGCAGTTGAGCTCAGACGCAAGGGCTATTTCTGTTCGTGTCTGAGTCTTTGCTCACCAGCAAGATAACAACAGCACAGGGCAGGAGCGTGGGAGGGGGGCTTTGGCCCTCAGAATCCACAGACATTCCAAGTTGACAGCTACAGCTATAGTTCTGGGACCAAGAAAACACACTTCTTTCCACTCGCAGAAACTTTCTTTGTAACGACGGGTGGCTGCCTTAAATGTTCTGATCAATAGTGATATTGATCTCTTTGCACTCTTCCTAGATTTGCCTAATTAGAAGCATTTATTGTTTGCTTATGGTATAATAAAATCTAAGGACTTATTAAAAACACCACTGGTGGAAAGTGCTTGTGAGATCAGTGTCGCCAATGCTCAAACTTTTATTAGTCCTTTGAATGCTTCAGTCACTCAGGGAACACTGAAGAATCTAACACATGACACGTGTCTAGGCTCACCAATGAGAAAACAATGAGGCAGCTACAACATGAGGTCTGATCTCATAAATATATAA
>NW_026067942.1:5005237-5085128 GCF_014885135.2 Alexandromys fortis | reverse complement strand
TGGAGAAAGATCATATATTTGTATATACATATATAGTATAATCTGATGGCTGTCTGACAACACAGCTCAGGAAAGACTTACCTTAAGCAGAGAGTTTGAGGTGGAGAGTGTTTCTGAATATTTGTTTACACTGTGTGAAGATGTGTCATTGTGATTGGTTTAATAATCTTTTAATAACTTAATAATTGGTTCAATAATTGTGATTGTTTAATAATTTAATATTGGTTGAATGCCCATAGCTAGGCAGGAGAAAATAGGCAGGATTTCTAGGAAGAGAGGGAACTCTGGAAAGAAGAGAGGCAGGGAGATGCCAGCAAGACTTGGACCAAGTCAGACACACAGAATGAAGGAAAGGAAAACACATGTGACAGAACATAGATTTAAAAATATGGGCCAATTAGGTTATAAGAGCTGGCTTGGGACAAGCCTAAGCCAAAGGCCACGCTTTCATAACTAATAAGAAATCTCTGTGTTGTTATTTGTGTGCTGGCGACCCCAAAAGGAAATGAAGCCACAGGAGGGATGCTACCACCTGCTCCTCAAAACTGTGGAGCTTTTGGATTTTTGGTGTTTTGGTGTTTCTCTGTGTATCCCTGGGTGACCTGGAGCTCACAATGTAGGCCAGGCTAGCCTCGAAATCACAGCAATCCACTGGCTTTACCCCCTGAGTATTGAGATTAAATGTGTGCTACTATGCCTGGCTTTTTGTCTGATCTTTTAAGATTTATTTAGCTGCCTGTCTGCCAGATGAATGCAGGCATCCAGAGGTCAGAGAAGCCATTGAAGCCCTGGAGGTGGAATTATAGGCCTGATGGGTGCAGGGACCTGAACTCAGGCCCTGTGGGAGAGCGGCAATCACTCTTAACTATTGAGCCTTCTTCTAGAGAGATGGGCACCGTGCTGATGAGAGAGACAAGAAAGGCTGACTGCTCTTTCTCCAGCACTGTACTGAGGCAGTAATCCGCAGTCAATGTGGGTGACAGCAGTAACCCAGTTATGTGGAATGGGGGAGAGACGGGGCAAGCGAAACTTATCCATAGGTAGGGTGTTTAAGAAACTGTGCAAGTTCTCCTGATGAAAAATGTCACCTCAGTCAGGCTTTATCCCACCAACATGTGGGTGGCTCCATGAGCCAAGGAGTGTTTGGTAGCATCCATGAGCCATCCCTTGTTCTCACTCCCCAGCCATACTCTGGGGAGTCTCTGTGTGTTCTAGAGGCTCTAACAAAATACCACGGTGATGGTGATAGTTCTGGAGGCCAAGATGTCCAAGAATAAAGTTCAGGTAGGTCCCCTTCCTCAAACACAGTGCTTTCTTCCTGAGACAGAACATAGTACAAGGGGCAGATAACCTCTCTGTGCTTTTCTCAGGGTTTCTCTCAAAGACCGCTTCTCACCAGAATTTCAACTGTGCAAACTGGGGACAGAGGAAACCTTTTCAGACCATTGCGTGGCCCCATTGGATGTCTAGGAAGTCACTTTCCTGATTCCTGTGGAAACACTTGAGGGTTGGTGCCATTTCTATTACTTAGGGAATTCTGGAGTCTGCATGAGACTAAGGTGTGGAAGATTACTGCCTTAAGACACCTCAAGCCGACAGAGCTGTGGCTGTGTCCTCCTCTCCTCCAGACCGCCCTGGAAGGAGACCACAGCTCATGGCCCCTGGTTTTGCTTTCAATCCTGCCTTACCAAAGGCCTGGGGAGTCTTTTCCTGGCGGTCTTCTTCCTTGTTCCTGCCTCAGCATGACTTTTTAATGATGGAGATCTGGGACCTCGATGTTTCTGCAATCCCACACTGTAGGCTACTGAAGCCCAAGCAACCCCTCATGCTTACTCTGCAATCTTATTGCCTCTGCAAGTCAAGGCTACTGAACGGGAGGTAAGGGATGAGGGAGGCACAGCGTTGTATGGTCTCTGGCTAGCATCTCTATCAATAGCCCACCATACTATTGAAGAGGCTGTCACACTGATCTAGACACAAAACTTCAAGAGCCAAGCTCTCCCCTGTGCAATCAATACAGGGCTGACTGTGAGAAGCAGAGCTGAGTGTTTGGGTTGAGTATATGTTCGTTCTCCTCTAACGTAGTTTCTATGGCTTCTGTTTTCCCTTGTTCCTTCCCATCACCTGTCCTAACTCACTAAGTTCCTGCCAAGGGAAAGGTCTTCAAACCTATCCTTCCTTGTTGTTGGGGTTTTTGTCCTGCCTGGTTCCTGCAGTAGTTAAGTCCCAAAGAAATCACACAGAGGTCTACATTAATCATAAAACTAATTGGGCCATTAGCTCAGACTTCTTATTAACTCTTATAACTTACATTAGCCCATTATTCTTATCTGTGTTAGCCACATGGCTCAGTACCTTTTTCAGCAGTGTAGTCACATCTTGCTTCTTCTATGTCTGGATAGGACTGCAGAGGAAGCTTCCCTCTTCCCAGAATTCTCCTGTTCTCATTGACCCGCCTCTACTTCCTGTCTGGTTGTCCCGCCTATACTTCCTGCCTGGCTACTGACCAATCAGCATTTATTTAAAATACAATTGAGAGAATATAGACAATTGTCCCACCCCACTTCCTGAACCCTTTGTGAACATAGCATTCTCTCCTCTGGATCACTCACTGCATGGTACTTTTGTCTCCTCCCCCAACCCACCTAAGTCATTGTCTACTAAGTCATGAAAACAACCGTTCTGAACCAAGCATTTGATCCTTCCAGTCCACATTCTTCCTGGCACTGCAGGGCCCACACAGCACAGTGCAGTCTGGTCCCTGTGCACAGGCAAGTCATGCTCTACCCTGCCACCTTTACGGAAACGTTCCTGGCCTAGGGCTGGAGCTCTGGTTCATTGGGAAATATCACAGTAAAGTGGTCCAAGGCATGGACTCCTTGCTAAGAACACTGGTTTTGATTAGACAAGTCATTTGTAAATTTTGCAGTGATCGAGCCAAACTCAGGGCCTTGTACAATGTCAAGTAGACACTGTACCCCTGGGTTACATCCCCAGCCTTGCACAAACAACTCTAAGTTCAGGCCTTCACCTATAACGTACCAGTAGACGGATTAAAGGAGTTTAAGAATTTTATGTGTGTGTTGGGGAGTGGGGGTTTGCCTATGTGTTTGTGGACCACAAGCCTGTAGAGCCCTAGGTGGCCAGAAGAGGACACTGTATCCCTTGAGAGTGACATTGGAGATGGTTCTGAGCCGCCATGTGGTGCTTGGGATCCAGTCCTAGTCTGCTGCAAGAGCAGCTACTGTTCTTGGCCACCGAGTCCTCTCTCTGGTCCTCCAAATGAGACTGTTTTACACTGGTGCCTAGCACACAGTCAGAGCTCTGGAAATGTTTGTTAAATACAATTATCCCTGCATGTCCAGCACTCTCCTACCTACAGAATTTGCAGTCAGTGTCTTCCTAGACCCTCCTCACTCCATCAGTCTTCTGGTTCTTGCTGGGAGATTCCAGTGGGACTTTGTATTTACTGCTTTCCTGCCGTTGCTGAGACACGTGACCATGGATGCGACCGTTTAAAAAGCAAAAGCAAAAATGTACCTCTCATGGCTCTGTAGTCCAGACATCTGGACATGGCACGCCTGAGCTGAACTCAGAATGTCACAGGATGCTCCCTTCAGGGGCTCAGAGGGAAGTCAGACTTCTTCGCTGCCAGACACCCTGTAGGGCCATGTCAATTCACTCCATGTCCTTTTTGGGCCATGTCAACTTGACTTCTGCCGGCTCTAAAGGGGCCTTGGGATGGAACTGGGGGAGGCTCTCACTAGCTCTGGTTTTCAACACATTTGTAAGTCTCCCTCTTAACCATACAAGATAATGTTTACATGCTCTAGGTATGTGGCCCTAATAATACCTCAGTATGACGTTACCTGGTCCATCAAAAATGTCTTGTACCTTCTCACAACAGCATGAACACCTGATTAGATGGCAGCTGTCTGTGGCTGTAGCAGCCCCGACATGCTGGATTTCCCCTGCACACCCACAACAGACAAAGTCCATCTAGAGGAACAACAGCTGGCCGTGGTCCTGGTCTGGTTCTCTTCTGGTCCTCTCTGCTAGGGATTTACTTCCTAGCCCAGAGCTGTTTCTTCCACGTGTTAATCTGCAGCTGGAAGGATGCTTTACAAATGGATTAGACGATCTTCTAGGCTTGGGCAGTCAAGAAAAAGGGGGCCTTCATCCCGTGCCATGTCTGCATTTCAGCATGAGGCAGAGCGGCTCCAAAGCCTCATTTCCAACACTGGTTTTCCCAAATCATGGGGCCAACAGGAGAGGAGCCGGTAGACCGGCCTTGGCAGCCCTGCAGCTTCCTTCACGGAATGTGAGGCCGCTGAGTGGCAGAGTGACAAGCATGACCTGCATGGAGGGTGCTGTCATCGGTCTGCCCCGGCAGGCTGGGAGCCAAGCCTTGGCTATTTATTTTAAGCACGGGTTTTATCGTAATGGAGGCTCCTAACCTTATGGCTATTGCTTCACCGTCCATTTCCCCATCCAGAGTTCACACGGATTTTTCTGAAATGAAGCCGCTTGTTTTCCCTGTCTCCTGTGACAGACAGTCCCCTCTGCCCCGAGATGACCTGGATTTAGTCCCCAGTGCCCCAAGAAACTGGGTGTGGTGGTACGCACCTGTAGTGTTGGCACCAGGGAGACAGAAGCAGGAAGATCCAAAGTTCAAGGTCATGAGGCCAGCCTGACTGAAAACACAGAGAGGGAGAAAGGACGTGTGTGTGTGTGTGTGTGTGTGTGTGTGTGTGTGTGTGTGTTGGGGGGGGTGCTCATCACTCAATCTCTCTACACAGGGAGCTCTTGAGACAGTCAATTGTGTACTGTTTTATAAGCATGTTGTTTGTTTATTTCTATGTGAGTCTTTTCATTACTGGCAAGACCCCCACCTCCCCCAGCCAAAACCAGAGGGCTCAAAAGCAAACCGAAATGAGAACCCAAACACACATCGAAGGTCTGCATATGTGGGTATGTTCAGTGAGTTCCAAGGTTTGAGAAAACACTTTGCCATCCAGTGCTGGAAGCTATGGGAACCTCTCTTCATCAATCTTTCAGCCTCTGCTACTTTGTGACAGCAACACAGAACAGGCAAAGACGTGGGGACAAGCATTCTTTCCGTGCAGGTGGCGGGCTGTGTCAAAGGAGTGTTGCTGTAGTCACACACACGTCACTCTGAAAGCGTCGTTCATTACATGTGAGTGGTACATGTAAAATGTTTCTCGGCTCTTATACCTTACTTACTGTTTTAAGGTAAGTAAGATGTATTACATTGGTTCTCTGGTTGGACCATTGTATCCAGTAACTAAGAGTAATTATTACTGAGCTCAAGTAGGTGGGATGCAATGACCCAGGGCTATGCTCGGCCCAAGTTTATAGTCCAGTGACACCCAGTTAGTTCATGCTTACTAATCTGGATGAAGGGGGCCAGCAAGATGGTTCAGAGTATGAAGGCCACCAAGCCTGGCAGACAATCTGAGTTTGAATCCCAGGCCCCATGCGATGGAAAGCGAGAACCTACTCCTGCAAATTGCCCTCTGACCTCCGCACATATACACAGCATACATGACATAGGCACATGCTCACACACATAAGAAACAAATTATAACATAATAGTAAAACAATAAAATGAACAAATAACCCTGCGCTGTCCTGCCCTTGGAGGAAGGTTTATTCATTTTATCATTAAAGGAATTTTATTCAGGCGCCACGAATTCCCGAACTTATGATTTACCCCGGGAGCTCGCACTGCATCTCTGCCAAGTTGATGATCCTGTCCTGGGGAGGCTGGAATGTCGCAGGGCTGGAGCTTAATGGCAGTTTTACCTGGGCTCTCTTATCAGTTCCTTTGAAAGCCTACCCCGTGTCTAACCTAACATCTTCGTGAGTAACAGGTAAAACCTTTATAACAGTTATCAGCTCACTGGCTCACACCAACCCAAAGGCTAAGAATTCAGTCAGGCTGCTTCGGAGGCCTTCAGTGAGTGAGGTTGCCTCTCTTCTGTAGCCAGCCTACCTGATGTTTCCACGGATGTAATTTTGGTCTTGACTTAGGACTTTCCTTGTTGTGTTATTATGGATATTTTAACAAACTGTTACAACCTTGGAAGCCGGAATTTGGGGTAACCCAAACCTGGACACAGTTCCTAATACTGGCTCCAGAATGAACTCTAGTCCCCTGGGAAGTGAGATCTGTGCTCTTTGCACGTACAGCTCAACTACTGCAAACCACAGTTATTCACCCCCTGCTGAAGCAGCCTGGATCTTAAAGCGGCGAACACAGGCGGCTGACACAGCGGGTGGCGGTCTGGACGGCGACGGTCTCTGTGTCTTCCCCAACGAGCAGTTGCCTGGGTTCAGCCTGGTGGGTGCACGCGGATTCCCGCCTGCGCGCACCCTGTGCACCCACGCCCAGCCCCTCCCTCCCGCCTGCGGCTCCGGGGCGCGGCCTTGGCTCAGCACCCGCCCCGAGCGAGCGGAGCGCCCAAGTTCCTTGAAGGCCGGCGGTGGCCGCAGAGCCGCCCTCACTCCCTCCCTCCCTCGGTGACGCGCGTGCCCCGCAGCGCGCAGCCGCAGCGCCGCCAGCATGCGCTCCGAGGCCCGCGGCGGCCTGGAGCGCTTCTGCAGCGCGGGCAAGGGCCGGGGACTCCGCGCGCTGCGACCCTTCCACGTGGGCGACCTCCTCTTCTCCTGCCCGGCCTACGCCTGCGTGCTCACCGTGGGCGAGCGGGGCCACCACTGCGAGTGCTGCTTCGCCAGGTACGCCGCGGCGACCATGCGGGGATCGTGCGGGAGGGAGGGGCCACCCGGGGCCACGTGTGCCGCGCTCCGCACAGCCACGGCCTGCCCCCCGCCCCACGCGTGTCTGCTTTGACTCAGGCTTCCTGTCTGGGCCAGGCCGTCCCGAGATGGGCGGTACCCCCACCCCCGAGGAGTGATGACTCAATCAGCCAGGGACCCTTCCGGTCCGGTCTGTCACTCTTTAGGAGGGAAGGTGTGGAACTCGCCCATGAGACTGCGCTCCTTGGGTAGGGGTGAGGTGGACACGGTTACTGGGAGAATATTTGATTGTAGTTCATCATATATGACCTGTGTGTGTAGAAGTGTAGCCATATCCGTATGCTCTGCCTTTAGGTGGCTTTGATGCAGAAAGGTGCGTGGGGATCCCCCATCCCGCTCTGTCCCTTCATTTTACAAAACACACTTTATCTTAAAGAGAGATCATTTTACAGTTGGGAAACTAAAGCCCAGAGAAGAAGGGTGGCTGTGTATACACCAGGCACTAATTAGGGGCTGAAACCTGGCCTACTACAGGGCTACCACGTCCTCCCTGAGTTCAGCCTGTGCCGGATCCTCCAGGGAAGCCTGAGGAAGGGACCCTGCCTTACTTGCTTTGAAGGTCAATGTCTTTCTTCATCTTTGAAATGGAGATGCTGGCTTAGGTTAAGCTAACCTGCGGTTCTGCTGGGACCACTTGAGGGCTGGTCTGAGTCCAGCCCTCCACGCAGCCTTCAGCCTTCCAGACGCGTGTGCCTCGTTCTACGGTATGACAACAAAAGAATGGGCAGAGGCAGAATATTAGAGTAATATCGGCCCGGACTCCCTGCCAGAACTGTCTTCCGCTTGGGGGGACCTGGAAAGGAACTAGACGCAGAACCGTGCCGTGGGCAGCGGAAGGGCTGTATGTGATGTGCCTCTTTGAATTGGTGAGCCAAGAGCTAAAGGGTCACGGCACCACTTTGCGACGTTTGAGTGAAGTGAGCATTGGGTTTTCCCACAGTTAAAACGGCTGCTGCGACTGGTCCCTTGATCTTCTGAGCCTCGCTGTGGCTGGGAGTCTGCTGCAGTGTGGGTGTCTGCAGTACGGGAGCAAAGCGGGTCACCCTGCGCAGAAGGGGCCTCCTTCAGGGGTCCTGGTGCTCGCTGGAAGCCACGGTGGTGCGCAGTGAGATGGTGTGGGCCTTGCCGAGTGCATAGTAGGGACTCATGGTGCCTGCCAGTTCTCTCCTGAAATGAAATTCCTGCACTGACAGCTGAGACTGCTTCTCCTCTGCTGGGAGTGTCCTGATTGTGCACAAAAGCACACCCGCCTCTGAGAGTACCTCCTGAGTCCTGCTGTTTGTGGAAAAGTTTGCCCTCTCTCCGCTTTATTTTTCTGATTGACATTTGTTAATGTCACTAGTTTCTGCCTCAGTTCCCTCCCCCGGATGCCCGGATGCCCCCATGCAGACACACCCCTTCCACAACTTCTTCTGTTTGGCTTATGTAAATTTCTGTCAGCAGCCAGAGTCCTTGGAAATCCACTACAATTTTACCCAAGAGATAAAACTCAGGAGACTCTGGCATCTAGAGAAATCGCTGTAGCTCATCCGATGATTGCTATTAAATCGATTTAGTTTTGCCTGATAGTTCTTCTAGAGTACATAATTTGGTCTCCTGTTGGTATATGACTAAGGCCTAACCTGTTCATATTATTAGACCCATACACGCCTCTGTAGAGGCTCAGGAGTAGGAGCAGTCCCCAAATGGGGGAGCATGGAGGTCCATGTGTCACACTCAGAGTAGAGCCGCTCCCCCCATGCCACCCCCACCCTACCCCTGTCCTTGTGCTGAAGTCTAGTGGGATCATTACTGCAGTTCAGTGAGCCACCTCAACCGTAGAATTGAGCTCACTTGCTTCAGGAGTGAGTATGACCAAGAAATAATCACATTTGTTTTTCTTTTTGCTCTCTACAAAATTGGATCCTTAGTGTGGGGGGGGGATTTTTTTTCTCTTGAGAGTTTTAAATTAGTATCACTGTTTTCTCAGCTTGATAGGTGACATTAGGAAGAAGCAGATCTTGCCTCAGCATCTGGGAGGTAGCTCCTAAAAACATAAAAACTTCCAGGTGAAAGCCATCCCTCTTACACACATGCACACATATGCACGCATGCACACACATGCACTCACGTATGCACACATGCACTCACGCATGCACACACACACGCACATGCGTGCACACACCTCTATGTTTGTGTACATGCTTTGGTCACTAGTTAACTTTCCACCAGGCTCTTAAAGGAGACACGCGTGCACACGTGTATGTATGTACCTTCTGACTCTTGATTTAATTGGCTTCAGAAGGAAAGGCGCAGCTGCAGCCAGGTGTTGACTACCTATATATACTAGAATATTCATTTGGTCTCTGGGGACAGAGGTCTCTCTCTTGATCTTTGTTCTCTTGCTCCTGAGACACCTCGTGACAAGGACAGTGTCTGTTCTGAGCGTGTGGACGAGCCCAAGGCCCTCTTGGCCCTTGCTGTAGAGCTGTACATACTTCATCTGGCTCGAGAGGTGATGAAAACGTTCTGTCATGCGTAGTTAGACTTTTGCCCTCCTGTCCCCAGGTTTATTTCCTGGCAGTGTCCATCTTGCTTCTACCATTGCCTAAACTGGCGTAACAGGCTCTAGTAGATTTAATTGTGAAACTGTGAAACCCTGGTGCTGTTTCTTAAAGTTCTCTGAACTGGATCCTGCCTCGAACTGCGGCATTGGGGGATGGTGTGCTGTTCCATGCTGTTCTGACTCCGGCTATTCAGAACATTCTCTGAGAACACGAGGAAGTGTGATTTTAGACGGTCTAAAGTCATCACGGTTTCTAGATGGGAAATTGCACTAATGAGGCTTTGGCCTGGTCTGCGAAGTCCGTGTTTATTAACTAAGTAGTCAGAGAAGACACACTGACAAAAGGTGTCCTCTAAAAGTGACACTCAGGAATACAGATGGATAGCGTGTGACCTGGGCCTGGGATCCCAGCTGCTTGGGAGGCCGAGGCAGAAGGATGTCAGTTACAAGCAAGCTCAAGGCTAGCAGGAAGAAGGCTGAGAATTCAGCCCCGTGGGGATGCTGCTCAGGGCTTGGATGTGTGTGTGGAGCCCCAGCACGGGGTGGGGTCAGGAGTTGTCCATCTGTTTATCAGGTGAGGAGTTCTTGCTCACCACTGCCCTTGTTTTTAGAGCTAGCCAAGCAGGGCCTTGGCTCTAGAGAGAATGGGTTTGGATTCTGGCCGTCTCTCTTCCCTGGCTGCGGTCTGTGGGCAGGGGGTGCTCATCCTCTGAGCCACTGGGTTCTTCTGCCTGTAAACTTAGCCTTTAAATACCCGTCCTGCTGAGCTAGTGGAAGGTGAGAGTGACAGGCAGGTCCTCACTACCCGGCAGACTGAGGACCTGGTTTTGTTGTGCGAGGAGCTCGGCCGCTCAAGGTTTCCGAGTCCCTTGACTTGTGTATAAGATACTGTCATACATTACAGTATAAGATAACACAAGGGACGTGCTTTGCAAGGTTAGAGGGACCCTGGGATGTGGTACGAACTCTATTCACTGTTCTGGGACTAAAACCAACCTTTCTCCTGAGTACTCCAGAGTGATCATGGTCTCTGGGGTGAGTTTTCACTGTTTTCTCCAAACCGAGTGTTGTCAACACTACACCCACATAGACAGGGCTCTTTCAGAAAGTAGCTTACAACTCCAGAGTGCTCAGACACCTTATTCTTTTAGCATGAGATTAAGCCAATATTTAAGAGGAATGAGAGAAAGCAGAATCTTCCACCTAATCAGGCCCTCAGGACTCCCATTTCCTCCCTCCACCGTGATTCTTCTAGAAATTGCTGTTAGAGTCAGGGCTGCAGCTTAAATCTGGCCTTCAGAAAAACTCAGGATTGGTGAGAACTAACTCTATTTTAGGGCTCAAAGTAGGGGGCAAATGCCCAAGAAAGTGTCTACTGTGTTTCAGCGTTTTAGACTCTCTCCTTTGTGCTTTGGCTAATCATCCCTTCCTGTTACTATTAAAAGGAGAAATAATCACCCTTTTGGGTCGACTTTCTTCCTGCCTCCCCAAGCACCTAGGATGGATTCTGCATGGAGGTGACCACAGCCCTGGTCCAGTTCTCTTTCATCTGAGGCACAAGGCTGCTCTAGGGTTTTAAAAGCCCATTCCCTGCTTTGTAGAGCCAGCCCCCTCTGGCTCTGGCCAGCTCTTTGAACTGGTGTGTGTGTCCTGATCGTCCCCTGAACTAACCAGACCTGGAACCGGGCACCCAGCTTGTGCCTGGCTGAATTCTGCCGTCACTTTCCTGGGGGAGCCCACCAAGCCTGAGGTCTGGGGCTGGCGGGAGGCCACCTTGCCCAGGTCCCTGTTCCCTCTTACACACTTGTCTTGGGAAGCATCACACAGGCGCCCACATCTGCAGCCCTCACATCTGTGGATTCTGAGAAAACCCGCCACACTAGTTTAGGGGTGCAGTTCTCAGGCAGGGGAATTGACTGAAGTACCTGCCTTTTCAGGATTGAACCCCCGACCCTGGCCTCATTAGTCTCTGAGTTGTCACAAAGCCCCACACCTCACTTTGGGTCACTTCTGCTGGCTCCCTGCCTGCCACCCTCAGAGGCCGCCTATTCAATTGCAAAGGCGTTCACCGGAACACAATAGAACAGAAGGAAAGCCCAGCTCTTGGAGACTGCTCTGAACCGTGATATGGAATATGCATTTTAGCAGGAAAATAATACTGGGGGGGGGGGGCTTGAAGGTTCTAGGAACGTTCCAAGGCATACTTGTGTTGAGGATACAGCTGTGTCTCCTCGAATCTTCAATCAGAAATTTAAAAATAGTGCTCCAGTCCTCGGGCCAGTGTATGAGCAGAAACCCGGTGACTCTCCGGGGCGAAGGGCGGCTTGAGTTTGCTGCTCAAGCATGCTGGGTGAGCACTTCTGCAGCACGGTGCATCTGAAAATCCCAAGGGCTTATCCAGGGCAAGTTCACAGTATCTCCAGACCAAACTGAGGGCTTACCGTAATAACAAGGGCTCTTGAGTGTTAGCTAGTAGATTCTGATTCCCTTCATTGATACCCAGAGGGCAGGAGTAGCTGTCAAGGAGAGGGAAGGATGCTCTCAGGAGAACTGCATCTCACACCAAGGTATACAAGCCAGTCCCAAGGTGCCTACCAGGGTACAAGTGAAAAGGATTTTATACCCTAACACTTGGCAGAAGTTGCTAAAATCTGTGGCAAACATGGAATGTTCTGGAGCTGGAGGGATGCCTCAGTGGTTAAGAATGCTTTTGGCTCTTCCAGAAGACTCGAGTTCAGACCCCAGCACTCATGTTAGGTAACTCACAACTGCCTATAACTCCAGCTCCAGGAATCTGACGCCTTCTGGCCTCTTTGGGCACCCTCATGCTTGTGCGCTTGCAAGCACACACGCATGCACACATGCACACACACAACACCTGATGCACATGTGGATGTAAAGAACCTTTCACAGATGTGGGCACTGGCTCCTATTCTGCTGCTAGCTCCTGTGGTGATGTTCCTGTAGGACATCCTTCCCGTGAGCCTGGACAGCCTTGCCTGTCGCTTCACCAATCTGCAGGGCGTGGCTGCCGCTTCTCGCAGTGACAACCTCAGCTGCCCTTCCAGCCTCAGAGGTCAGGGACTTCAGTTATGAGCCCCTGCATTCTGGAGAGTGTAAACTATGACTCTTTTTTACCATCTGTTAAAGTATTTGTGTCTCCAAAGCACTCGCTGGGTTTTACATCCCTAGAAAAGACGGGAAAGAACCCCAGATCCCTTGTATTCCAGTACTATCTGCTATGGTGTCAACACACAGCACAGCCTGTTATGCCCAAATCCGTGGGGTTCTCACAGAAGCCAACAAAGGAGACCGAGTCCCGTATGTAAAAGCAAAGAGTCTTTATTTTAATCAAGTTTGCAAACTCAGTCTCTCTGCATGTCCATCGTATTGAAATAACCAGAGAGCCCCAAGCTCAATTAGAATTGGGTCTTTATAGTGGTAAAGGATGGGGGTGAGGGGCCTCTGAGGTTCAGGACTCCCGATTGTCTGAGATACGTCTAGGGGTGTCCTGATGAGGTGCATTGGCAGGTGGTCCTAGCTACAGCGGTTGGAATATCAGGCATTTCCTTTGCATGGTCTGCTTTTGGGTGGGGGTCGGTTAATCTCAGCTTGTGGTGTTTTCCTGCCACCAGGTATTGCTTCAGGGTAAACTACTGAGACTCTAGCCTCTTCTTTAAATTCATCTATGGCCAGAGTCCCAGGTGATAATGGTTGGAAGTAAAGAACTTTCTTTTGGGTGACCTGCCCAGACTTAGATTAACATGGCTGGTCCCCCAAACCCTCGCCTCAAAGGATATAAAGACAGTACTGTTCTTTCAAGAGGATTGTTTTTTTTATTTGTAGAGGGACAGAGATTGTGAGTCAGAGGACAGCTTGTGGGAGTGGGTCCTGTCCAGCCGGAAGATTGCAGAAGACCTCTCTGCCTTCTCAGCTGTAATCCTGCAATTTTCTGGGCCTCCCGGGAGAGATCCGTTTACAGAGAAAGGACCCCTTGTGCGACCCTAGGGTCCTGTTAGTTTCACCTTCTCATAATATCAGACTATGCTTCCACCCAAGGTATCCCCAGCGGGCGTCGTTTATCTCATTATAAAAGGAGAGAGATGGGGTCTTAGCAGCCTTTGGGGTGGTAACTTGAGGGCCCAGCGTGTTGTGTGTGGCAAAGGCTAAGACAGCTGGCTGCTCATTCTCCCTCGAGACACCTGTACCAACACTTGGGGACATCCTGCCCTCTGCATGAGACACCTGTACCCACACTTAGGGACATCCTGCCTTCTGTACGAGGCACCCGTGCCCACACTTGGGGACATCCTGCCCTCTGCACAAGGCACCCCGTACCCACACTTGGGGACATCCTGCCTTCTGCACAAGGCACCTATACCCACACTTAGGGACATCGAGCCTTTGGCACACTTCTTTAAGATGCTTCTACTCCCACTCTGAGCTGTGTCTGTCTTGCTCTGTTCTGAACACCTTTCTCTTATTCCTCATGCTTAAGCCCGGAACTAAATAACTATAATAAAATCTCTAATTCTACATCGTGAACTGGATAATCCTCAAATTCTTGTCAGCATGGAAGCCCTGAGCCCTGATTTGGCCTGAATTGAGGTCCCAGAAAGCCTAAGGAACTCTTCAGGCTCCTGGGGGCAGCTGCCTTCCACCCGGCACAGCACGCTTCCGTTCCAGCAGTTTGGAAAACTTAGGATAATAGTTGGTGCCTTGTGCCCTAAATTTTTTCTGGCTCCCCCAGTGGAGCGGTCAGACTTTTAACAAGCCTCAGAACAAAGCTGGAGCCGAGGGGAAGGCTCATGCTCTCTGGGAAGAAGCCTCCCACTGCGCGTGGGTCCTGATTCACCGGTGCCTAGCGTTAATATGTGATGTGGAGAATATCTTTCACTGTCGCACAAAACCCAGCAGCCTGAGTGCTGTCCTGGTCCCCTGACCAGGGTTATAATAGGGCAGTGCCACCGTCCTCCCATCTTTGTTCCTCGCCGATGGGACCACAGGCCTTGCTAGTGTGAGCACCCTCGCCGCTGGGAGGGAAGCTAACTTTGGTTCTGATTGTCTTATTTCAGCCTCTGGGGAAGTTGGGCCTCACTGCTGGGCTTTTTGCTTTTTCTCTTTTTCATTTGTTCGGGGCCGCCTCGGTTAGGCGGAGCAGACTTGTCACCGTTAGTTAAAAGTAATTGTTATTGCAAGCCCCCTGTACGCCACTGTCAATCCCTTTCATGGTCAAACCCGGTAAGCATCCATTTCAGCACAGAAAGTGAGAGTGGCTGGAATCGGATCCTTTTCATGTGGACCAACAGCACCTGCGGCCACCGGCTAACTAGCCGGGCTCATTAATTACATGGCTAACTTGTTGATCTCCGTGGCTCTCGACTTTTAGAAGCAGGAGAAAACCACTGTGTGTCTCCTCCCGTAGACAACGACAGGAGAGTCTCCTGCGCTCTGTTCCCATCGCTCATAATCAAACACTTGCATTTCCTATGACATTTCGTTTCCCCTATGTTGATAGTCATTTCTTCTTTAAGTTCAAAGGGCCTTCCAGTTCACAGCAAGTTATCTGTTTGCCCGTAAAACAAAGGCTTCAAAAACATCGGTCCTATAGCTGTGAGTCTGAGTGGGTGTGCTGAAGGTATTACTGTAGTTGATATTACTATAAAAAAATACATAAAAGTACAAACTAGGCTAATAACACAATGCTCAGCATTTATTGAATATTTACCGTGTTCTAAACAGGTTACTAAAAACTTTGCATGTTTAGTTTTCTTAGTGAACTTTTGAGGTACCAACTATATATGAATGTGTTACAGTGGCGGAAACTAAATTCAGGAAGTATTAACTGCTTATCACCTACAGCCGCCGTCCCTCAGCCTGCCCGGCCCCGAGAGAAGACGAGGAGTGCACCCCAGTGGGGGAAGAAAGGCTTGGACTCATCCCCCACGCACTAGAGCAGGGGAAGAAGGCTCAGGTTTTCTTTCTGGAAGCTTCACCAGCTTCTAGAGTTCTTTCTGTTGTGGCTGGGTAACCCAGGGCCAACGTTCGTCAACCAGACAGGTAAACGTCTGATCTCTGTTCCGCCATGGGTGCTCTTTATCCCTAAGAAAAGCTGCACAGGTCACAGAGTTCTTGTCAGTGCGGTTCCTACAGACTCGGAACCAGTGAGCCCCTCAGTTGGCTGTGTGAACCCAGGGTGGTGCTGCAGGTGAGAATGAGCCTACTGTGCCTGAAGCCGTGGGTTCAGTCTTCAGGGCTGGATAAACTGGGGCTGAACTTGTAATCCCAGTACTTTGAGGTAGAGGTGGGAGGGTCAGAAGTTCAAGGTCTTCCTCAGTTCCTTGCCAGTTGGAGGCTAGGCTGGCTCTGAAAGGAGATGGAGGTGACCTGAGATCGCTCTTTGGGACCCACACAGTGGAAGGAGAGCCAGCGTCTGTGAGTTGTCCTTTGACCTCCACATAAACGGCTGTGGCAGGTGTCTGCCTCCCCTACGAAAGTATTTATAAAATTCACCCCAGCACAGAGCAGTCACAGAATTGGTGTGTCCCCTGCAGTCAGGGCCAGGGCTGAGGGCCTTGAGAGGTTATTAATGACCGGCTCATGGAGCTTGCCTCCTTTGTTGAGGACATTCAGACTTTCTGTTTTTCGTTTGGCACATCTTCCCCTGTGCCTCTGGGTTTTTCAGAACAGGTTACTTTGCAAGCCAAGTTTTAGCTCTGTGTGCTCTTCAGATGAGGCTTATTTCAATGTTTGCCTGTTCCTGTGGGGAAGAGAGTCCCTGCGAAGACGCCTGTCACTCATCCTCAGGCCCTCACAGGCTCCCCTCTGGTCTGTCCTTTTCTCCCATGCACATGCACCTGCCGCCATGGTGCAGGTTCTAACTCAGTTTCGGGTTCAGGCTCAACCATGACTGTTTTTTCTTCCATGTGTGTCAAAGTTTGTTTTTGTCAACTGGACACCAACCTAGACATGCCTGAGGAAAGGGAATCTCAATACAGGAACTGCCTCCATCAGATTGTACTGTAGGCAGTCTGCGGGGACATTTCCTTCACTGATGGAGGGTGCAGCCCACCAGGCAGTGCCGTCCCCGGGCTGGTGGTCCTGGAGTACGGCACGAAAGGGAACCACAGGCAGTGTCTGTGGTCTCTGCTTCAGATCCTGCATCTAGTCCTTGACCTTGTGTCAATAGAACATAATTATGGGTGTGGGGTTCTCTGCAGACTCCCCAGGGTGATGGTTCCTGTAATGATTTTTAGGGGGGAAATGGCTCGTGACAACCTTGAGTTCCTGCCCTGGCCAGACAAATCCTAGGTTCTCATAAATCCCAGCAGCAGAGAATCGACCTAGGGCAGGGCTTGTCCACTCTTCTCTGTCACCAAACGTGGTGTCCGAGTCTGGGGCCTTCAGAGGGGCCCCTGGGTGGTTCAAGCCAGAGTATTCACTCCACTAATTCAATGAGTTCCTTTCTGAACCACTGAAGCTTGTGAACATGGTGTGTTTGTGTTGATCTCAGTGCCAAGACATGTTTTCCTCCTGCGTGACTTCCAGTCGGTCCCTGCAGTCAGGCAAGGCCTTGCAAGCTGTAGTAGTCAAGCTTAGTTCTCTGCGATGTTCCTGGGTCACCTTCTCCACCAGGGGGATATGGTGCCTGGACCAGCGAGATGCAGGGAGATGTTTCAGCGTTAAGATGAGCAATCTCCCTGAGGAAATGTAAGCCTCTCTGCCGGTGCCAGCTCTTCTGGGGTGGGAGATGATTGGAGGAGGGATGGCAGCCACTGCAGCAGTGACCCCAGCAGGAAGGGTGGCAGCCACTGCAGCAGTGACCCCAGCAGGAGGGATGCCAGACACTGCAGCAGTGACCCCAGCAGGAGGGATGCCAGACACTGCAACCATAGATACACACCCCCTAGCAGCAGGAATGCCCTTGCATCAGCCTCTCCCTGATGACAGTTTGGCAATGGTTTGTACAATTTTTGTTCTGACTCATTTGTAGGCAGAGGCTGTTCAACTCACACATGCATGCATATGCACACTAGTGCCTCACACATAGCTACACATACACACAGAATAGCTCCTCACATATAGATACACACACATGCACAGTAGCTCCTAGAAATCAAGAGTAGCACATCCTTGTCCTGTGACAGAAACAGGAAAATCACCTGCAATGAACAGGCCACGTGGACAGAATATAGAAGAGACAGCAGGACCCTGAATGCTACCTGTGCAAGGTGCGTGTGCATACCAGCCAGCCGTGTGCCATGACACCACATTCAAGAACTGATCCCAGTTTGCTGCATGCATTACTTTTTGTGCGTAGCTTTGGGCTTATCTTTGCGTCCTGCTCCTGTGTTGCCTGTGCTCCAAGCAAAGTGTTTCTTACCAGGTTCTGCCATTTCTGCACTGTGTCCTCACACCCTGCATAGGCTATAACTGCTATCACCCCTTCGTGGGCTGTAACAATGCGAGTTCATTGATTTCTGAAGATGCTTAGTAAACACCAGAAAACCAGGACCAGTGAGAGTCTGGCATCCACAGCCTGCTGACTGCAATGGTACAGGTGATGCTGGGGTTAGGGCCTGGGCTGTAGTCACTGAGCCGGGGGTGTGTGTCCTTGATCTCTTTGGCCGCCTTGGTGAGCGTTGGTGTGTGTTCTCTTCACTACTGCTCCTCAGGGGCCAATCGTGGTGTGAACCCTTTTGGAATAGGTGCCCTGGTGGGGAGTCAGGTAAGGTGAGCCTTGGCTGCCACAGATGGCGCCTGTGACTGTCTGACCACGTGTCCTCTGTGTCTCTCCTCTCACTGCTACGATGCCCTCTTCTGTTTTCCAGGAAAGAAGGACTGTCGAAATGCGGACGATGCAAGCAGGCTTTTTACTGCGATGTGGAATGTCAGGTAGGTGTGGGCTTAGCTGGAGGGAGGCCTCTTCTCCGGAGGTTGGGACTTGGGTGTCCTCCTCGTCATTAGCATCCTGCCCCACAGCTCCCCACTCATGCGGAGTGTGCGCATGCACCTCCCAGAAGTGACCAGCCCCGTGTCAGGCAGAAGTGTGACGTGGAAGAGGTGGGAAAGACACCAGGAGACTGCCGGGTTAGCTGGGGATCACACCAAGGGTGCCAGTTCACACCAAGGATGTCATCAGCTAATTTTGGGAGATGTGGAGAACTGAGAAGTAGGAAGCTGCCTTCGTGGCCTACGCACTGGTTGTCCTGGGTCTCTGATTTTAGGATTCGTACAGCAGCAGTGACTCCTCGCGCTTGGGCTGTTAGGACCCAGGATAATGGCACCCGGGCTCAGACGCCAGCATGGCAGAGCAGAGGGTCGCAGCTGCGCAACAGAGCTCAGCAACAGAGCTCGTGCCCTCGCGCCTTTAAAGCAGCCTGGATTGGGGACCTGGGAGGTGAGGAGTGCCGGCTAAGTCTTGGGTTGGCTCTTGCAGTGTGGGACTGGGGAGATGAAGGAGGAGGCTGGTGTGAGACCTCTCAGGGTCCTTCTGAGGTTCAGAGAAGGGTGTCCCCTAACCTACAGTAAACTTCCAATGCACAGAAATGTTCTCTGTAGAAGAGCATTGCCAGGTCAGCTCAGGGGACGTGTGCTCTTACTCCACAACCCTGCCTGGGCCCTCAGGCGTGGGATATACGAGGATCGTGTCTTTTAAAAATATGTGTATTTGTGTGTGACACTTGCACGTATGTTCTCACATGTGTAGGCATGCACATATGTAAGTCCACATGTGAATGCATTGTGTGGAGGTGTCTTTCTCGATTGCTCACTTCTGTTTGTTGAACCTGGAGCTCATGGATTCAGCTAGTCTGGCTAGCCTGCCTGTCTCTTCCTCTCTAGTGCTGAAATTACAGACCGGCAGCCATGCTGACCTAGCTTTTTTAGCAGGGTCTGGGGCTCAGAACTTCTCCTCGTGGAGCCATCTCCGCGGCCCTGCAGTGGGAGTTCATGCATCCTCTTGGTTGCCCTGCACATCTCTCGGCCTCACAGCCTTCTTTTCTTTCTCTTCAGGAACCTCCTATCACCTTAGCAAACACTCATGCTGTTGAGGGGATGCGTGGCTTAGGTGATCTGCACCTCCCTGTCCCGAAGCACCCCTGCAGCTCCACTTACTGTGACTGGTTTTTTTTTTTTCCTGATCACGTCCGTAGAGAACACTTAGCAGCAGGCATCACTGCTGAGCCCTGTGACAGCTGAACACTAGGGACAGCAGCCCTTGCCAGGGGAGAGCAGCCAGTGACGCTGATGCTGCGTGGGCTCAGGAGGCCATGCGCTGTGTCTCCTTCAGCAGGCTTCCTGAGGCAGCCAGCCTGAGTAACAGCAAACATATAAGTGAGCTTTGGTCCAGTTTGGGGGGCTCTGACCTCTTGTGGGCTGGGTGCTTAGATTGCTGTGGCGTTTGGGGGACACTCAAGGGACTGTGTGTTTATATGTGAGACAGATACATCTAGAGAAAGTAGCTCAAACCTAGGAGTGGTTTACAGTCCAGACGAAAGAGCAAGAAAGAAGGCATGGCCGAGCGGCAGGTTCATAGTTCCCCACTAACAAGCTCTCGGAGCCTGGCTCGTCACAGGACGTCCCCAAGTGACACTTTCTTCAAGTGAGGTCACAGTGCCTGCAGTGGAGAGCAGGAAGGAGAGCACACGATGCCCTGGGCAAGCGTGTGCATTGTTATAAATGATACTAGATCCACGGCAAGGCAGATCTTCTGTAATTCCGATGGGATAGAAGCTTGGCTGTGTAGAGGCTAAAGCACAAGAGGCTCGTCTTTCTAGCCTAGGAATATGGCTGCCGTTTGGTCAGTATAAGAGGAGTCACGCTCCTGAGACATTGAGCACAGTTCAGCAGTAGAGAATCTCAGAATGTGTGGCATGCTGCTTTGCCTCCACAACCCTTGGGCACACTGACAAAAGTGTATTTGCATAGGTCTCAGAAGGTGGCAGTATCTCACCTAACCATCCTGATCTGTGTCCTACAGGGGTTTTGAGGTGTCCCTGTGGTGCCTGATGCTCTGGTCTTCCTGGTTTGCAGCTCGTTTGTGGTGGGTTCACACTGATTAACATCTGTGCCAGAATGATTGCTCTCCCTGAGAGTTTGCTCAGTGGCTCCCGAAGGCCAGCTGGAGGGTGGCTTTGTCATAGTGCGGTGGTGGGGAGGAGCCCTGGTGTCCTGAGACTGTTCAGAGGTGCTAAGCTCTGATAGCCCCAGTGGAGCCTCCTGGTCCCTCAGTCTGAGGACAAGGTGCTTGGGGACAGCCTCTGCAGCTGCGATTTCTGTGTTTCAACTGGGTGTCACATGACCAAGTATCCTTGTAGGTGGCACCTGTGACGTGGCTTCTGGAGCCTCTTATTTCTAAAGGTGGCAGGCTAGATTTAACCGAAAGTTTCCTTTTCTTTCTCTCTTTCTCTCTCTCTTTCTCTTTCTTTCTTTCTTTCTTTCTTTCTTTCTTTCTTTCTTTCTTTCTTTCTTTCTTTCTGTTTGTTTCTTTTTTTGTCTGTCTCCTGAAGAAACAGGCTCATGGCCACAGAGGGTTTTCAGGCTTTGGTAATGAAGAACTAAATGACTATGGAGCCTTGCATTGTACCAGAATGGCAGGAGGAGTTAGTGTTAGTAGATGCCTAGGCACAGAGGGCAGTGCCGGGCTGAAGCTCAGGAAGTGTCTGACCCCGTGCTGATAGGACCCTGCCTTTGTTGGGGAGGCCATGCATGGCCCAGCGTCCTAGGTACAGTGCTGTGAGCTCACTGTGGCCTCCTACCCAGCCCTGAGCTGCATGTGCTGTGGTCAGCACTCTGCTCTCCATTCGTCCACCATCACCACGAGGAAGAACGGCCTGTGGATCAGTACATCTCTTCTGGGTGGGGAGTGCAGAATCCGCCCCGTGACCCTCTGACGTCATGGCTCAGTGCTGCCACGGTCCCTCTGAGTCTTCCTCCTGGCAGTCATGGGCCAGAGCAGAAGCCCTGTGGCATGTTCTGAGCCCTGTGGCATGTTCTGAGCCCTGTGGCATGTTCTGAGTCCTGTGGCATGTTCTGAACCCTGTGGCATGTTCTGAGCCCTGTGGCATGTTCTGAGCCCTGTGGCATGTTCTGGCTGTTTTGCCTGTTAAGTCTCCTCTGCACAAGGCAGGTAGACAGCGTGCATTTTGAGCAGACTATTGGAATGGTGGAAGCCCCACAAAGGGGGCTTTGTGGCAAAAATCTGGATACCTTATCCAAGAAGACAGACTCATTTGCTCAGCAGAAAACTTAATGTCATAATCACCTCTGCTTTTCCCTCACTCACAGTGCGTGTGCCCCGTGACACAGTTCCTCACTCACAATCAGATGCCTCTGATAGAAGAGAGTGCTCTCAGTAAAGGCTGCAAGCAGAGCTTATGGGGATATAGCTCAGTTGGCAGGTTTCTTGCTGTACATTCACAAGGGTCTGGGTTCGATCCCCAGCACCACCAGTTGAGTTGATTGAACAGTCATTCACCTGTTCTCTTAGCACTTGGGAGGGGAGGAGAGAGTTCAAGGCCAACCTCGGTGTTGTAGGAGTTTTAGACCAACCTGGGCTACATGAGACTCCGTTTCTTAAAACAAAAACGGGAAGCAAACAAATGCTCAAAACTAGCTGATACGTCTACCAGATTCTAGTTCTCCTTTTCTTTTCAAAATTTTTAATTTTTCAGATGTGTGTGGGTATTTTGTCCGCGAGTATGTCTGTGTCCCATGTTAGTGCCTGGTGTCCATGAAAGTCAGAAGTGGGTGTCAGATCCTCCGGAACTGTTTACACTCGTTGTGAGCCTCCATGTGGGTGCTAGGAACTGAACCCAGGGCCTCTGAAAGAGCCGTCTGTACTCATAACCACCGGCCCATCTCTTCAGGCCCTACATTTTTCAGTTGAAAATGAACAGTGCCATTGGAGTACGTACCTGTCATTTTCCCTTAATCCGCGTCTCTGGCATCACCTTCCGGAAAGAACCTCAAACGAACCAAAGTCGATTCTAAAGTGCATCATCGTCGTCGTGACTTCTTGCATTTCCTGTCTCCTCGATTGTACTTCCTGTTCTAACATGGTCACAAACTACTTGAAGTCAAACACTCTGTCCCCCTCCCCTGCTTCTGGTGTCGGCAGCAAGGCTGGCTTAATTACTAACACTAATTAAGAGTGGCCGTGGGCCAGGTCTCTTGCTTCTCATATGCTGGAGCCCAGGATCACCTATGAAGTTCCTGTTCTGTGTGAGTGAATGCTGACTTCCTAGTTTGAAGGGCCCCCGTGCACCCCACAGGCTCTGGGCCTGGTCGATTACCACCGTTGTCCAGTTTGAAGGGCCTCCGTGCACCCCACAGGCTCTGGGCCTGGTCGAGTACCACCGTTGTCCAGTTTGAAGGGCCTTCATGCACCCCACAGGCTCTGGGCCTGGTCGATTACCACCGTTGTCCAGTTTGAAGGGCCCCCGTGCACTACAGGCTCTGGGCCTGGTCGATTACTGCCGATGTTCCGTTTGAAGGGCCCCCGTGCACCCCAGGCTCCGGGCCTGGTCGATTACCCGTTGGAAGGTGTGAAATCACAGACTCAGAGCTGCAGATCTGCTAAGTAAGGAAGGATCATGTTATTCACAGCCTCTCAGACAGGTGCTCAGGGATTAAGAGCTGCGTGGCCTCCAGAGCTGCTACAGAGCACAGTCCGAATGGGGGTCTCTGAGGGTCCTGACCGGTGGCCATCCTGCTCCAGGACCTCTTGGGAGAGAGACCCATCATAAAAGTCATTGTGAGATATTATTTACATGAACATTAATTTTAAATGTTTAAATAATTAATTATTTGAAGAAATATGCTGTATCGATACAATCGAATAATTTTGATAAACAGTGTTTCTCTTTTTTCTCATGGGAGTTTATGCCTGGGAGACACCAAGCCCTGCTCACACTCGAGGAAACCAAGTGTAGAGACCCTGGGATTTTCAAGACAGGTTTTTGCTGTGTAGCCTTGGCTGGCCTGGAAATTGTTCTGTAGACCAGGCTGGCCTTGAACTCAGAGACCACCTGCCTCTACCTCCTTAGTGCTGAGATTAAAGGGGTATACCACAGACCTGGCTGGAGATCCTGTCTTAAGCCAGGCTTTTTTTTTCAAGTTCCTGGACTTCCAGGGGGACATTTGTCTCTCTGTCCTACCTGCTGGTGTTGCTTGTCCTTAGTCATCACAGGCTTCCTCATCCCTTCCTCTTTACCCTGTGGCTGCCCAGGATAGGGAGGAGTCTGCTGGACCCATTCCCTCCTCTGCCTCATCCTTGTGCCCTGTGGTTTAGACTCCAGCTAAAAGCAGCTCCTGTGCTCCCGAGGGTATATCTTATCTTTTCTTCTCTCTGCTCTCAGTTATATCGGGCACAGTGTTACTTAACTCCACCAAGCATCTTGGCACAGAACTTGAGCCCCGAGGAAGTGTCAGGTGCTGCAGTAAATCATGGGGATGGATTTTGTGTCTTTCCCTAGGGGTTCGGTGGAGGAGAGGGACCAGAGGTGGGGGCAATCACCCAGCAGCACTTCTGAATGCCTTGTGAATACCGGACTTGGGTATAGGACCTGGGGTCCCACCTGTGAACAAAGCAGAGGGGATTCCTTTATTCTAATGGGGATAATCATGTCATATGCAGGGAGTCATGAGAACTGAGAAGCAGAACTCGAGGGGTGGGAGAGAGAGGAAAGGGCTGTTTGGGGCAGGTGGCTTGAGAAGGCGACCATGGAGGAACAGAGGTGTGGAGACCAGGGACAGCCAGGGAGCCATGTGACAATCTGGGAACTAGAGCTAGACAGCAAATACTGCAGGGGCCCGGGCCTTGAGAAGGGAACGAGAAGGATGATGCTATGGCAGCCGAGAGTGTGCCAGCCAGGCCAGGAGAACGTTGTGCTGAGGAGTTGGCCTTCTGTGCAAGCTGAGAAGACCTCAAGGGTTCTGAGCTGAGACCCCGGTTCTCTTTAAGGGTGCCCTTCTCCCACACTCAGTGTTCCGGAGGCAAAGGGAAAAAAACAAGCCTGTACCTAAAGGAATGTGGTGGTAATCTTGGCACTGCTGGCTGGCTGACTGGCCCTGTTGGCAGAGAGATGAGTCTGCACGCCGCTCCCCATGTGTGGAGGTGTGTGTGTGTGTGTGTGTGTGTGTGTGTGTGTGTGTGTGTGTGTTGTGGACTCAGAGTCAGTCACCTTTGGGTGCCATTCTTGAGGAGTTGCCCACCTTATGTTTTGAGCTAGGGTCTCAGTGGCCTGGGGCTAGCCGGTTAGACTGTGCAGTCCAGCCAATGAGTCTCCAAGGATCCTCCTGTCTCTGCCTCCCCGGTACTGAAATTACAAACACCCTACCTCACTCAGCTTTTTTTTTACAAGGGTTTGGGGGCTCAAACTCGGGTCCTGTTGATTCCAGGGTGACTTCAGGTGTTTGTTGTAGGCTTCTGAAGGAATGGACTTGATATTTGCTGAGCTGAGAAAGGCAGAGGGCAGAGCAGCGCAGGCCAGTGTGCGCAGGAGAGTGTTCTGGGCTTGCAGAAGTCCACAAGCATCCAACAGTAGTCCACTGTCCTCCAGCCCTAGCTCCTGAGCTCCCAGCTATTTCTGCCACTGCTGAGGTTTCTTCCCTCTCTGTTGCTGTGGTTAAAGGAACCCGGGGAGGAAAGGGCTGAGTTGGCTTGTCCTTCGTGGTCATACATCCTAGACAGCAGTCAGTATGGGCCTCACAGCATGCGCTGAGACAGAAACCTTGGAGGAAATCTGCCTGCTGGCACGGTCAGGTATGGCCCAGGCCCACCTGCCTAGGGATGGTGCCTCCCACAGTAGGCTGGGCCCTCCCACATCATAATCAATCTTACAGATGTGGTCACAGATCAGTCTGGCCAAGGCAATTCTTATTTAAAGTTTCCATCTCCGATGTGTCGAGTTTACAATGAAAGCTAACCAAGACAGCTGCTTTTCTTGACTTGGGTTGTTCTGTGAGAAGCTGCCGCACCAGCTCCACAAAACTGGCTGCTGTTCGTTTTTGTTTTCCTTTTGAAATCGGTCTGTAGTGACATTGGGATGACAGGTGAGTCTCCAGCGGCCTTCCGTGGTGCCTGCTACCAGCTTCTGCGCTATCATTTGCTCTCACCCAAAGTACTTCCTTCTTGATTTTCAAAGCGCCACCGTGTCCTCTGCCACCCTCCGCTCTCCGCAGCTGGGTTCCCACTCCTCCACTGTTGGCTGCAGGCTTCATCCCTCTACCAGGGGCAGAAAGACTTCAAGGCAGGATACAAAGGGATATAGTTGCTCTAATAGAAGAATCTGAAGGACCAGCATCGCTAGATCCCCAGTTGATGTTTTTGCTGTGCCCCAGGTGCATGGTAGACTCTGACTTGTACAAAATGGCCGAGAGAGTTGCTTGAGACCAGAGCCGGGAATACAGCAGCAGTACAGACAGACCTGTCAGTCACCCAGGGCCCTACCCTACGTCAGTCTCAGCCCACACAGACTTCCAGGCAGTACAGACAGACCTGTCACCCAGGGCCCTGCCCTCCGTCAGTCTCAGCCCACACAGACTTCCAGGCAGTACAGACAGACTCGTCACCCAGGGCCCTGCCCTCCGTCAGTCTCAGCCCACACAGACAGACTTCCAGGCAGGAACAGCTAAAGAAGAAAATAGGAAACTGTCACGCATGATGGCTCCTACTTGTCATCCCAGCACTCAGGAGGCTGAGGCAGGAGGACTGCTGTGTCTGAGACTACATAGTGAATTCCAGGCCAGTCTGAGCATGAAACCCTTAAAAACATCCCCCAGACAACAACAAAAGACACCTTGACTGAGCTAGAATTAAAGTCAAAGGATTGTATCTGTCTTTAAAATATATTATTGAGTCTAGTTTGTGAACATTCCCTAGCTTTCCAAGAGGAAGCGTATTCTACTTGAGCTAGACTAAGGGTCTTATTGTATTCTCTTCATACTTTAGTCTGTATGTGTGTGTGTGTCTGCCCATCTCTGTGTGACCGTGTGCCTCTGTCTGTATCTGTGTGTGTATGTTTGTGTGTCTGTGTCTATGTGTCTCTGTGTGTCTGCCTATCTCTGTGTGACTATGTGCCTGTGTCTGTTTCTTGTGTCTGTGAGTCTATGTGTCTGTGTCTATGTGCCTGTCCATCTGTGTGTGACTGTGTTCCGTTGTCTATATCGTGTGTGTGTGTGTGTATGCTTTGTGTATGCGTGTGTGTGACTGTGTGTCTATCTCCGTGTGAGGATGTGTCCATACATTAACAGCTTTGTTTTTTGACCCCTGCCCAGAAGGAAGACTGGCCTCTGCACAAGCTGGAGTGCTCATCCATGGTTGTTTTCGGGGAGAGCTGGAATCCTTCTGAGACGGTGCGGCTCACAGCCCGGATCCTGGCCAAACAGGTGGGGAAATGTGATAACGCTCAGCTGCGTTCCTTTGTTAAAGGTCAGAAAGATGGGTGCTGAGCCAGGCTGAGTATGTGGCTCAGTATCCTTGGAGTTCCGCTTCAGCCCCATCCGGGTGTAATGGGAGGGCACTCAGGCGCAGTCTTGGCTGTTTCCCCCAGGCACGTAGGACATTGCCCCCCAGGAAGAGGAAATAGCCATACCCGTTCAATTCGGAGCTTCTTGGGGGGGTTATTTACATGGAAAAGCACAGTCATGACCGGCCAGGAATTCCTAGAGCTCCATGTGAGCCGGGCAGGCCAGGGAATCCTGGTGCCGTGTGGAGCCGTCCTGTCCCCTTTCTTGTGTGTCCGTTTGCTCCCCTTCCACTGTTTGTCAGAGTGTGATCAGTCCTTCCCAAGCGCTGGAGAACTGCCTGCCTTGTCTGTCAAGGTTCAGGTTTTGAAGTCAGTGGGAAGACATAAGGAGCTTGTCTCTGTGATCCTCTGAAACATAGAGGAGCTCGGGAGGAAGCCTGCTGCGGCACATAGAGGTTTGGCTGTCTGCGTCTGTGTGGGTCTCTGAGCTGTAGATTTGTTTTAAGGCTTAAACTTCATCCCCCTCCGACTTTCATATCCATCCCTACCAGCGCCTTCCAGCTTCTCCGCTGTCATTTTAACCCAAGATGAGTATGATTGTAATGGTTAGCATGTGCTTGTCCCCAGATCAAATTTAGGATCCTGGGTGTGTAAACAGAAGTAGAACATTCTAGAACTCTGAGGTCATCTTTCCACTGCGCTCAGCTGGGGTCAGGTGACTGGAGTAAGTGGAACAGGAGTTGCCTGCAGAGTGAGGCTCAGCGATGAGGGTGGTTTTCTCCTGGGAAGGCCACAGGCCCCTTCTTAAATGACAGTTCTCCGTGAACTAATGGTCTGTGGCAGAAAGGAACACGGGGAAGCTGTGAGTGTGAGGTCTGGATAATCATTACATAAAGCCCTGCCTTCCCCCTACCTTTCCACGGTTTCTGTCAGTGCCATCTTAAGGACCCAGAAGGAGCTTTCCTGAGTGAGGTGGCCCCCACCCCCCAAGGCAGGATGACTTCTCATAGAAGTGTGCCCTGTGCCCGTCCGCTCTGTCCGCGTGCCGGGATGAGTTTAGAGGTTCCCTTTATTTTTTGTTATAATTACCACTAATCGACTATTAAATGGAAAGTTACCTGGCCGTCTTTTCATCTCCATAGGAATAGGTGATTTAAAAAAAAAAAAACAGACCATTTGTATTCTAGGAACTCGCAAAGGATTAGGGGAGACAGACCAACTACCTAGGGGAAGCTTAACATGTTAACTAGGGAGGTGAGAGCACCCTGCTAGACCAACCACCTGTATCCCCAAATTGAATGGCCAGATTACAAAGCCCAGGCCTCGGGCCAGCTCCTGAGCTCTGCCTTTGAACTCCTGTCAACACCAAGTTTATTCATGTTCTCAAAGCCTCGTGGCTTCGCTATTGTTAGCTCCTCTTAGGGCTTCTAGAACAAAGGCGGCAGGCGTTTCAAGTGTGGCTGGGCTTGCAGATACAACCCAACGTGTTCCTTTTGAAATGTGGGATTTGAGATCATTTTAGCCTATGCTTAAAGAAAGTGGGAAATGGATGGGGGTTTCGTTTTGTTCTTTTTTAGAAGGAGAAGTAATAAATAGGATGGTTTGTCTGTAGACGCGGTCCTTTTAAGTCAGGGCCCTAAAAACTTGTTTTCTGGCCCCATTCTTCTCTGTAATGAGCATTTCCGAGCCTACTGTGTGTGCAGGGTATTAGGGCGTTAGGGATACTGTGGACCCTTTCAAATGCTTTTAAAACAAGCCCTTTGGATCTGGAGGGCGGGCAGACTCAGAGCCTAGTGTGGACTCTTGAGTGGCCTTCTTCCTTGAACATGGTTGTGTTGTCTTCACTTGGACAGAACAAGGGTGCATTTGAGCCCGGGCACTAACATTTCTCTGTGACTTTGTCACCAATTTCTAGAAAATCCACCCAGAGAGGACGCCTTCAGAGAAACTGTTGGCCGTGAAGGAGTTTGAATCCCGTAAGTATTTCTCTAGTGGATGCTCTCTTATTTTAGATGCAAATTGAATTCTCATCAGGTGGATTGAAGGCAGAAATAACTCATTCTCTTAGTAAGGATGGTGATTTTTAGAACTGTTTGTTGTATTTTGACCCGTGTTTTATTTTGAAATATGTCCCTAGCATTGTTTCTCCCCTGAGTTTACAAGTTGACTAGGAATTGGTCAGGGGAGGTCGGGGCTCACACAGAGGTCCTCCCTGCTCCTGGCACTCTGGGTGTCAGGGCTCACACAGAGGTCCTCCCTGCTCCAGGCACTCTGGGTGTCGGGGCTCACACAGAGGTCCTCTCTGCTCCTGGCACGCTAGGTGTCGGGGCTCACACAGAGGTCCTCCCTGCTCCTGACACTCTGGGTGTCGGGGCTCACACAGAGGTCCTCTCTGCTCCTGGCACGCTAGGTGTCGGGGCTCACACAATGGTCCTCTCTGCTCCTGGCATGCTGGGTGTTTTGGGTATTAGCTACTCTGCAGTCTGGAAAAACTGATGTCTGTGTGTGCACACGTGTGCTATGCACGTATGCAGGTGTTCACGTACACATGTACAGGTTTATGTGGAAGCCAAAAGACACAGTCCCCTTGGGGGACACAGTTTACCAATTGAACTGTTTCCTCAGTGCCCTGGTGATGGCTTTACCTAAAGGCATTAAATCAGGGCTGTCCAGCTGTTTGACGGTGACCCAGATCCCAGGGCCCAGTAAGGGACAGTGAGGTTGGATGTCATCTACAGTTGCTTCTCTCTGACCTCACTGCTCATGGTCAGGTGGAATTTCGTGCCTTCATGAGCTTTGACTGATGGAGGAAGAGACAGTTCTTCATTTAGACCACGTCATGGGGAATTTGTTCTCCAGGGCTCGACAGTGACCACCCTGCTGTTTGTAGCAGGAGGGACTCAGGGTTTCTGTGGTAACAGATTGTTTCTCACAGATCTGGACAAGCTGGACAATGAGAAGAAGGACCTGATCCAGAGCGACATCGCTGCTCTCCATCAGTTCTACTCCAGACACCTGGAGCTCCCCGACCACAGCAGCCTCGTGGTTCTCTTCGCCCAGGTGAGGGTGCCAGCGCCCTTCCTACAGCATGTACTCATGGAGACACGTGGAAATGCTGACGGTATCTACCCGACAAGGTCCTGGGCCCTGTGAAACAGGTGCAAACCTGGGACTCAGTGGCACAGGCCGCCTAGCTCCCTTATCGAGTTCCAGGCCAATGAGAGACCTTTTCTCAAGAAACAGGTGGGCTGAGGTGGAGAGACAGCTCAGAGGTTAAGAGCATTTGCTGCTCTTACTGGGGACTTGGGTTCGGTTCCCAGCACCCACATGGTGGCTGAGAACTATCTGTAACTCCAGTTCTAAGAGATCCTATGACCTCTTCTGACCTCCATGGGTACAGGGCATGCATTATACATACATACAGGCAACACATTTATACACATAAAGTAAAAATAAAATACAATAAAACAAGGTGGACATTGTCTGAGAAACAACACCCAAGGTTGTCCTCTGACCTTCATATCCCCCACAGTCATACACACACACATACATGCATACACACAGAGATACACACACATACACATATACATGCAGAGACACATACATGCACAAACACAGGCACACACATATACACATTCATACACACACACTCATACATGCATAAGCACAGATACACACATACACACATTTATATACACACACACACACTGTACACACTCATACATGCACAGACACACATTCATACACACACAAACACACACACTCACCCCACATGCTAAAAATGAGTGAAAACAGTCGCCGTGCACTAAGCATGATGACAGAGGGAAGGGAGAAGCGAGTCTTTCCCCACTTCGACCCCAGTGAGCAACACTGCTAACGGTTCCGTGGATTAGCCGCGGACCTAGTGTTTATGCAGAGTATTTCAGCCATGTGACGATGACCAGGTTCTCCCTGCAGAAGGAATTGTGGGTTCCAGTAAGGAGAGTTAAGATGGAAGCCCGTGGTCACGCTCATCTCCACACTGGTTTGCACCCCTCCTCAGCATCTATGCACGGCTGGGGAGAGACACCCAACAAAAGCAGCTCCAGGAAGGGGTAGTTTATCTGGGTTCGTGATTTGAGGGTGCGGTCCATGGTGGGAAGGCGGGTGGCTGGGCTAGAGAGACCAGTGCTACTGTGCAGGACCCTTTACGTTCAGTCCGTACCCCAGCCCATGTCCAGCTCAGGTCTTCCCACGTGGGTCGACCTGGTCCCCCTCAGACATGCCCAGAGGCATGTATCTGTAGCAAACCTAAATCCTGGCAGGTTAGAGGCGGGTGTGGGGACCGAGTTTCTGAAACTGTACATACAGGAGTTTCTTCTCGCTCAGACGTGGTTATATGAAGGTAGAACAGCCAAGTGAAGTTTGTCACAGACGATGGCCAAAAAGACCTTTCCTTTAACAGTGCAATGCATGCCGGTAGACCTTCCGTGTGCTGATGTACTTGGCTCAGATCACACCCCATGTTCACATCAAAGGTCAAGTGTACATATGGAGAAATAAAATTTGTGTGTGTGTGTGTGTGTGTGTGTGTGCCTTAGGGAACCCATGCAGGTGTGGGCATACCTGCATACAACTAGGAATTTATTCCTTATGACCTTTACATTGATCAAATCTTAGTATTCATTCAGAGCTGTTTGTGTGCCATGTGCCGGCTTCATCTCAGTTTTCCTTTCAATAGCTCTCATGTAGCACAGGCTAGTCTCAGACTCACTGTGTATCCAGGAATGACACCAAGCTTCCCAAGTGCAGGGATTACAGGTATGCACCACCACACCCAGGGTTTCCTGTGATCTGGGCCAACACTCCACCAACTGAGCCACATCCAAGCCCCACACACCACAAAGTCACACCACTAAAGTGTGAGTTTTAGGGGAAATCCAGTGCCCCCGGAGAAAATGCTAGCACTCAAAGGAAATGTGGCTTGTGCCCACCTTGCCCTCTGGCCTTGCCTCGGCTCCAGCTGGTGTGTGCTGTTCTGCCCTGAGCCTTTCACCCAGCTGAGGAGGCTCTTGTCGGGTAATGCAGCGGCAGCTGGTAGCTGAAGGTGACTGCAGCCCTCTGAGCTTTAATCACTGCAAACCTGCGCACGGCTGAGAGAGTATTGGATGTGCAGCCTGCATCTAGTTTAAATGCTAATTATGAGATAGCTTTAGCAAGGCGCTTACGCCTGATTTTACTCGGGGGGGGGGGGAAGAACCACAACCCATCTTTTCTAATGTACAAGTTCACTTTTCTTCTCTAGGGACATCTCAGAAGGGAGGGGAAGCTGGCAGGAAAATTGCTATGTAGTTTGGCTCAAATACCACCACTGCCTCTCCAGAAGGAAGCGAGATTACACTTAGGTCTATAGGAGAATGTGCATGTACACTCCCACAGCATGTCTGTAGGAGAACATGTGTGCACACTCCTACAGCATGTCTGTAGGAGAACATGCGTGCACACTCCCACAGTATGTCCGTAGGAGAACATGTGTGCACACTCCCACAGCATGTCCGTAGGAGAACATGCGTGCACACTCCCACAGCATAGGGGAGGGATAGAAAAGGGTAAAAAGGGGCTGCAGATCAGAGAACCACAGCTCAGTTCCCAAAGGCTGGGGAGCTGGCTGTCCCTCCATCTGTTTTGATATATCTCTGTTTTTTTTCATATATTTTTATTGATTGTTTAGGAATTTCACATCATGAACCCCAGGAATCCCTCTTTCATTTAGCAAGCATTTGCCAGCTGTTGTGGGTACCGTGAGCCCCGAGTCCAGCAGGAGAAAGTTATTGCCCAGTACCTAGCCAGAAACACCTAGGAATGGAGTTCATGCTAAAGAAATTTTGTTGAATGAAAGAAAAATCGCAGTTCATCCTAACGAATGTGGGCTGGCAGCTCCTGGTTAAAGGTCCGGGGATGCACTTGGTCAGGTTGCATGAAAAGACAGGGTGCAGGCTTCTACTTAGGGATGTCAGAGCTTTGCGACATTTTATAGCCCACCGTGCTCGCCTCCTCTCCTCCTCTTCCCTCCTTCCTCCTCTTCTTTCTTTTTCTTCCTCTTCTTTCTTGACCTCAGTAGTGCAAGTAAAATTTTCATAGTCTTTACTACGGTATGCACCCAAGGTTCCCAAGATTTTCCAATAATCTTTTAATTTTATGCAAAACTGCCACATTCCCAGTTAATAGACGCAGTTTATCATGAGAAATCGCACACCTGGAATGATGGATGAGCGAGGGAAGCCTTGGCCAGGCAAGTGTGAGGACGCAAGTTCAGACCCCGGCAGATGCAGTCCTGAGCACCAGTCACCCCAGCTGTGGTCCTCAGGCAGTATGAGAGGAGAGCCTCCAGAGGCTTGCACGGCAGCAGGCCTGGCTTATGCTGCAGCAAACGAGAGGCCCTGTGTAAAATAAGGTGGTAGGTGAGCTCCAGTGGCAGAGGCTGTCCTTGAACCTCCCACACAGCCTCCCACCCCAGTTGCATGCATAGTCTGGTGTGCAGACGCCTGGCTTTGTCAGAACGTCCTGGGTGAGCCGTGACTCCCTTTATGCCGCCAGATCTCACACATCCTTGAACCACTCACTCCACCGTGGGTCCCGGGAGCCCTGGTTATTTGTACGGTGGACTGCTGCATTCATACTAGCACGATACTGTGGGCTTGTGAGGTGGGGAGTCGGGGCACCCAGCGTGGTGTTCGGCAGTGCTCTTTGGAAGAAACCTAGGAGCGGGAGGAAGTAAGTTTGCTCAGAGCTCGCAGTCTCGCGAGTCCCAGCCACCTCAGCGCTCGTCACTGACAGGCTTTGTGACTGTAGTGCTGGCTCCTTTCTCATCCTCTTAGAGAGGACACCGAGTCCTCCATCCCTGAGATTTTCAGTCCTTACAGAGAACACCTGTGGGATTCTCGCCCAACCTCTGAAAGTTGCCCTGATCATCCTTTCGTGTAAAGCACCCAGCAGGCTATGCTTGTTACTATCTGTGGAAAGAGAAATGTGCAGAATTGGTACTCATAGTCATCCTTTTAGCCTGTTCACCTTGACCTAGACTTCCAGTGTGGTGAGAGCTGCCATTGGAGGGAGTGTGTGTTCACATGCGCGTGCATGTGCTCGTGCGTGGGCACACCCATGCACATGAGGAAGCCAGAGACCAACCTTTATGTTCTTTCTCTAGAGCTGTCCTTTATGTTTTGAGATGGGCCTGTCACTGGGTTCTGGGGCTCTCTGGTTAGGCCAGGCAGACAGCCTGGGAGCTCCAGGGGTCTGTCTGTCTCCACCTCCCCGTGGCTGGGATTACACTGTATGCCCAGCGTTCTTTTTACATGACTTCTGGGGTTCAAACTCAGGTCTTCATGCTTGCGGGGCTATGACTGAGCCATCTCCCCAGCCCGATTCTAACCTTATGTCCTCAGTGTTCTAAATGTAGCCATTCTTCTCAAAGATGAGAGAGGGACTGGAAATTGATTTGGCTGAAACATCATTGCCTTGGGGTTCTTGGTTTCTTTACCTCTCAGAGGAAGGGTCCACACTTCCATGGATGAGTAAAGGGTTTGAACTTATCACCTCCCCTCCTGAGGTAGACATTGGGTCACCAGATTCCTTTCTAAGAACAAATGATTTGAGGATGGGATCTAAGTCATGCACATGCACGCATGCACGTGCGCGTGCACACACATGTATACACATATACACACATACTGTGGTCTCATTGGAGCACACATACACACACTGTGGTCTCACTGGAGCTCCTGACCCGAAGCAGTTTGACTACCCAAGCCCTATCGCGTGTTCCCGCCGTGCCCTCCACTGCAGCTCTGCAGGCAGCCATGCAGAGAGGGGCTCTGACAGCAGCATGTCTGCTTCCGTCTGTTGACACTCAGAGCCGTTGGGTAGATTTTACTGGACAGAGGATGCCATGCTGCAAGGGCAGCTTCCACGCCCCAAGCCAGAACGTCTTGGCTGATTTGGTGCGGGCTGAAGAGGGGCTGTGTGGCTGTGGTGGGGGAGCTGTAACCAGAGGTTTCTCTCTTTCTCCCCATCTCGCTGCAGGTGAACTGTAATGGCTTCACCATTGAGGACGAAGAGCTCTCTCATTTGGGATCGGCGATATTCCCTGAGTAGGTTGAGTCTGACTTCGTTCCTTCCCCTTTGTACTTATTTAGCGCTAATTTGGTTTTTACATAACCCACCCGGCTGCGTGTGGCAGGCATGAAACGCCAAGTGAATTAAGACAGCTTTTTAATCTGCCAGATTTCAAAATATTTCCCCTACACTTGAGGATCTGAGGGTGGCAGGTAGCAGAGCGATGGCGGTGACATCCCACCGGGCCCAGGCTGTTGTTAAGGAGTATCAGTGCAGAGAGGAACACCCTGTGACCTGCTGGGAAGCGTACTCTCTGCAGGCCCGCGGCTCTGGAAATCTTGTTTCTTATGCTCAAAGTGAGACATTAATTGCCGATAAAAGAGTTAGTCATGGTTTTGGGAGAGAATATGTCAGCTCTTGCCCAGCTGCCCGTTTTGGAAAATGCCAGTGGAAAGTGGCACTGCCTGGAGGGACGCTGAGCCGGAGGGATGCTGAGCTAGAGGGACGCTGAGCTAGAGGGGCGCTGAGCTGGAGGGACGCTGAGTGACTGGAGAAAAGTTTCAGTGTTACCAAGTGTTTTTCCCCGTGACTTCAGGGATATCTGGATGCCCCTGAAAGGCTAGCTAATGTGGAGGTCTTCATGGCTCTGTTGTTCATGGAAAATCAGAGTGATTGGTTCCTACTTCACAGGTGGCCAGGGGAGCCTCTGTATGCCCTGAGTTGATCCACACTGTGCCAAGGATGCCATCTGCTCCTCACCTGCCATGCACCGATTCCTGGTGTGTTTATCTGCTGCCGGCTGCAGGCATCAGGGGAGTCAGAAGGAAGGGACCTGAGTGAGCAGACCCTGGTTCCTGCAGCTCTCACAGGAGAGAGAGCTACTGGCATTGGCTCTGAAGCCAAGGTGTGGTCAGTTCAGGTAGAAGCTTGCTGAGGACCAGCATGCCTTTCAGCAGGGACTCTTAGGCTTCTGTAGCTGGGACGAGAACAGAGAAAAGAACAGGCATGGATTCTGTGAGGACAACCTGGACAACCTCGGTGCTGAGCTGAGCTCTGCACATTGGCCTCTGCTTATGAATGTCTGAGGGGTCTGAATTTGCCGCCTCATTGTCTCCCATAGTGGCCAGAAGTGGCAATCCCGGATACTGCATTGCTTGGCTAACTTTCTTTGTGCCCTCTCCACCATGTTTAACTGTGAGAGAGAGAGAGAGAGAGAGAGAGAGAGAGAGAGAGAGAGAGAGAGAGAGAGAGAGAGAGAGAGAGAGAGAGAGAGANAGAGAGAGAGAGAGCCAGAGAGGGATAGAGAGAGAGCTAACCCTTATCCAAGATTCCTGGGGCCTGATGCCATCCCAGTATCCTTGGTCAGAAATCTAAGTAGGCTGTAGTACAAGGTGGAGATGTACCTCCCCGGCAACAAGACCAAGAACTGGCTGCCTGTCCACCCAGGATGTAAACAAGAACTGGCTGCCTGTCCACCCCGGATGTAAACAAGAACTGGCTGCCTGTCCACCCCATATGTAAAGCCAGTCACCCACTCTCCTTAGAGCTCTAGTAGGCAGGAGAGAGGCAGAGTCACACCCCACCCCCACAACAGGCACTCTGGGGCAGTCCACCTGCTATGGTTCTGAGATCCCTTCCCTTTTTCTCATCTTGGGGCAAGCCAGAGAAGGGTTCTGTCTGGTCTTCTGGGGTCAGGCTGTGCTGGTGCTCTGAGTGGATGTTCACGTGGACAGGTGTGCCCACAAGAGCGTAAGCCCCAGTTGCTGGGCGTTTTTAATTGGGGAAAAATCCTTTGGGGCTGAAATCACATGAGTGTGTGATTTCAAAGGCAGCATTTGTGAGATCAAGCACCTTCCCCTGTAGTTTAGAAGTTTCTGTTCTTAGAACTTTGACCTTGATATAATCAGAAAGCTCAAAGCACCTCGCCTAGGCGAGTCTCTGTCACTGTCCCTAAAAAGCAGACAGTGAGCAGCGGGAGAGGCCATGTCCCAATTTCCCAGATTTGGAGATTGAGGTGCTTCTCTGGGTCCTGGGGCGGGGATCACAGCCCCCCACCCCCTGCAAGCAGCTGGCATTTCTCGACATCTGAAGGGAACATTCGAGAAATGATCCACTTAGACAGAAAGTAGCCCCTTTGTCTCATGCTCGTGTGTACCTGGGGGCAGCTGGCTGCCAGCATTGTTGTTTGAGCCTGTCCAGAAGGAATACTCTGGTAGATGCTACTTTTCCCATATCGCTTAGAGATCATGTTTCATATGAGGATTTCCTATCTGAATATGTTGAAAGAGTAACGTGTTAGGCATTGGGATGAGGGTGTGGCTCACTTGGTACCATGCTTGCCTGGCATGCATTAAGCCCTGGGTTTGGACCCCAGCACTACATAAACTGGGCATGGTGGCATGAGGGATCAAGGCCTCAAGGTCACCCCTGGCTACACGCTGAATTCTTGATCGCCCTGGGCTACATGAGACCTTGTCTTAAAAAAACAAAACAAAATAAGACAACAAAACCCAGAAGGGCCAGGTATTATTCTGAATGTGCAGAGAACATTCTTTTAGAATTGTCTGTGTACTTTCAACCATCTTACAGAGTCTGGAGACTCCGTCGCTCTCAGCCATCAGACAGGTAAGCCGTGAGTCAGTTCAGCAGTCTGCCCAAAGCCTTCGGATAACCGGGTTTCCTCTTTTGATTGACAGTGTCGCGTTGATGAACCACAGCTGCTGCCCTAATGTTATTGTGACCTACAAAGGGACCGTGGCAGAAGTCAGAGCCGTACAGGAGATCCACCCAGGAGATGAGGTGAGATGGAAGACATGGCGGTCGGGCACTGGACTCAGGCTGTTGTGACAGGCAGAGCGGCCCAATCTACGTGGAATCGCCATAGTGACCCATGCAGCCAAACTGTATGAGCCCTGGGCCTTCCCTGGGCTATCTGTCAGGTTTGGGACTTGGTTTGATGTCCCTTGATGCTCACCATTTCCTTAGGCCAGACAGAAACAAGAAATAAATTTGAATTAAACCCCTTTTCCCCCAAAATTTATTCATTTTTACTTTGTGTATCTGAATGCCTTGTATATATTATGTATGTATCCATACATGCATGTATGGATACATGTATGTATGCATATCCTGTACACGCCTGTGGTCTACAGTACCATGTAGGTGCTGGGGCTCTCTTAACCATTGAGCCATCTCTCCAACCCCCTTCAGTTAAGTTCTTAGCCAGGATTTATAGTCTGTGTATCCCCGATGTGAGACAGTTGGCTGGTGAGTTATTCTTCCACAAAACTAAATCGTTGTCTGGACTTGTTACTTTTCTTGTGGTAGTAGAATGTTCAACAAAAGCAGCTAAATGAAGGAAGGTTCTGGTTTTGTGGGTCCAGTCCTGTCCAGTTGGCAGTGTTAACCAGCACATTGTTAAGGAGTTAGCCCAGCAAGACCTGTTGAGGCTCGGCTCCAAGTGGCATGTCTTTGAGGTTCTCTTCTTAGAAAGGGACCATGGCCAGGTGCATGCCCAGCTCAGGGAGGTAGAGGCACTTTGGGGACAGGAGGCTCCAGCTCCCTTCCTTAATGTGAGGTATAGAGAGACATGCTTCATCGCCTGTTCCCTGGACTGCTTCTCTTTCTGATGCTGTGGTCACGTGTCCACCTTGTGTGATTACATTACACTTTCTAGGTTCAGTTTTGGTTGAAGCGATACTGCTGTTTCGAGGGACATGTCCGTGCTAAGTGACAGAAAGCTTTGATTTCCATTCTTCAGGGTCCACAGCTAACATTCACGCCCCTTCCTTCTCTTTGCTAAGCCCCGCATGAGGTGGGTGTCCCGTCTGGAGCCCGGATACTGAGGTTCCTGAGTGGTGTGTGGAGAAGAGCCTCGGGCCCCTTTGAAACCAAAGCAGAGTGAAATGCCCAACCCTGGCTTCCATTAGACTGACCAGAGACAAATGGCCTGTCCTCCTGGATAGGCTGTGTGAGCCTTGGACGGTGCCCCTGGAGTGGCCTTTGGCGCCATCTTCTGGACGCGTCCCTCTGTTGCACTGTCTGCCCATCATGGCAAGGAGTCAGGCTCCCTTCCTTGCCACACCTGTGTCTCGCAGGGCCTGGCTGGCTGGTGTTTCTCTTTCTTTGTTGGCGTACAGTTGTGGATTGTTGCTGTGGTGACTTCAGTTTAGGGAAGTCAGTACTTCTGGGGTTATCTGCTTGCAGACGGAAAGGAGCCAGTTCCTCTGGGTTCCAGGTATTAGATGGAACCAAGATATGCCCGAGGCTTGCCTCTTGAGCCAGGGAGGCACCAGTGAGGGACTGGCTACCACCCTGTGCTGTTGTCCCTGACGGAATGGCAGTGTGGCCCGTGGACCCTGCCATACTGATGACGTTTGGACAGTGCCCAGGGACGTGGGATGCAGGCATTGTTGTCCCTATGAATAGGTGATGGGCACTGCCCAGCAGGCCGCATGTGGTTGAGGATAGCTGTGAAAGGCCCCCAGCACAGATTCATAAACATATTTAAAATATCAGATCTTTGTGATTTTTTTAAAAACTTGATTGCATGATTCTCAGGCATGAGCTGTATATTAATATATAATAATATCATGTTGCAAAGTCAAAAGGTCTGGCACACGCATAAGGGCTAACCTTCTCTCTGTAGGCTTCAGGTCTTTGTTCCAGACCGTTCTGTAACAGGCAAGGCCAGGAGAATGAAGGAACCCTTCCGTGTTCCCTGGCGTCAGGATCGCAGCTCTTACTGAGTGAGGCCTCAGCCACTTGTATCCTGGAAGCCATGTATACTGCACTGCCCCCTAGGCTACTCAGAGCCCCCGCCACCCCCTGTCCCCCGCACTATTGCATGATGTCAGGAGGATAGGTGAACAGACCTGGGTGTGTAAGGCCGCGTTCTCCCCTGCACACACCCAGCAGAAACAGCAGTGAGGACCTGGAGCCATTGCAGGCTAGGATATAAAGAAGTAAATAGGGCCAGGCAGAGTTCTGAGGTCCTTGCTCCTGTCCCTGAGCCCAGGACAGGTCCTAGGCCCGATTTTTGGTGAGAGAAGGTAAAGGGTCCTTCCATCTCTTAGTTCCCAGTTTAGGGACTGAGCCTATAGACCGTCTCACCACCACAGGGAGACGGACACCGTTCCACAGCCTTCGCAGAGATCCAGTATTGAAGGAAGCCGTGTGACCCTCAGTGACCACCCTGCTTGCTTTCTCTCCCTATCATCCATGTCAGAGGTTTGCAAAGCCACAGAGTGGTAGGAATTGCGTTTCCTCTTGCAGATGTCTGTGCTTTTGTACCCTAGGTGTTCACCAGCTATATTGACCTGCTGTATCCAACAGAAGACAGAAACGAGCGGCTAAGAGACTCCTACTTCTTCACCTGCGAGTGCCGGGAGTGTACCACCAAGGACAAGGTCAGTCCGCTGATGGGGCGGAGGAGAAGGGTGCACGCGGGTACTCCAACCTCTCCCCACACACAGGGCATCTTGACCCTTTTAACCCATGTGACAAGGACAGGCAGGGGAATGCAGGTAGATGAGGCTCTGTTCAGCCGGAGAAACGTCCTAAAGTCTGCGTCTTCAGGTGGGAGGAGGCTCTACTGGGTTTCTGTTCTCTAGAAAGAAGTGATGGCCCAGGCTGTGAAGACGGCCCTCAGCAGAGTGCTACCTGCAAACACACAAGGAAATGGACTTACAGTCCCAGCGCTGGGGTGGGGGCGGAGCAAGGACTGAGACAGGCTGATCACCAGAGCCTGGCCGAGCCTGCTTGATGAGCCTCAGAAAGCAAAGTGGGGCTGGTGCGATTACCTCAGGGTAAACATGAGGACCCACGTTCAAATCCCTAGAACATACAAAAGGGCATGTGTTACTATGTGTGCCTGGAACCCCAGCTCTGGAGGGTGTCTATGTGTAGGGAACACAGAGGTGAAATTGGTGGAGCTTGCTGCTTGGCAGCCTCGCTTCAGGTACAGAGAAAGACCCTTGCTGAAGGGAATAAGGTAGAGAGAGAGGAGGGTACATGAGATCCTCCTCTGTGCCCTTGTGCCCAGGCACACATGCGCACACACACACACATCCCTCCCGCTCAGCAAAACAAGGTGAAGCTACCTCAAGAATGATGTCCGAAGCTGACCTTTGGCCTCCACGTGGATAGCCACACACAGTCAGGCTCAGGCTTCTTGAACTTGTGTCCAGGTCCTACACAGCCCGCATTATGGGTTTCCAAGGCCAGCCCTGGTCACTGGTCTCCTGATGTCTAAACGGGCAAACATAGACATCCACCTATAGAAAACACTCTTGAGATCCTGCCTCGGGAGACTGAGCAGAAAGCTCCTGTTTATGGTTTTATAAAAAGTGAGCAGAGTAGGGTTCCTTATCGACCCAGCCCTAGCCTCGGCCTCTGTGAGAACACAGGGATGATTTGAGCAGTTTGCCCTGGAGGGGGCACCTCACACTGTGGTCATCCCCCTCAGGACAAGGCCAAGGTGGAAATCCGGAAGCTCAGCAGTCCACCACAGGCAGAAGCCGTCCGAGACATGGTCAGATACGCGCGCAACGTCATTGAGGAATTCCGAAGGGCCAAGCACTACAAATATAACCTTTCCGTGTGTCCCATCTGGGCGTACTGCCGTCTCTCACTGGCAGGGGATGGTGGGAAGCTGGAGGAAGGGAGAAGGAGAGGGTGGGAGTAAGGTTTTGAATACTGAAGGAGGGAGGTCTCCTGTGGGAAAACAGATGCCAGCAGCCCCGGGCTGTCCTCACTAGACTGCAGTGGTTGGGGTGCGATGTGGAGGAAAGCTACCCCCTGGAGGAGCCGTGTGTGCTGATGGTTTAGTACAGGTAGGCACAGGGCTAAGAACCTCGCTTCTCTCAGGTCACAGGATACTGACTAGCAGCCATTGCCACCTAGAGATGGGGAGAGAGCTTTGTGGACAGCAGGGACACTTGACGGTGGCAGGTCTGGGGTTTTGATTGCCCAAATCCATGGTTTCACACAGTAGCACAGTGTGTCTTGGGATTTGCATCCCAGAGGACAGAATTTGAAACCTTCCCTTTATTCCCCCCCCCCCCCAGCTACCTCCCTCCCTCCCTTTCTTTCTTACCTGGGAATTACGGATTGAACCTGAAGCCTTGCATATGCTCTGCCTCTTACCGTGTCTCCAACCCTTTTACTTTTTATTTTTAGTTAGTTAGTTAGTTAGTTAGTTTTTTTGGGACAGGGTTTCTCTGTAGCTTTGGATCCTGTCATGAAACTAGCTCTTGTAGACCAGGCTGGCCTCGAACTCTGCCTCCCAAATGCTGGGATTAAAGGTGTCTGTCACCAGTGCCCACCCCCAACCCCCTTTTTTTTAGTGGTTTCTTGAGATCCACGGGGAGGATGGTGGGCTGGGCAGTAACTCAAGTGTTGCCCACGGTCTCTTTTTAAGTTTTGAGACCTGCTTTTATGGTGTGATCTAGGCTGATAATGAAGGCCTACCATAACCCAGGCAGGCTTTGAATCTGCACATCAACTTGGCCTCCTGAACAGCCACCACCAGGCCCCTGTGGCACATTGTTTGCTCTTGAGAGGCAGGGTTGCAGTTGTACACTGTGCTTGGGAAGCTTCCGCGGGGCACAGCTCCCTAAAATGCTCCTGGGGACACACTGCAGTGCTCAGGCTCAGTGCCTGGGTGACATTAGGGCTTCACTGAAGATGGTGGGCTCTGTCCTCACTGCGGGTCTGTGCTGTTCATTGCTTAGCAAGTAAGGTCTGGGGTTTTTCCTGGTTTCTGAAAGGAAACTACAGTTCCCTTTAATCTGTTATCCATTCTGGACTTCACTCTTCCCAGAGTGAGGGGAGACTCTCTATCTGAGATGCCCCGCCCTGCCTGGGATGCCCCGCCTGGGATGCAGTCTTTCCTTGACCTTCAGCACCCCCTAGTGAGCTGCTGGAGATCTGCGAGCTTAGCCAGGAGAAGATGAGCTCCGTGTTCGAGGATAGCAATGTGTACATGCTGCACATGATGTACCAGGCCATGGGCGTCTGCCTGTACATGCAGGACTGGGAAGGAGCCCTGAGGTACGGACAGAAGATCATCAAGCCCTACAGGTGAGCACCTAGAGGAACGGGGTGCATGCCCCCATCCCGCCCCTTGTGGGAGGAGTCATGCCTAGAGTAGGTGCCTACCTCTTCTACGTTAGATAGCACTTGTGACCTGGTGAGTGGAAGTGGGGGTGGGGTATCCCAGAGGCCTCCTTTCCCCCCCGACGGCTCATGCATGCCCCCCCCCATTCTGCCTTTTCACACTGAGCGGCCAGTGGCTTCTCACTGACCTCTAGGATCAGTGGTGGCCAGCTGTGGTTACTGAGGTCTCCTCCTCAGAGTCGAATAAAACAATATGGGATTCCAACCTGTAGTGGTAATGACTTAGAGAAATGGCCCACCCTAAAGGGTCACCAGACATTAATGTGGGAGACAGGAAATCTTAGCTTTGTCATAGGCCTCGGGGCAACCACTCCAAGGCTGAGGCACCATCACGGCCGAGCCCCCCAAAGCCTGTACAGTAGGCATTTGGGAGATAGGCTGCGCAACAGTGTGAGTGTTAGACTGGAAGTCCCCTTCCCTCAGCGTATGCCTGGTAATCCTGGTGACTGGAAGGAGAGAGACCTTTTCCTCTAACCTCTGCCATCCACTTACCCACTGTGCCCTGGATGGCCAGCAGGAGGAGCCAACGAGGAGGCCAGCTCTGCGAACTTGCTCCTGGAATGTGCTAAACTGGGGATCTCTGACCTTTCCGCTGTTCCTGGAGGGATGAGGAAGTTCACTGGTCTCTAACCTTCCTCTGAGAGAGGGACACAGGCAGACAGCAGTAGCCATTGGCCCCTTCCTAAGCTTCAGGGGTTGGGGGAGCTGCAGACCCAAGACTTCTCTAGGCAGCTTGCCTTCTCCTGCCTGGGAATTCAGAGGATCAGCGTATAGCGGACAGCCGGGCTGTTCAGAGACTGTGAACGTGTGCAAGTGTGAGCATGCACGCATGTGAGTGTGCGTGTGTCTGTGTGTGCTTGTGTGGCCTGTCTGATGAGAGGGGGGAGGCCTGGTTGTTGCCCATCTGGATGCAGTATTTGCTTGACAGTCTCCCCAGTGTCTCGGTCTGAGCGTAGCTGAAATAGAACAGTGGGCTGGGCGTGTTTATGCACACATCATGGTGAGATTTCCCCAGCAGTTCTGATGGAGCTTCACCCGAACATACACCACAAAGCATGTACAGAGTCTCTTACGGTGTGTACACGCCCACCCCACACTCGGACCAGGACTCGGTGGACTCTGGGGAAGCCCAGCTGCTGTTAGAGTGACCTGTTTTCCTCCCGTTCCAGTAAGCACTACCCTGTCTACTCCCTCAATGTGGCCTCCATGTGGCTAAAGCTGGGAAGACTGTACCTGGGCCTGGAGAACAAGGCTGCTGGGGAGAAGGCTCTAAAGAAGGTATGTGGGGCTGGGGGCCGGGCCGTTCCAGCAGTGAAGTCTGCTGAGTGCCCTTGTGCGGCTGGTGACCGCAGTGGTGGAGGGGAGCAGCTCTAGGCTACCCTCTGGCCGTGGCATTCCGGGGTGCTTTCTGCAGATGGAGGTGGGATCCGCTGCTAAGCCTGCTCTTTTTTCTGACCCAGGCCCTTCAGTATAGGAGCGCATACAGCAAGGGGGCTGGACTGGGCAAGCTGGGGGACACGTTCTCCACTTGCCTGCATTTTAGGATTGAGAATCCGATGCCTGGTCTGAATCAGGGGCTGGATCTATAGAGTCACTCAGTGTTAGGATGTTGCCTGGGCAAATTCTGAAATGAACTTACCTGATCTCCATTTGTGGAAGCCCATCACACATGGGTTCCTCTTCCAGCAATGAGGTAGTTTCCTGACGTGGAAGGCTCAAATGAGTCCAGATGCTCAGTGGCCCTTCAAGTAGGACCCTGGAAGCTGGAAGCTTTAAAAGGCACAGGGCCCCCAGGCATATGTGTGCACATGTGTAGGCGTGCATGTGCGTATGTGCAGGTGTACTTATAAATACGGAGTCAGAAGGCGGCCTCCGGTGTAGTTCCTCAGTCCGCATTGTTGGCAGAGTCTCTTGGTGGCTCAGAGGTCACAGATTTGGGCAAGCTGCTCAGCCATTGGTCACCCTCAGTGCCAGGTTTATTTTATAAGCTTGTGCCACCATGCTCAGCTTCCTCACGTGGGTCTGGGCCCAGGCCTCAGGTCTGTGCTTGAGACAGCGCTTTACTTCCTTAGCTGTCACCCAGGCCTGCTGTCCCCGGGTCACCCTCCTGAGAAGTAGGATCTCTGTTTTATGTGGATGTTGACAGTGCAGTGTGACTTCAGAGTTAGTCTGTGGATTCTTTGAGAGACTATAAATTCTGCATCCACAGTCTAGGCCAGCCCTCCCCCTACGCCATCCCCCTCCCCCCTCCCCTCACATTTCCCAAAGCGTCTGTGGAGAATTTGGGAAAGCGGGGGTCACACCCCACATCCCAGATAAAGAACCAGGGTCTGGCTAGGATGAAATGTGAGTTGTGTGATTTTTCTGTTGATGTCTTGTCCATTGTCTCAGTGACGCCAGGAAATAGTACCTAGTTAGGTCACCACTGGAAAACATCAGTGAGTCGAAAATGTCTAGAATGGTGGGTTAGAAGCATGTCCTGAGGTGAGGCCCTCCGGGCCTTTCTTCTCCTGGGTTATCTGCAAGGTGAGGGGGATGTGAGGAGGAGGTGGAGGAGGAGGCTGTGAGGTGGAGGTGGAGGAGGTGAGGAAGTGGTGAGAAGGAGGTGGAGTAGGTGGAGGTAGGGGTGGAGGGGGAGGTGAGGAGGAGGTGGAGGTGAGGAGGAGGCTGTGAGGTGGAGGTAGGGGTGGAGGTGGAGGTGAGGAGGGGGCTGGGAGAGGTGGCTTGCATGCTGCACCCGGAAGCACTGGCATGCAGCACGGACTGCTGTCAAACTGGGTGCAGCAGGCCAGGATCCTGGTTGGGCTCATCTGCCCCATGTCTTGCCCTCTCCTAGGCCATTGCCATCATGGAAGTAGCTCACGGCAAGGACCATCCATACATCTCCGAGATCAAGCAGGAAATCTAGAGCCACTGACTGCACCCCAGCTTTTCTTCAGGAACCTCATAGGACTTGAATATTTGCAGCTTCACGGGTCACCCCAGCCTTCCGCAAAGCCTTGCCTGTGCCACTGTTTCAGGTTCATGTTCAGCTCTGACCTTAAATCCATCTCCAGTACGTTCCTTTTTTTTTTTTTTTTTTAAGGTCATAGCATGACTTCATGAAATACAGATTTGGGGCAGACTGAGCTTTAAAATCACAATTATTTTTCCTCCGTGCCTATTGGAATGTTCTGCATAGAGTCGAATGAGAAAAGAATAAAAGAGCCAGGCCTTGAAAGTGTTTCTCACATCTATGAGGATGCGCTCGTGTGCGTATGTGCACATGTGTGTATGCATACATGCATGCATGTGTGCTGGGGGAGGCGTCTTCTCCTTCAGTCCTTGAGTCCAGTTCTTTGCCCGCGAGTGGGGTTCGTCTTCTTTGGTCTGCAGTTCCTTTCACATTAGACTCTGGAGGGAGAGGGGCGGGAGGGAAGGCGCTAGAAGCAGCCAGCCGGCCTAGGTGCCCTCCCTGGAAGGAGGACTTGGCTTCTTCCTGGCTTCTCTTTGGCACCTTCTGGAGATCCTGAGCAATGGAGGCTGCATCTTCCTGCCTTTTCCTCTCTTGTTCCATGGACTAGCCCCTGTGCATTCCTCTCCTGTTCTGGAAAGACTCCAGAGTAAACTTGAGGAGGAAGAACTAATTCCTTACCAACCCTGTGTTGTGAGCAAACACTGGTCTCTACCCCCACGCCAGCAGGACTCCAGCTCCTCCCAGCCTGGCCACCAGGACCACAGCAACCTGAGCCTGTTAGCAGTCCCTAAGCTGAGGGCAGGGGTGGTACTCACAGAAAAGTCTGCACCCCACAGAGCGCCAGTTCCCCACTGGATGACAAGTAGAACTTAATGGAGGTGCCCTCTGGTTGTCTGCCACAGTCCCCTTGGGGAAATGGCTTGAGTGACTGGCCAGCACCAGTATGTCCCCCTCCCCTCCTCTCCATGTGGAGGGCTCTCAGTCTCCACACAGTGGGATTGAGCTGGTGGAATGCAGTCTGTCTGTGGAGTCATCCAGTGACCCTCTCCTGGACGCAGAGCACGGTTGCCCCTCCAGCGCATGAAGGCAGAGACGGTCCTATTCTTCCTGTCGAGTGCTCTTTTAGTGGATAGCCGTGGCTGAGAATCACGTGAGCTTGGGGTACCCTCTTTATGTCAGAAAGGGTTCAGTTTCTCAGGAAATTAGAAAAGTGTGCCCCAGCCTGGAGGAGACGCCACTGGTCAGGTCTGTCCACCTTCCCCGGATACAGAGGCAAACCCAAGCTGCTTAACTGTGGGCACCTTTTCCTGCACTTAGCAATTGTTCCCAACCTTAGAGTATAAGAGTGCAGATGGCCTGATTGCCTCAGGACGCTTGCATTCATGGGTATGTGTTTTGCGCTCTCTATCTCTCCCCCCCCCCGTCCCTCCCCCTCTCCCCCCCCTCTCTCTGACAGGGTTTCTTTATGTATCTCTGTCTGTCCTGGAACTCTCTATGTAGCCCAAGCTGGCCTCGAACTCACAGAGGTCTACCTGCCTCTGCCTTCCCAGTGCTGAGCTTAAGATGCTAAATGGGCAGAGGCAAATTGTTTCCAATTTTTAGGTGGAGAAAACAACATTTTAGCCTATGCCTGTGGTCTACCGGTGATTGTTGGATGTATTGTTTAGTTTCTCTCTCGCTGTGATAAACTACCTGGACAAAAGCAATTTTTAGGGGAAAAGTGTTCATTCTGGCTTTGAGTTCTGAGGGATGGAGTCCATTGTGGAGGGGAGGGTGTGGCAGGGGGTAGGGAATGCATGACGGCGGACCAGAAGGCTGGCTGGACATACGGCAGAGAACAGCGCCTGAGGCCAACCCCAGAGACAGCAAGGCTTGACCTCCTAAAGATCCGCAGCTTCACAATGGTGCCACCAACTAAGAGCCAGGACTGCAAGCCTAGGAGGGACAGCATCTCATAAGGTTTCCAACTTTATATTTTAAATCAAAATTTTTAAAGAACTGTTATTGCATGTTATGGCATGAACGTACAGATGCCCTCAGAGGGCAGAAAGGGCTGTCAGATCCCCTAGAGCTGGAGTGTGATGAGCTGCCTTCTATGGATGCTGGGATCTAAAATCAGGTCCTTGGAAAGGCGGAGAACTCTTGAGCCTTCTCTCTAAAGCCCACCCCCAATAACTCTAGAATCTTTAGAACTGGTTCTCTCCTCCCTCCCACCCGGGAGCTGTTGGGGGCTTTTCTACATCCCAACCAGTGACACACTGGACGTCCTGAGGACTCCTGTTCACAGATTGAGAAGCTCATCCATTTGTCTAGATTTTTGCCTCAAAAAAGTGTTTAGTTGTTTACACAGCCCTACCTAGTCTTCTCAATGCTTGGATTTTGTATTTTTTACAGCTAAGGAAAGTAAAATGTAAGCTCACAAAACAGCAGTCTGTTGAGATCCCTGCTCCCCTTCACTCTGATGCATGCTTGGAGCACTTGTGAACATTTTTTGAATATGTTTCTTTGGTTTAAGGGATTCTTTTTGTTTTTCTCAAGCTGCAGACAGGGCTCAGTGGTTAAGAGTGCCTCTTGCTGCTCCTGCAGGGGACCTGGGTGTGGTTGCAGCACCCTGTCAGGTGGCTCACAGACACCTTCAGCTCCAGTTCCAGGGGATCTGACTCCCCTTTCTGGCCTCAGCAGGCACTGCACTCATGTGCATGTACCCTCAGACACACAAGTACACATAAATATTTTAAAAGGTTGATTTCTTTGTCTCTGTTAATATTTTCTTTGGAGATTAACAGGTATGCATGTGATGATGGCTTTAACATTTTAAAATTTTTATGCATACGAGTTTTGTCTCAAGTATGTATGTGTGTGCAGTACATGTATGAACTGCCCAAGGAGGCCAGAAGAGGTCATTGGATCCCCTGGAACTATAATGACAGACTGTGTGAGCTGCCAGCCAGTGCTTTTAACCACCGAGCCATCTCTCTAGCCCTCATGCTGATGGTTTGACTTCTCGAGTGTATACTGAAAATTGTTTTTTAATTAGCTAAAGAAAATAAACTGGGCTTGCTCAGTGCTCATCGCTCCGTCTCCCTGCTCTCCGTTTTCACTGGCCCATTTGTGTTGTCTTTTACAAACATTATGTAGCTCTTATTTCAAGAATTATAATTGTCCCATCGACAATTTCCATGTTTGCTGGAGTGAACACCTTCTTTTCCCCAGAGTGACTTTCAGTATTCCTATTCACAAGGAAGACAAGTCAGGTTGTGAAGGACTTACTGTTTATGTTTTTTTGAATGTCACTGGACCCTAGAAGTTCATAAGGAGTGGGCACTATTAGGTGTGGCTTTGTTGGAGGAAGTGTGTCATTGTGGGGGTGGGCTTTGAGGTCTCCTATATGCTCAAGCCATGCCCAGTGTCTCAGACCACTTCCTGTTGTCTGTGAGTCAAGATGTAAAGACTCTCAGCTCCCTACCCCAGCACCATGTCTGCCTGCATGCTGCCTTGTTACCCGCCGTGATAATGGACTGAAGCTCTTAACCATACGTGAGCCACAATCAAACGTTTTCCTTTATAAGGGCTGTCTCCTCATAGCAATAGAACCCTGACTGAGAAGGAACCCTACCACTGTTGGAAGTTGTCCACATTGCCCCCTGCTCACCATGGGCACACAGCCTCCTCACCTCTTCACAGGCAGAAGGAGGGTGCTTGCATGCTGTGTCTGAAGGGACCAGGAAGGGAAGCAGCTTTAAACCTAGGGATGAACTGAGCTTTTACAAAACTGAAGGACAAAACCAAGAACGTGGGTGGTGGGTTTACTACAGCACCCTGCCTTCCACATCAACAGAGCGTCAGGGTGAAGGACAGTGGGGAGGGGGAGTGCTTCGTGCTTCATGAGGGTTCTGTGAATGCTCGAGAGAAACCCATTTCTAGGCTGTTTCCACTACTTTCTCAATATCTGCTTCTTGTGTGTTTCTTCCACGGTGAAGATATCAGAAATGCAAACAAATTAAATACGTCGGAAGGAACACAGAAGGCAGTTCCCCAGAAGTCTTTGCCTACAAAACTGCTTTTTGTGTGTGTATGGTTTTTCGAGACAAGGTTTCTCTGTGTAGCCCTGGCTATCCTAGAACTCGCTCTGTAGACCAGGCTGGCCTCGAACTCAGATATCCACCTGCCTCTGGATTAAAAGCGGGTACCACCACCATTACACAACCCCAAACTGATCTTGAAGTAGGAGAGACCATAGGGCTGGGGTAATGGCTCAGTCAGGAAAGTGTTGACCATGTGGACATGAGGAACTGAGTGCAGTCCCCAGAACCCATGACACAAAGCAGGGCTTGGTGGCACATATATGTAATCCCAGTGGCAGAGATAAGATACCCCCGGGTTTGCTGGAATCAGCAGCCCCAGGCCAGTGAGAGACCAGGAGTAAGGTAAAGCTCCTGAGGAGTGACAGCCAAGGCTGGCCTCTGGTCTCTGTGGGCATGGATGGCACATGCGAATGCACACACATACATGCGTGCACCCACACATGCACAAACATACAAAGAAAGGGAGGCCAGTGTACGCAAGTAGTGCAGATGTGTTAATGAAAGACTTAAGTGCTTTCTCTGACAACAATCAAAACAAGGTTTATTGCATGTAGAAATCAATAGATATCTTTTACAAAAACAGGTTAGAATAAAGATCTCACATTGTGAAGGCACATAGGAGAAACATTTTATAGCAATGACAAGGACAGAGACAACATCCTCTAGGACCAATAGCTAAATAAGACTTCGTAAGAAACAGTGCAAAAAAATACTGTCAAAAGTCAGCTCCCTACACCTCAGCGCTGTGTGAGAAGCTGGCAAGCAGGAGCTTATTACCTGATACGAACAGCATGCATCACTTGGCAGGGGACCCTGCCAGGACTGTCAGCGTGGTCACTGGGGACTTGGGAAGGAATGTCCTCTTGTCTTCTCTGTCATTCCCACCCTCAGCTGCAGTTTGCTAGGAGAGAGGCTTGGCCACCATCTCTGCCGAGTTGCAAGCGGCTGCTATGGACAGGGTGCTGAGTCCCAGTCTGGAATGTGTTTTCTACAGCGTACACCATGGTGGGTGCCAGCTCTTGAAAGCCAACCGCACGTGACTTAGCGCTGACTTCCGTCCTTGGTGAGAGTCACTAGGCTTCCGTGGCTGAACCAAGAACTGTAAATCTGCTTTCTAAGCTGGGGGTGGGGGTGTCTATACACCATTTCAAAATAAAATCTATAAATGTCCATTATTTTTAAGGAAACAGAAATTCACAACGTTTGACAGAACACAGAGCAAAAGGAAGCATGAAAATACTGAATGAAGGCACAACTCGAATGAACTAGCCTGCGGTGTACGTGACAGGTCACACGTTACACTTTTAATAGTCATCTGCATAAGTAAGCCCCTCCTCCCAGAGTACCCTCAGCCAGATCAGCTGACCGCCGAGGGATGGAGGGCACATGTGGAAACCATCTCTGGTGAAGAGTGAGCTTGTATTGGAAAAGACGCGGCTAAAAACGTTTAGGACTGCCCGCAGTGGCAAGGAACTTCAGAGAAATTGCAGTTAAAAAAATCTTACAGCGTCTGAGTCTGAATAAAATGGCTGCGAAGGACAGTTTTCAGTACAATGCTGAAGGTATTTATTAGCTAACACTGTCATTGGGGGAGGCAGGAGGCCCCCGGAGAAATGTCAAGAACGCCAGGCGCCTGCCCAGAGCCACCTGGCTAAACGTGAAGCAGCATTCCTGAGGCCTGAGCAAGAAGTCCCACCCCCCAGGCACGGAAAAACCCAACCTAAGATGCTCGGCTTCCCTCCTCTCAGTCTCCACCCCAGAGTCCCTGGAGGAGGAGGTTGGGGAAGAACAAAGAAGGCAGAGGGGTTGGACTATGAATCCCAGCACAGCCGGTGGGGCTCCTGGGAAGTCCCGAGGTGCACCTGTCCCCCCACCAGGTGGCAGTAAGCAGGGAGGCGGAGGAAGTGCTTTCAGCAAGCTAGAAGTAGGTTAGACTGCAGGTTACCAAGCAATGCTGTCACCGAAAAGCCTGTGAAGGATGCCTCAGAATAAACAGGGAATCCTGCTGCTACCCTTATTTTTAATAATATTGATAACAGTTCTTATTTTCTTTCTTCCTCTGGCAACTGTGTCACCAAGAGGGACATGATGGAGGATGGCCTGGTCTTCTGCCCCCTTCTTTTTGGTGACTCCCTTCCCAGGTTACATTTCTTGAGGCCATGAAGCCTTTTTTTTGTTAAATTAAGATTTCTTATGTGGCTATTTTAGAGGGGTTTAAGACCATGGTTGCCAGATTTAACGTTGGGGTGGGGGGCTCTATGGACAGGTAGGTTAAAATTCAAAGTGAGCTTCAGACTGCTGGTCTGGGAAGCAGCTGAGCGAGCATGAGAAGCTGGTAGTGTTCTGGGTGGACAAAACAGCCGTGGGGACAAAGTCAGTGACATTATAAAGGTGCCACCTTGTCCCCATACCACGGGAACCCTCTCGGCTACTGCACAGCTGTGCCTGTACTTTGAATGCATGTGACTTGCATGGGCAGAACTCCGCTCAGAAGCCACGGAGGAAGGAGGGTCTGCAGTGTCAGGCAGAGTCTCCAAGCAGCCGTCTAGGCACAGAGGCCACATGTCACAGTTGGTTACAGGCAGCAGGCAAGGAGCCCGGGAGAAGTGGACTCCAGTGCTCAACACTGGAGCACGGCCTTTCCTGAGGTGTTCCATCATTGTTTCCAACTCTAGTTCACGCCAGGGTTCAAAAAATTGTATACCCAGTGAATTTTGGGTAGGAAACACAGAGCTGACCTAAGCTCTCCCCACCATGCCTTTGGACAAGTTCGGGGCACTTTTGATAAATGATCCCATGATGGCACAGCTAGAGCAGAATAGCTTTCCTACTAACCATATCTAGGTTGGCATTTGTTCCAGCCCCTGCCAGATGACTCAGTGGCCTTTAATTCTCTCTAAAATGAGGAGGCTGATTGGAGCTCTGGACAGCAGTGATTTCTAAGTAGCACTGTATTATCCATCTATGAGACTGAAGGATGCCAGCTCCCTAACGCGGTCATGGGCAGGCTGACGGAGAACGCAGCAGCGCGAGTTTGAGAAAGACGTGCACTGCAATAGGCTGCAAAGGCTGAGCAGGGTGGTCGAGATAAAGACGCCCACTTCCCGAGTTTGTGATGGGGATGAAAAAGCTGAGAGCAGGGCAGGAAGGCCGAACACTAGACAGGCTGGTGGACCCGTGTCCCAGCTCCCCTAGAGTAACTGACATTTGCACAAGCCATTTGGGTTGGCAGCATGTGGCTGCACACACCCGCCCATTTCTCCAGACGTGTGGCTGCTATGTTCCACACATGTATCAGTACAGGTGGTTTGCTGCCCAAGGACGCAGAAGCTGAGGTGAAGGCCAGCACCATTCTACTGCTTCGCTCAGAGCGCAATCCGACAGGGCTAACTGCGACTTATTCTACATTCTAGAGACAGCGAGTCTGTCACTCATCAAGTTGTAGGCCACCAGGGAGTGCGCAGTTCCCGTGGAAGACCCAAATCTCTCTATTAGAAGCTGTGTGAGCTGGAGGCCCACCTCAAGGCAGCCTGACTGGGGCACCGGCAGGGAACGGCAGCAGAAGAATCTTTGGTGACAAAGGGAAGCCGAGAGCCCAACAGCAGAGACTTGGCACTCTGTGGACAGAGTTGCTCCTAATGCTGAGAAGGAACGGGAAATGATCGCCAACAGGGCTCAGGGCTAGTCATGTCCCTGAGTTCATCCTAAATTTCCCGTATTCTCGCCCTCTCACCTCAGGTAAGCGGCACATCTCCCCCAGACAGAAACCAATAACTAAATTTGCCCTCTCCGTTAGTCATGCCACTGGAAATAGGGGACAGATTGGAAGACACAGGGTGCTCGTTGCCTAAGGACATGTTTGGGACCTGTTGATAATGTCGGGCCTGAGGTCAGAGGATACAGAGCACTAAGCTAGTGCTTCAAGAAGCAACTGAAGACCCCACAGCAGTCTATCACGTGCCAGTCTGCGTGCAGGGACAGCTCCCAGCCCTAGGAGATGCAAGGCCACCACTCTAGGTAGCCACATCATAAAGAGCCAGTCCTGTGTTCACTAGCTCTTAGCTGAGGAAAAGCCGTGTGGTATTAAACCTTCAATGAGCTGAGAAGAAACAAATGACAGGGATTCTGTCAGTCCAGAAAGCGCCCTCCATTTCTGGGAACTCAGCGTGTTCAATATACATTTAACTAGAAAAAACAGGAAAATGATGACCTCCTCTGCACACAGGGGGTGGTCGCTGGGAGCTGAAGCTGACAGTGGGCAAGGGTGTGGCTTGCTTCGGAGTCCGTGGCTTCATCCCACAAAGACCCTCTGTCCAGGTTAGTGGGGGTGGCTGAGAGAGCCCAAAACACAGGCAAAAGAAGGAAGGAAGGAGGAAGGGAAGGAGGAAGGGAGAGAGGGAGGGAGGGAGGGAAGGAGGGAGGCAGTAACTTCTAACTGAAGAACAGTGAGTGAGTCGGCCTGTTCTCATAGCAGAAAAGTCTCCCAAAGTAAGCGCATTAAACCAAAGCTTGCGTGACACAGTCCACGTGAGATGCCACCCCCTCCCCGAATCTGCAGCCCCTCCAAGTGAGTAGAGGGACCCACTGTCTTCACCTCAGTAAAGCAACCAGCACGCTGCCTAAACCTGCTCTCACCTCTACCCAGAGCGGGGAGCACTGAGGAGCAAGCGCGTTCAGATGTGCGGTCCTCCTGCTCCACCAGGAACCACCTCAGAGCCCCACTAGACCAGCCAGGCACTCCTGGCCTTCGCCACAGAGCATCTCAGCCAGGATGCAGAGACCCTGGACAGGGACAAAGGTGGGCATATGCAAATGGGCGTGGGTGGAGGGCAGAACCAACTGCACAACATGAAAACCTCAAACCAGGGGTGGAGGAATGGCCCACTGCTCTGTTGTGAGATGGGATGTCTTACTGGCTCCCGTTTTAATTTTTCTCCCCCTTCAAATCCAAACTGCAGCCATGGGCTCTGACAGCTCCAGCTTCAGTCCCAACACACTGTCAGGAAACCCATCCAAACCCTGACTAGATAACTAATTTAATACACTTAGCTTCAAGGCTTACTCCTTGGCTAGCTTCCCAGGTAGAGCGGGCTCTCGGCGATTGTTATGCAGATGCCACCGAGAGGACTTGAAATGCCTGCTGCTGATTTAACCAGAGATCTCTGGGGGCTTCCTGGGTGGGAGAGGGAATCCGGAATGTGCTGAAGAACCAGAGGCAACAGTGTTTAAGGAGGAGATACAGCACAGGACACTAAGTGTCCTTTGTTGTCCTTTGGGGTTTCATAGTGCGTTGGCTAGGAAGCTGGGTACGAAGACTACGTCTTCCCTGTCCCTTGTTCTGTTAGCATAAGACAGAAACAGCCCCAGTGATGAGTTGAGAGGGGCATCATTTCTCCTCGCTGCTCACGTGAGACATTCTAACACAACAAGGCTTAGAGACGGCAGGTGCATATCAACATTCTTCATCCCAGAATGAAACTGTTAGTGGCACCGACTGTTAGGACACCTGAAAGAGGGAACTGTCTTGAAAGAACAGCCTCCACGGGCTTTTCCATTCCCCCCCCCCCCAGACACCTACGTCAGTGTGCCAGGTCTACAAGGGTCATGATCACCTACGCCCCTCAATTCATTCTGCACCGTGGAAGGGAAGGTGGAAGTGCCCCGCCTTCAGATTCTGAACTCACAGATGCTGTAGGAATACCAGTATCAGCACCACGCTGGCCCAGAGGGAAGGCAGCTCTGCTCATCTTCCGGAGATGCTCATGGGGAATCTGCTGTCATGGGCATCTACTAGTGTGCTGGGCGGTGTGTGTGTGTGTGTGTGTATGTGTGTGTGTGTGTGTGTGTTGGTGGAGTGGATAGAAGCCACAAAGGCATGCTCTTTCTGGTTGGTCTTTTCAGCTCAGGGGGGCGAGAAAAGGAAAACGTAACTAGGGAGGGAGACAAGACACAATCAGTTCCACAAACACAGTGAAGAAATTATACTCAGAAAAGACACGGAAGGAAACTGAGCTTCAGTGTGAGGGTAGTTGATACCATCACTGACCAGAAACTGGGCTATGCAAGGAAAGGTAGGCAGTGGAGGATTTTACAAAAGACAGTCTCAGTATTCATCATGAGGGCAAGTATGGCCTGTGTGTGGTGTTCACACCCGAAATCCCAACGGTTGGGAGGTATAGACGGGAGACTGAGAGCCATCGTCTTGCTACACACCAAGTCCAAGTTCAGCCTGGGGCCCAGCCTCAAGACATCAACAAAGAAGCCCTAGGTGGAATCAACTCAGTCCTTGTTAGCCAGAGCCTAGAATCAATCAGCATGCAAGTGAGGTAGGTAGGGTGCATGCCTGTCAGGGGTGAGCCTCCTGGCCAGGGCCCTGCTGCCGAGTACCAGGCGGCTCCCAGATGTGAGTTTCCTTAGCCATTACCCTTAAGACCCTTCTAACAACTTAGCCATGGATAGGAAAATGGAACAGACCCAAACCTCACCCTCTTAAGTCCCCATCCGCCACACTCAACATTACTTAGTTAAGAATCCACATCGAGGCCCCACCCGATGCCGTTCCCACCCTGCCCAATTATCTTCTCTCAGTCAGGCAAAGGGCTGAGCCGGGCAGATGGCCTGGCCCAGGGCCACCAGACGAGAGTGCTGGGAGCATGCAAGATGGGCTCCATCACCGCATCAGAGTTCTGGGCCAGAACAAGGGCTGAGTGAGCAGCAGAGCCAGCAGCAAAGACAGCACGGCCAGCCTTAAACTTTTCACCCCAGGCTTAGGGACTGAGAGATCATGGGGATGAGGGCAGCAAAGGAGCAGTGGGAAGCAGCTATCCAGCGAGCCACGTGGATCCAGTGTTAAGGGGACACTTGCAAGGGCCTTCCTCGGCTCTCTTCCTTCCAGCTGGGAAGTGAGTGAATTCTTTCGCTTGCCACTTTTGACTGGGGGCATTAGTAATTTGTCTGCACCTTCACTAGGAATGTGTTCCCTTATGCCTCTGTGCCTACAGTGTCCCATGGGGTCACCACCTTCCCTCCCGGGGGCTTATATGCAGATCAGTCAACATGTGGTTCAAATGAGAAGCACTATATTATTGTGAAAAAAAATGCATTATAATAACTCAACAAAACTTATTCCAAAGACGGAAAAATAAATTATCTCATATAAAATAATACATGATGTTTGTAAGTAACTCTGGCTCTTGCCTGATGCAAGCCATCCACCTCCAACTGAGGAGGCAGATGTTGTCCAGAAGTGGCGCTCCCTGCAGGATAGAGCTGGCGCCCTCCTCTAGAAGCTGCAGCTGGGAACTCAAATGAGCCTGGAGTTCTGCAGGAATTGGACGAGGACTTGGTAGACGAACTTGTACTGCGCGATAGTCTGGATCATGAACATCCTCTGCTCCCTGAGAAACCTCAGCATCGTGGGCACATCCACCTTCTGCAAGGGAGAAAGAAAGGCACACAGCCTGAGACAGGAGGCCTCTCGGGCTCCTCCCACCTTGGGAAGCCTCTGCCCACTGCCCGGGACCAGGAAGGGACCGGCCCCTTCAAGGCCATAAGAATCAGCTCTATGCCAGGATTGGAGAAACTGGTCACTGGTGGGTATCATTCAATTAGTGTTTGTTTAAGCTGACTCCTGTGGTTGATCTGAGAGCTGTCGGACTCGAACACTGCAAGGCTCTGGGAGCAGTGAAGAGTGACAAATGCCAAACATTCTTCCTTCCTCCCCATCCTTTCCCTTTATATTTAGGTTGAGACAAATTTTGGGAAGCTCATCCTGTAGTCTAGGTTGTCTTCAAACACATGATGATCCTCCTGCTTCAACCTCCTCAAGTTAACTATTTCTTCTTCTTTTTCTTTTTTTAAGGTTGTTTTACATGTATTTGTGTGTGTTCTGGGGGTCAGGCTCAGGTTGTGAAGTTTAGTGGTTAGCGCCTTTACCCTCTGGATCATCTTGTTGGCCCAGATATTCCCTTTGTGTGGGGTACACGTGTGGGCACACCGTACTGTATGGCATGCACATTCAGAGGTGGACATCAAATGCTATTCCATCCAGACAGTCTCTTCTTGAACTGGAGCTTGCCAGACTGCCCTGCCCGCCTTTCCTTCCTTCCTTCCTTCCTTCCTTCCTTCCTTCCTTCCTTCCTTCCTTCCTTCCTTCCTTTCCCTCCCTCCCTCCCTCCCTCCCTCCTTTCTTTCTTTTTTCCTTCCTTCTTTCTTTTCTTTCCCTCCCTCCCTCCTTCCTTCCTTTCTTCCTTTCTGTTTGTTTTATAAGACAGAGTTTCTTTGTATAGCCTTGGCCATCTCGGAGCTTGCTCTGTAGACCAGGCTGGCTTTGACCTCAGATGTTCACCTGCCTCAGTCTCCAGAGTGCTGGGATTAAAGGTGTGCCCCACCGCTAGGCTGGCTAGCCTGGAGCCTTAGCAGTCTAGTGTCCTGCTGCTCCATCTGGTGTTATCATCGGTGTCATGTGTGTCTCGTGTCTTCTCTGGACCAGTGTGCTTGTCCACACCCAGTGTTTCATGGATGCTGGGGCTCTGCTTCACAAGTGAGCACTCATGGCCGCTGAGCCATCTCCTCAGCCCTGAAGGCAGCTATTCTCTCTGTTTGTAACCACCTCCAACTCTGCCACCCCTCCCTGCCGCCCCACTTTTCCTCACTACCACTTCCATGTCTCTCATGGTCTCTTCCACCCTTATTACCCCCCTTCACTCCATCATAACCCCCCATCACCCCCACCATCATTCTTACCACCATCCCTACCACCCCCATCACCCCCACCATCATTCTTACCACCATCCCTACCACCCCCACTACACCCCCCATCACCCCCACCTCCACCACCATCACCATCACCACCCCTACCATCCCCACCACCACCTCCACCACTACCATTGGGACACAGTTGCCCCTGGCATATGCAGAGTCATGGCAGACATAGTCACCGATCCTCAAAGACCAGCAGAGATGTCTAGAGAGAGGCTCTGGCACCGCCAAGCAGCCTGGGAGAGTTGCAACTACCGATCTCTACCTCACAGCTACCAATCTCACTGCAGGAATCCGCACTGCCCCCATACCCAACTTCAAATACTCCGTATTACATATCAGACGACGAGGCTAAAGAGATGGCTCGGGAGGTGAGGGCACCTGTTGCTCTTCCAGACTCACAGATTAAAACAATTATTGTTTAAAAATGAGACAAACGGAAGAAAGCGTAGGGAAAGAAAAAGCCAGTTCATTGAAAAAACGAAAACTGCTCGAATTACAACACACGGGCAACCTCAGCTATTGGAAAAGGAGGTTACTTTGGAGTGGGAGAAAAATAGGTCATAGCAATTTCGTATTTATTTGTCAAACATCTTTGTTTAAAGTACAAACATGTTTGCCCATCTCCTGATACAGAGACAAGAGCGGGAGGAGCCGGGCCTCAAGAACACAGGGCAGAGAGGACCGTCTTCCTTGGTCAACAGCAACCATGGGAAATGGAAGAGATTAAACTGGGGAGAGGAAACCCACGGCATGAGTCATCTCGTGATCTCCGACTATCATTGTGAGCACAAGTCCTTTAGGACGGCCCCACACCAGCCAGGAATGTCCTGGCATGCGGCTGGGCACTGAGGAAGTCCACTGTGCTTGGACACACCACAAGGCATGGAGCCGCTCTGAGCTGCAGGGAGCCCACGGGATGCCCTGTTGGCCGGATCCCCCGTTCCACACCCATTCCGCACCAGGCTGGTGTTGACGCATGCAGTAACATGATGAGCAACGTGAGCTCCAGTTACTGCTTCGCAGACGTCGCTAATTGGTCTCCAAAGAGCTCAGAGACCAGCCTCTCACAGCCAGCAAGACAGGGCGGCACTCAAGCTAGTCTCAGATCTGTGAGTCTCTTAGTACCCATTAGCTCACTGATGCATCCATCACATGGAACAAGAACAGACCAACAGCTTGGTGGAAACGGTGAGAAGACAGGAAGTGACCTCAGAGTAAGAGCCCTTGCTTCTTGCCATCAAACAGCTGCTTAAAGACACCCAGCACCAGGTATATCACATGACTGCTTCTGCGCCTGGATTTCCTCACCTGTGCCTGGCTATTCATGAGGCAGAGGGGATGGTGCCCTTTTATTAACCTCCCAGCCTAGGGCTGGGGGCCTAGTGTAATGGTTACTTAACAAGGCCCAACTAAAAAGCACAGACAAACACCCACAACAGGCTCAGTGTGTAGCTCAGTGGAGAGCACTAGTCTAACGCGTGCCAAGTCCTGGGTTAGATGCCCAGAACTCGCACAAACACACACACAGAGACCTGCAGCATCTAAACCACTGCCCTCAACCCTAGCACAGGCTTTTGTGAATAAAGTCTCTCAGTATAACTCCCTGTGGGAATAACACATACCCTGTGAGGATGGCAAAGAGCGGCTGGTGCTGGTGCCCGCTTCCCGCCCTCGGCGCTACACAACATACTGCTGAGCAAGACGAGGGCAAATGCCCCCAAATAAAACCGCACTGTAAAGAATAGCAGCTCTATTCTGACTTTCTGCTCCTAGTTAGGAGCCTACACAGAGCAGTGGGATCAGGGACAAGGAAGGTTACACATGCTGAAGTCCAGCTAGAGAACCAGGGGTCTGGAAAACTCAGGTCAGCGGAGAGGAATCAACCCCCAAATGGGAGAGCGGATCTCGTGCAGAGCTGGGACCAAGGTACAGCAAGCACTCAGAAGGCGAGGTTGGGACCATGCATGGCCCAGTGCATAAATGGCTTAGAGGACCAGACTTCAATTCCTCCAAACCATGTAAACAATAACAACTCTGCAGGATGCTATGCACAAATCCCAGCACCGGGGAAGTGGAGACAGGAGGACCCTTGGGGCTCACTGGCCAGCCAGCTCACCCTGCTCAGTAAGCTCCAGGCCAAGGAGCGATCATGGCTCAAGACTCAGGGTGATGGTGCCTGAAGGAAAGGGGGGATAGGCAGACAGACAACTCACCTCATTATGCTCCAGGCAGTAGATCATGAGCTCGGAAAGGATGACCACGCCAGTCCTCCCCACCCCTGCACTGCAGTGGACCACGATGGGCGGGTGCCTGGTCTTGATGCCTTCCAGGACACTGTTGGTGTGACGCCTGACTGACTGGATTTCCTCCAAGTAGGCTGCGGGACACAATGTGAGTCTCGTCACCCACGTGTGTCACATAACTTTACCCAGGGAGATTGGGGGAGAGGCGCCAGGAATGAGGGTAAATCTTTTGTTTGCAATCATAATAATTTGCAATTGTTATAAGACATTAATCATTTGGCTGGTACCTGCTGTAACCTCCTGGATCCAGAAGAGACCAGCTGGGAGTCAATTAGTCCACTGGAGAATTTGTTCTTTAAATAGCGCTTTTTTAAAAATTAAATTCTCTTTTCCCTTCTGCAAATCCCCAAGTCCCCCAAGCAGATGATTCTAGACATTACTCACCGCACTTCATACTATTAACAGACTGGGATCAGAGCAGCCGCTACGTCCCCTAGAAATGCCTGCCAGTCAGAGCCTTCTCCTGTTGGGCAAGGAGCAGCCACCTGCCCCTGCCCCATCCCTTCCCCCCGCCCCTCATCAAAGCAGTGAATGTCAACCAAGGCTTGATTTCACTGTCAGATGTAAAAAAAACGGGTTTTGGGGAATCCACTTCCATCAGGTTACATGAACATTCAAGATGAGCCCCACTTCTGGAGGCAACGAGCCTGTGGGTGGAGGGTTCGAGAACAGCTCTTGTCCCTCTCAGCAGCTGCCCAGGCCAGCAGGGCTGTTCAAAGGTTTGCTCACAGCCCCAGTGGGTACAAAAGAAAAGCGGCCACATAATCCTTAATGTGTCTCCCTATCGCCACGTAAAAGGGAAAGCAGGCTCCTCAGACAATCCAACAGCCAGTGTTTCCACCATGCTATACAACCCCACTGCATAAAGAGCCTCACAAAAACAGTTCTTAGGCAACACATGTTCCCTGAAGGGAGGCCCTGTACCCTTCGGTAGCTTAGACTGGCATTCCTTAAACAGGCTGGTTTTAAAAATTCAACTACACTTTAGACCTTCTCACGGGTCCCACACTTCAGTAGGGCTATCAACCATCAAACCAATCTACTTGTATTGTTTCCAGGGTCTTCTTCTTGGAGACAACTTTAACCAGTCCACTCGCAGAAGATTCCCCAAACTGGATAAAAAGAGCTCTGTTAGGAGGGAGGGAGCAGTCACATCCCTCCTGTGTTAGATAGCTGGTCACTTGACCTCAGGCTAACCCTAACCTCTCTGGGTCCTCTGCTCACCACTGTCCTGTGTTTTGTGTTCACTGTGCCCACTGAGGCCTGTCCCCATTTCAGCGGCAAACGTCATCCTCTGTCAACTCATCATAGAATCCAACAGAGCCGGTGGAGTGGTTTTCTAGGTCTTGACAACCTAGTCTGTCTGCTCTTGCATCTCAGCCCCTAATGCCAATTCTAAACACATCAAGAATAAAACAAGGTTCTGATGTGGTCCAATGTATACACAGTAGGGCCTCTGTGATGGCCACAGTTTGCGCAATAGCTGTTGGTTACCTGCCCTGAGCCACTGCCTGGCACTCAGGACACCCACATAGTCTCATGAATCAGTACCTATAATATCTGTGCCCTGAAAAGACAATACAGGTAATAGATTTGCCTGATGCAGGTGCTTGATGCAGGGCAGAATCCTACGGTTCTTATCCCTTTGTGTCTGTCACCTTTGACTTGGTGTGTTCCAGGGTTTATCTGTGTTATAGCATATGTTACATGGTAATGCTTACTGAGACACTAAAAGTCTAAATCAATGCAGAATCAGCTTATCATGGTCTTGTGGACGTGCATAAAACGTTAAGAGAACACAAGAGGTATCTATCACTCTTCTCTGCCCTGTGCAGAGGCGGGGAGATCAAAGCTTTGGTATTACCGTGGTCCCCCTGCCTCTCCTCTCTATCTGACCGACAACTGATGCCCTCAGCAAAACCCAGTCTGGGAAAAACTTACACAGAAATCCTTGGACATCTTCTGGGCAGCCGTGGTGGGGCCAGTCAGTGTACTGCAAGTGCCACACCGTCCTCTCCTGGCCAGACAGCAGGTGCTTGACCTTTAACCCTGTGGTTGCATAGCAACCAGAGTCTGTGCGGAACTTCGTGGTGACCTTGAACTTGCCATAGGTGGCTGAGCTGTGCTTGGACCCCAGTTTGGGCCAGTATCGATGACTTTTGGTCCGTCCGCCCTCCTGAAACACACACAAAAGCACAGGTGAAAAAAAGGATGAACTCTGCTCCTGGCCTTAGGGTCCGAGAACAGGAGAGCAGGCAGCAGTTTCTAAATCACATCTCCCCAGAGCTCTGTGGGGTGCCTGCAGGGAGCCCATGGAGAACAGAAAGCCACTGAAGGCTCCAGGCTGGTAAGCAGCAGATCCTGGTGGCCGGCCCACAGCCTGCTTTTCACGCTGATGCTAACCCAGGGCTCTCCACAGGGTACCACCCTCTGACCGACGCTGCCACTTTCATCCAGGGCTGTTCTCACTTTTCGTTCAGCCTGGCTGGCTTGTTAAAGCTCAACATACAGCCAAGGCAGAGAACAGCCAAGTGTGTGCCATTCTTTCTTCCCAGATTTTGTCTTCTGTCCTGAGACCGTGCACCATCTACAAAGTCTTAGTGTCCGGTCTCGTGTGGGTCAGCAATCACTGGTGTGGGTGGGAAGCATGGAGGAGCTGCTGGCTGAGGACAGATAGAGTGCAGAGGCTGGGGGGCAGGAAGAAGACACGAGGAGCAGGGAGCTGTGGCGGGACACACGAAGATCGACTGGGACATGCTCAGTGGTCAGAATGCAGAGACAACACGCATGAAGTCTGGTCCAACCCACAATACGACATGAACCAGGTATGGTGGGAGGTGGAGACAGGAGGGTCAAAGGGTCAAGGTTAGCCTTGGTTACACAGCAAGTTTGAAGCCAGCCTGGGCTATGTGAGACCCTGTCTCAAGGCGGATCACTAAATAATTAAGTAAAGGAACTATCAGTTGGCCTGCTCAGTGTCCCTTGCCGGGCACTAGTCATCCTGTCTGGTCCCAGAGGGTTGGACTGAGTCTCCTCCCTAGGTCTGCAGCACTTTGTTCTTTTATACACAGATCCTACAAAGGGGGGTTAATGTGAGACCTCAAACTCACACTTGGCTCAGTGCCTGAGTCAGTTCTGGATTTTACAAAATGATCCATTCCTGACCATCCCGCGGATCACTAGATTCTGCTTTGTTTAGACACGGCAGATCTGCTTGTCACCGATGCTTCGGCTGGAACACTGGCGCCTCTGCAGAGCCACAGCTGCCCGCCCCCATGTGTGCTACTGGTTCACTTTTCAGTGTCCCCCGCTGGAGGTAAACACCGTGGGGAAAAGGGAAGTGCCTGCCGCATCCACCATCCACCCTACAGTCTACACAGATCGACGACAGAGTTACATGGACAGGCCAACCTGGGCTATGAGGACCACATCACAGAGACAAAATAAGTAAGCAGTAATAAAGTAACAGTAACCTCCCACGGCATGAACTATTAGGATCCTTAATTTAGTTTAATGGTGTCAGTAGTTTTGAAAATTTATTTTCTGGGTGTTTGTGTATATGTGTATATATGCGGTATGTATTCACGTGGGTCTGGGCATGTGCGCCTGTGGAGGCCAAAGGTCAACACTGAGTGTCCAGCTGGGGAATCTTCCTGCCTTTGCCTCCCCGGTGCTGGGATTACATGCAAATACAGGCGCTTTGCTGGTGGCTGCTTTCGTGGCAGGCTCTTTACCGGTGGTAAGCTGTCTCACCAGCCCTAGGATTTACTTTCTTAGTGGAAGGTCAGACAGAGAATGTGTATTTGACAGAGAAGCGTATTTGACCTTTGACAATGCAACGTGGCCTCACCAAATTTCTCCATAAACCGCTCTAGAAAGCAAGTGCCCGGTACCCACTGGTGGTGATGGTGGACAGCCATGACTGATTTTGTGCCCCAGGTCTCTGCTCCTGGCCCTGGATAACAGGTGGGAATGGGGCCTCATAATACCAAGGATCTTGGTCAAATGCATGAAGCTAGTTCCCTAAATGAATTTGAAAATATAACTTGGAATCTCATAAGAGGATTAAAGGGAGTGGGGCAAAATGTTTTGCAAGTGTGACAGAGAGGAAATCCAACTCTTTCCCCAGGGTCGGCGAGCTCTGAGCAGGCGGCACCGCGCGGGGGAGGGCCTGCCAGTCTGTGCAGCACGGCTCCTCAGCTGCAACAGAGAACCTGTGTTTGCCTTGGCACAGGAAGAAAAGGCATTTTCTTTTCCTGCTCCCTGAAGAATTCAGCCCTTTCCTCCAGCAGTGACTCTGGTCTCCTTTCGGCTGATAAGCACCATGGCACGCAGGGCTGGCAGCGCCAGGGTTGGGAGGCCCCGTGTGTTTACCCAGCACAGCCTGAACCGTTCTGTGGGGTACACGCCGCCCGCTGGATGAACTCAAGTTTGGTCGTTTTGATTATGTGTTTAGTTTCCGTCGTAGTGAAGTACGGTCACAAAGAAAAGAGTTAGGAGCCAAAGGAAAACGAGAAGAGAAAGAGTCCACTGTCAACCATCGCTGGGGAAGGAGGCACACACAGGCTAAGAGGGGGCACGCCAGGGGAAAATGAATCTGCAGGCACACGAAGTCATGGGTTCCAGGCCCACCTTCTGGCCACCCCTTCCCCAGGACAGGGGCGTTCAGCAAGCCACCCTTACCTCCTCCGCGGTGACCATGGCGATCACGTTGACCCCCTGCTCCCACACCATCTGCCAGAAGTCATGGCAGGTGTGCGGCAGGGGTCCCTGGGTGGCGATGTAGTGCCATTCTGCCCCAGCAACCACCACCTGCAAGGCAAGGGAAGGACAGTGAGCCGGGCTGGTGGGACCACACCCGATTCTATTCTTCTGGGCCACGTGGACCGGTGCGATCCTGAAAACCCAGAAGCCATACACAGCAGATGACATACTTCCATATCAAAATGCTTCCTGGCTCAAGCCAGCCTAACAAGTCAGACTTTCCTGATCTTTTTTCACATACAACAGGCAGTACCTACAAACTAGAATGGATTAAAAGCGTACACACGTGGGCTGAGGAGATGCTCAGTAGGCAAAGTGCCTTCTGCACAAGCGTGAGGGCCCGAGTAAAGATCCCCAACACCCACATATACGCTAGGTGGTGTGTGCCTGTCATCCCAGGGCTGGGAGGATAAAGAGCAAGGGTTCCCGGGGCTCACTGGCCACACTGTGGACACAGTGAGTCCAGGCTCAGTGAAAGGCCTGCCTCGAAAGTAAGGTGGAGGGGCTGGGTGAGATGGTCGGTGGTGAGGGTGCCTCACGTTAACTCTGATACCCTAAGCATGACCCCCAGGATCCACGTCATGGAAGGAGAGAACCAACTCCTGCCATTTGTCCTCTGATGTACACACACACACACACACACACACACACACACACACACACACCAGACACACAGACACGGGCACACACATAGAAAGACACAGACACACAAAATAAAATGTAATAATAAACTCAAGAGTGATGCAGAAGATAAATGATGTTTACCTTTAGCCTTCATTTGTGCATACATGGGGGAGTGCACAATACATGTGCACACACACACACATACCACACATATATGTATAGTCACATAAATGTACACAAGAGTTTATGCAAACACCTAAGCATAAATGAACAGAATTTATGTTATAAAAACATCTATGCTTAGTGTGTACAATGCGTTCTTACAGATTCTATTCTTTAGTCTATATTTTTTAAAGTATATGCATGATTACCACCATTAAATTAGTTCCACAGCCACCAAAGGACTGTAATTCTGGACAATGAGGAACAGGGCTCTCTGATAGACTTTAAATAAAAGCATAGTCTACAAAAACATCCCACTGGCAAAAACAGACCTAGGGAACTGGAGGTCACACTCTCAAGGCGAACATCTTTGGTCTGTCTCTTACATGTGCCTAGACAGGACAGACACAAGCCCCTATACACATCCATGCAATGCAGACCTCCAGGGGGTTCCAGAAGCAACGGGCGCATCACTGTTCGGGACGTTTCTCCTCATTTATTTTATGTATTTTATTTTAGTATTTACATCAGCTCTCGTCTTATCACACAGACATGTTCAGGTGCGCAAGAAAACCCCCACTCTCCACATACGGTGGGAGAAAACATCCACAGACTCACTGGGAGGGGGCAGGGGTGTCTGTGGAACCAGGATCTTAAACACTATCCATCCTGGCACTCAATGTGTAGGGACCATAACCAACCGCAGAGAATGTTGCCTCCTCCAGTACTGACAGGAGGGCAGTAAAATCTGCGTGGAAATGGTCAGTCGGTACAGCAACCCCAGCCAGAGAGTCGCAGATGTTAACCCCACCCCTGGAGGAGCTCAGCCTCCTTCCGCGTTAAAGGCTGCTTGGAACCCAGGGGAGAAAACAGTGGCGAAGCACACAGCTTGGTTCCAGAAGCCGAGGGCGAGTTCCTGCAAGTTCTCTGGGCCTGTGAGCTGCTCCGCCGTCTACCCTGGATCCGTAAGATGAAATGTGGGCCTCAGAGAATACCGCGGAAGGGAAGGCATCTCGGGTACCAATGCCCAGAGGGTACTGCTTATGGGGAGTGGCAGCTGCTTCCGAAGAGCAGATGGAAAATGAGGAAGAGACTGGGCCAAGGGAAGAGGCCAGGAGAATCTCCCTCTGTACGGAATCCAGAGGCACTTCATCGGGAGGCAGCTGCGCCATCCTCAGCTGCGGTTTACTTGAGAGTTCCCTGGCATTCATTATTTTATTGGTTTGGTTCTTGCTCTCAAAAATCAAAAAACCTGTATGCTATAAATGTATATGCATAGCACTATCTATGACTTACGTATAAACACATCATACCCAAACATGTCACACTTTTCAAGTCTCATATGAAAACTGGCTATGCGTGATACACAAACCCGATACCTAACTGCATCTTGGCTGGGGGTGGGGGTCAAAGCAACCTTCTAGCAATTCCAGCAGAATTGGAAACTCCAAGAAGACTGAGAGTTCAAAGCTACTGATCACACAGATTATTCAGATGAACCACGTTATGTAAAATTGTCCCGTAGCCAATGACTAAGCTGGAGCCTTTGAAACACTCTCCCATCTCTGAGTTCAGAGCCGGTTCTAAAGAAGCACCTCCAGTCAATAGGAAAACTGGGGAGGGTAAGCTGCTTCGGAAATCACTCACTCTAGGTGCCCACGTGTTTACAGCTCCGAATTCTGACTGGGGCTCAGCTAAGCTATGACATACTGAGACATGAAATATTTGAGATATGAACGGAAATCCCACACACTGTGGGCTGGAGAGATGGCTGAGAGGTTAAAGAACACTTGTTGCGCCGGGCGGCGGTGGCTGGCACACGCCTTTAATCCCAGCACTCGGGAGGCAGAGGCAGGCGGATCTCTGTGAGTTCGAGGCCAGCCTGGTCTACAAGAGCTAGTTCCAGGACAGGAACCAAAAGCTACGGAGAAACCCTGTCTCGAAAAATCCANCCAGCCTGGTCTACAAGAGCTAGTTCCAGGACAGGAACCAAAAGCTACGGAGAAACCCTGTCTCGAAAAATCCAAAAAAAAAAAAAAAAAAAAAAAGAACATTTGTTGTTCTTGCTGAGAACCCGAGTTCAGTTCCTAGCACCCACATGGAGGCCCACAACTCCTTGTAATACCATTTCTACAGGATCCGATGCTCTCTGCCCACCTCTACAGCCATCACACGCACATGGTATGCATGCATACACGCAGGCAAACACACCCATAAAATGAAAACAAATGAAATCTGGGGGGGACCTCACACCTGCACACCCCATTCATTGGCTGAGGATCTGCTGCCATCAACTGTGGTTTGTGTACAAACCACCCTGCTCTTAGGGTTTGGCCCTGAAGTGAACTGTCTGTGGTATTACAAGGAAGAAGCAATGGTTTTGCTGCTCTTGGACAGAATAAGAGCCACTGCCAACGAGGGAGACGAGTTCCCATGTCCATCACCCGTGAGTCACATACCAGTCCTGCTAGCCACGGCGTAGGGAGGGTTAGCGCACCTCCGCCTGCAGAAATACCCTGCTGGATGCCTCTGACACCCCTCACCTTGATGTGGGAGGCGTTGATGTAGCCTGTGTTGTTCTCCTTGGTCGGGATGAGCTCCACCCGGTTCTCCTCGTAGGGGACGACTTCTCGGATCCGGCTACGCTCAGCATTTTCTGGCAGAGTGGCGGTGCTGAAGATGCCATTGGCCTTTTTGTGGGGGATCTGCTCATACTCCGTGAACACCATTCCCTCTTCTAGCTTCTTCTTCAGGGCTCGGAGCTGCAAGAGAGGCGGGCATCAGCTCCCCTAGTTCCAGCAGGGCAACCGGGTTCTCGGCACTCCCACTTGGCTACCGCCCTCACGCACGAGCCCCCACACCGCTAGTCTCTGCCCTGACCACCCAGCCATAAGCTGCAATCTGCAAAGACAGACTTCCGCTGAAATGCAAACTCCTTGTGCCGCCTATGACCTCTGCTGACAGGCACAGCGTCAGTCTTAACTGGGAAGCACCCTTTACCCTCAGAGCAGTTTTTACTGAACGGATCAGTCAGTGGCAGAGCGCTGAGGAGCAAACTCCACACACAGCATAACTTGCCTGATTTCAATTACATGGTATTCATTGGGGCAATGTCCCTTCTGATCCAGAAAACATTCTAATCCCGAGTGTCTGCAGAAAGAAATCTACACCCTGTTAGTCAGTGACTTCAGGAAACCAGTTTCCAGAGCTTCTGGTAGCCAGCCCGGCAGCTTCGGGGAACCTCTTTACCCCCTCAGCAACACAGAACCAGTACCTAACCAAGGAACTATCCATCACACACCTTACAGCCCTTGAGGGGGAACCACAGGGCAATAAAACCTTGGGTGACGGTTTCCTAGGAAACAGCAATCGTTGACAAAAGTCACTGAACGTGACGGTTGGGAAAATTAACTTCCTCATCTTACAAAAAGAGTTCTCCACACTTAGAGAAACATAATGGCTCCATTGCAGGAAATGAAAATTTTTAATATTTCCCCACCATCCCTCAGCGTGTTTCAAATTAGTGCATCCTTAGATTCAGTTGTGTGAGGGAAACAAGGATGTCAATCACATCAGAATGCAACTCTGCATTTTTCCCTTAAGTCCTAAAATCACATAAAAATAGATATACAACTCTAATTATATTCCCCACTTACGATTAAAAAGTTAAGAACTAAGTGAGTAGGCCGAGGTCACACCGCTTGCTAGAGGTTGTTCTTTTGTTTAATTATTTATTTTGGGGAGGGGAGCAAGCTGTGTAGAGGTAAGAGCAAACCCTGAGAAAGTCGGTTCTCTCTTTGCGCAATGTGAGTCCCAGGGATTGATCTCAGGTCGTCAGACTTGGCAGCAAGCTTCTACGCCCACTGAGCCATCTCACCAGCCCTGGGGCTAGACTTTTTAATAAAGCATCAATACACTAACTTGGTAAGTGTGGAGACCAGAGTGAAGAAAGAGGAGGTGTTGAAAAGGGTTGGCTTTCACACAGTACACTTGGACCACGCCGTCTCCAGTGTGAAAGAATTAACCCATGAGGGAGACGGCACTGGCGGGTCTGGGCAAAGCGGGACTTCTGGAATCCGAAGGCACACCCGGCATGCCCAGCACTCACCCTCTCATCTATGGGGACTCGGGTGGCATCGTGTCGACTGTCTTCCCGCCCCGGGACGCGGGCCACCGAGAGCCCGTTCAGCGCTGCCAGCATAAGTGGCCTCCTCTGTGGGTCCAGGCCTGCCATCTTCTGCTTCTCGAGATTCTTCCGGCAAGAAAAGACACGTTCTCATTGTTTATAATTCCAGGGGAAGGCTGGAATGTGTTTTAATCTCCCCAAATCTGTGACTCCCCAGCCAAGGAATGCAGACATTCACCATTAGCAGGGCAAATTCAACACAGGCTTCCCATTATTCCCACCATGCCCAGGGAGGCCGGTTCTTACAGGACCCTAGGGCCTTTATTCTTAATTAACTCATGCGCTAGAAAGATAGAGATAGATGCCCTAGAAAACATACCTAGCCACGGGTTTTACAAGAGAACATACAAAGGGGGTGCATACAATATGCTTTAGAAAAACATGGGCTGAAGACGGAAGAAAACAGACGACCCGGACCGAGTCCATCACAAGGACAGGCCTTTTGCACTGACTAATGGCGTAAAACCCACCAGCTACCATGTTGATGCATAGATACTACACACCAGCAAAGGAAGAAAATGGGGTTTCTATTCTGAAGGGCTCGGGATGAAGACCTGAATCTTACGCCTACTCCCAGTCCCTGAGATACCTGCTTTGCCAGCCCCAGACCGTGAACCACCAGGCCTTCAGCCTTCACGCTCCATTCAGGGTAGACAAAGGGTACTGACCACTGCCCCTCGCTGGAGGGGCGTGACAGGAGTGTGGCCTAGCCAATCCTATCTCCCCCTCATCTCTGGGCTGAACCGGATGTGGTCAGAGTGAATGCTGGAACGACCCTTGAGCATCCTCACGTCCCTGGCATCAGCAGGGGGACGGATATCCTGTTTACTGCCAGCAGCCTACTGTGCACAGCTCTTGAAAATAATTTTGTTTAAGATGTTTGGGAAAGTGTGCAAGGGGCCGTTCTGATGCACAATCATGTCATGCCCGTTTGTACACGCCTGTGACTGCTATAGACGAGGTGGCAGCCTGGGATCGTCAAGGATTTGTTTTCTTATTGCACTGCTAATCAATTTACTCCTGGAGGAGGTATCTTGATGGCGCCATGTTGTTGCAGACGTGGCGCTGAGTAAGGTGGGGGCGGGGTGGTGGGGACATGGCTGGCACGGGCTTCACTGTCATCAATGTGCTCCTACAATGGGTGAGAAGCCTTTGTGAGGGGCGCTACCAACAGGACAACTACGGCTGGTGACAGGCTGACCCACGAACAACCAAGGGGGCATCGGCGAGGAGGGCACAGTGAGATGTGATGGGTGGCTGAGGTATGAACAGCCTTGGCACCTCTGTGCCAAGCAGGCCTCTGGGATACGTCTGGATTCACCCCCTGATTAGCTCAGTTTTGTGAAAGATAACTCTTTCCTATCCCCTCTTTTCATTCAGTTTTGAAGCGCTTCACAGGTTTTGTTTTTGTTTGATTTTTGAGACAGAGTCTTACTAGGCAACCCTGGCTGCTCCTCAAACTTGCAAGCAATCCTCCTGCTTCTGCCTCCAGAGCTCAAGGATTGCTGTTCTTGGAAAAAGCTCACTACCTACCCCGGGAGAACTGGATATAGTGATAACTGAACCAGGCCTCTTCGTTGCCGATGTCATTTATCCCGTTAGCTTTGCAGCAGGGACAACAAAAAAATGAATGAAATAAATCAAACTAGAAGGTCTTTCTGAACCTTTCTAAACTGAACTGGCTTTCTTTGCTCTCTGAACACGACTCCAGCCTCGGGGCTGGGAGGTGGAAAATGTCTTCAAGGAGGCAGCAGAATTGAAGCATGGGCCCTAAGCAGAGCCGTCCATTACAGGAAAAGCGACTGCGAACAGGGAGCTCACTGCACCCAATCCTACACACAGGCTTGAGGCTTCTGTCTGTTCTCTCGGTGAGAGGGGCTGGTATGGCTGCCGTAGCCTTCTTTCCTTCTCTCCATACAGAGAGGAGTGGAGAAGCTGTGTGGGTGTCGCCTAGGCCGGTACGAATACAGACTTCATGACGAAGATTCATCTTGAGTGGTGGAGCCACTGGCCTAGCTTGGCCTCCTCCGGTGCTTCTCTGAGGTTGGGACATAGACCTCAAGGGTAGCAGTCTGCGAACTCCCAGTTGTGTGAGGCTGTGTGAGCTGAGGGGGTCTAACAGGAACAGGAATGCAGTTCCCGAGCGAAAAGCTAACGGTTAGATCTGCCAGTCGGTGTGATCCACCATCCTGGAAGAAAACAGAACTGGGGGAGGAGACAGCAGGGAGCCCTTCACTCTTCTTCGGTGTCTGTACCATGCTTCCAAGCAGGGCCCCGGGACCAGGGCCCTGGCTGCGGGCTACTTGTTTAATCTGGGCAACAGGAGAGGATGAGGATAGCCAAGAGGAGGTTACAAGACCATGTGGACATCGTTAAGTCTCAACTTGTCAGGGCCAGCTTCGAAGCTCAGTGCTTACGGTGATGGATTCCTGAAGCCAAGGCAGCTTTTAAGAGGCCTGGAGCCAAGAAGTGTTGAGACATCACTTTACACCAATGAATTACTCTTTTCCAAGCTGGGAACGCTGTCTCTTCATGGTACCCACCCCCGCATTTCACTCCATCCCCAGCCAAAGGTGTGTGTGTGTGTGTGTTTACCCCCAGAGGCAGAGACTTCAAAATTTCCCTCCCCATTTGCAAAGCAAGAAGCATGCGGTCCATCCAGGCTGACTCTGGTTGCCACCCTGCTGATCACCAGAACCTCGGGGCTGAGATGCCTTCAGGCTGTTCTAAAGTAGTAAGGTTGGATTCGACCTCTCAACCCAGCAGTGTGGCTTCGGTAAAACTTTGGCCTTTACTTCCTCTGTCTGGGTCGATTCCCAGGATGAGTTTGGAAGACTCGGCAATGAGCCTAATGACCTCCGACAAAGCAGACTACCCGACAGCTGTAACCAACAAAAAGCCGTCAACTGGCTCAATTAGTTACATAATCGAAAGGCTTTTTAGGGAGGTCAGGGTTTCCAGGAAAAGCAGTAGGGGAGGGTTTCTCTTTTCCAGCAGCAGCAGCAACTACAATCCAGCAATGTTCTCATTGTAAGAGGTGTTTATTTTCTCGTTTACACAATCTGCCCCCGCGTGGCCTCGCCCCGACAGCAGAACTAGCTTTCGGAGCTGTGTGCATCCCCGTGAAGGGTCATCTGTAACAGCAACACTGCGGCGTGTCTTCGAATGTGGTGTGTAAGCATGGACGATGCATGTGCACGCACATACGCACGAGTGAGATTCTCATAGAGCAACCCTGATACGGACTGGGGTGTAGTGGTAACCCCCTCAGGGATGTACCTGGGCTCAGTGGTAACTTCCTCAGGAACGCGCCTAGTCACTAAATGTTCTGTACTACATACCAGCTGTAGCCACGAATGGAAATGGGATGGCAGATGTTCCTTGACAAAGCAAACCCACATCTGGGGACATCAAGGCTGAAATGCCCATAGGCCTTTAGGGCCCAGCACGCTCCCTGAAGCCTCCCTCCTCTAGGCCTCCATCAGCGACCTGGGAGTGGGGACACTCACCCTAGTCATCATCTCTCTCTCTATAATGCTGTCCTCCAGGGAGAACATCTCTGACACGGGCCTCTCCTTCACAGGCTCCTTCTTGACCCGCTCCTTCACGCTGGTGAGGTCAGGCTCAGAGATGGAGGGGCCCAGAGAGGCCCCATTGACAGCCAGCTGCTCGGCCCGAGAGACACTAAGGGCCTTGGCTGGCCCGTGTCTCAGCACCCGGGCTCTGGCCATGGCAGGAAGGACGGTCCCCTGGTCCTGCCGCAGTGCCCCGTTACTGACACTTTTTCTTGGCCCTGGGTACTCCGGCGGGGGCCTGTTGGGAATGCGGGCCAGGGCGGCCTGCAGCTGGGCACTGTATTCCACCTTCTCCCGAAGGACCGGAATCTGAGGCACTGCCTCAGGGGCCTCCTCCTCCTCCTCACTCTCACTGCTGTGGATTAGCATGGTGGCATCCGAGAATGTCTTCTTGTGGCGGTACTGGGGAAGCCCGTGCACATCATGGCCACCCGCGTCCTCGGAGGGGCCCTGCTCCCGAAGCGTGTTACGGCGAGCCATGGGGATATTGAGTGACTTCAGTGTCATGGCCTCCATGCCGCGTACCATACTGTTCATCACCTCTAGGCTGTGGCGTTTATTCACCGTGCCGTGGTGCTTGGTGGCGGTAAGGGGCTCGCTTACTTCCTGCAAAGACTGATGGACCACGGGAGAGCTGTCCTCCTGGAAGGTTTTTACGGAAAGCTGGACTTTCCGAGTCACCAGATCAGGGCTGCTGCCACTGACATACTTGTGGCGGTGGCTGGCGAGGTCTGGGGTGCTGGTGGCAGGCCGAGGCCGAGGGTAAGGGGGTGGGGGCCTAAAGAGATAGTTCTTGAGCATGTGGGCTGTGCTGTAGTTTTGTGTTCCTTGAAGCTGCATGTTGGCCAGCTCTGGAGTGCTCACCGTGTGAGAGATGGAGCTGGCCCCTGGCTTGCTACACACTGCACTATTTTTGGGGTTCATCTGGTCAGATGGACTAACAAGTCTGTGACCGTAGCCCCCCTGGGGCGCGTACGGGACAGTGTAGGGATGCCTCTCCCGCATCTCTGGCTGGCTGTACACCAGTTCCTCAGGCTGGTTGTAAGCATGGGTGTTGATGATGTTGAGGTTCCGCAGAGACCGGCTCTGGCTGTCTGCATGCATCAGCCCCCTCTTCATCTGCCGCATCACTGTCTCGTAGTCAGGGGTGGGCCTGTAAGAAGGTACGATGATGGTGCTATGTCGGTGGCTGGGGATGTAGTCCGCCCTCATGATGTCGCTTCCAGGGATGCTGAGGTTGGAGGACACCGGAGAGGCCTGGATGAAGCTTTGGGAGCAGCTGAGGGAGTTAACACTGTGAACACTGCACACGCTGCCATTGGTGACGGTGCCATTTAAGTAGTTTAAGTCCAGGCTGTTGTGAGATTTGCAATACAAGGCTTCCTCGTTCCCAGGGAAAATGCTGTCTGCAAAAAGCCAAACACAGGAACATGAACCATCACGCCACTGTTTCAAGAGACCTCCCCCCTAAGTCCCTGGAGCAGATGACTGAAATAAGTCATAAAAAGGCAAATTCCCTGACCCTCCCCCACATATGTCACCAAGAACTGCTACCTCGGATAAAGTGTCCATGTATAGAACACGTCAGAGCGCAGTGCAAAGGAAGTGCACAACGTGGGCATCGCGTGGGCACCGTCTCAAATTGCTATAATTAGATGGAGATAATGAGCCACTTGTTGGGGAGACCAGGCCTCTTGTACACAGCTTCAGGGCAGAACCGGATATTTGGGCCAGAAAAGTCCAGAGTTTTAATAGAGTAATAGACTCAAACTGCCCCATCCTCAGAACTACTCTCTCTGACTATATCAGAAAAGGGCTCTTAACCTAAGGGACTGACGAGCATTCAGAGAGAAGCGAGGCTGACGGCGTGGCCAGCATGGCCATGGTCTCTGAACAGCAAGCAGCCAGCGGAAAAAAAAGGTCAGAATCAAGAGTTTCTGAGGTGTTCCTGAAGCCTCCCTCTAGCTAATTCCAGTAAAAAGTAACAATGGCTGAAGGAACCTAAAGAGCTACAAAAGCAGTTTTCATGTGTATCTGTGGCATGTGTGCATGTGGGGGCGTGTGTGCACGTAGGGTAGCAAGAGTGCACGTGGGGGCATGTGTGTTCTTGTGGGGTGTGTGTGTACTTGTGGGTGTTTGTGTTCTTGTGGGTTTGTGTGTGCACGTGGGGGGGCTTGTGTGTACGTGGGGGCGTGTGTTCATGTGGGGGCATGTGTGCACGTGGGGGGGCGTGTGTGCACGTGGGGGCATGTGTGCACGTGGGGGCATGTGTATGCACTTGCATGGACAACCAATGTTTGTTCTAGCAGTCATCCTTGCTCACTCTTCTGTGTGATCCGCTCAGGAGGGGCTCTCAGCTCCACTTGAGTGTGCTGCTGCTGAGTCTCAGTAGCCATCTTGCTTAGGGATCCCACCTCAGCCTTGTGGAGCTGGAACTTCAGGTGGGTCGCTACCCTCACCTGGCATTCGAGTGAATTCTGAGCACCCACACTCCGGAGCTCACTCCTGCACAGCAGTGCTGTGCTGGTGTCTGTGACAACTTTATATATGGAAAAGAAGAACCAAGAAAATGCCTCCACACGGTTGGTAGGTCTATGGGGGCATTTTTTCTGGTTTTTTCTTTTTTTGATGAAGGGTTCGTGTGGGAGAGCCCAGCTTACTGTGGGTGTCTTACACTGGGCAGGTGGTCTTTGCTGGTATAAGAAAACAGGCTGAGCAAGCCATGAGAAACAAGCTGGGAAAAGCAGCGTTTCTCTGGGGCCTTCTGCATTGCTCCTACTGTGGGCTCCTGTCCTGACTTCCTTCAGTAATGGAGTGTGACCTGAGAGGTGTAAACTGAAATAAACTTTCTTCCCCTCGTTGTTTTTGGTCGTGGTGTTTTACCACAGTAATAGAAACCCCGACTAAGACAACCACTGAGTCACCTCCCCAACCCATGAGCCACAAAAGCCAGTTTCTAAGTCAGGTCCATTCTGGATATGCAGGGCCACACACACACACGCACAACACGCATGCATGCACACACACACAAATATACAAACACTCTGGATATACAATGTCATACACATAAACACACACATTCTGGATATGCAGGGCTTTACACACACGCATGCACGCACGCACGCACACACGCACGCAGGGGAACCCACACAGTTCTTATATCCAAGGTCTAGCATTTAACCTCTGTCTCCCTATTTCTGTACAGAAACAATAGCACCACAGGCTTACTGCAGGATTAAATGAGACAATACACAACAAGTTCCTCGCCTAGCACCTGACACCTCACAACCACTGGTCCATGTTCATTCTTGTCCCGGCACGCAGAGAAAAGGGCCTGAAGGGAGGAGGGTAAGAAAAACCACTGAATCATGAGGGTAAGAGGTTTGCTCAGGCACCCCGGAACCATGTGGCTGCTCCAAGCTCCTGACATTGGCCCCGAGGTTGAAGCAAGCACCCCGGGAGGGCTGGGCTGTCAATCTCCACCCTTGGCCCACAAAAATGGGAGGCAAGGAAACAAGAACGCATCCTTTAGCTCAGCCCAGCCACACGTCTTCCTAGTTAGCCAGATCTCGGGTATTTTCCTTCCCAGGCAGCTACTATGCTTAATTTCACAAATTGAATCTGATGGCCACTGTAATTAGACAATGACAAAGTTAAAATCCAACCATCATTGACATTTTCCAGCAAGTGTCTTTGCGGTGCCCCGGGACCCAGCCTTGTGTCTTACGACGGCAGAAGGACGAGCGACAGTTACCTTGGGAAGTGTGGGTCTCCGAGTAGTGTTCACTGCATTGCACGTGCATGGGAGGCAGGATGTACGGCTGCTGCCTTGGCTGAAACAGAGAAAACAGAGCTGCGGATGCTGCAAAGGCATCTGGTAGACGTCAGAAAACCAGCCCCGACCCAGGGAAGCACATTGCAGCTGCTCTGCTGGCCACCCCTCTGACCCACCCTCTTCTACTGATCTAAGCTCTTAGTTCATAGTGACACTGAGAACAGCAGAAACCGGTTCAAGGTCAGAGAGGGAAAAACGCCAGCATCCCACGTTTGGGCGCAGTTGTTAGCTAGGGTGTCGGACACTGGCCATGTTCTTGGGGCCTTTGGAGCAGGTGGAGTCAAAAAGGATGAACTCGTCCAAGAAACGTGCTTTGCTACGTCCAAGACTGGCTCCCTACAAGGCAGCAAGGGCCATGGCTCCAGTTCACAGATCCACAGGAGGCTGGTGTAGGGTCAGGGCTGTGTTAGACTGGGCCCTACAGTGAATTTACATAGGGGTCCAATAAAATAATAGGCCACTGAGAATCACACGTGGCACGGGCCAGAGAGACACTCTAGTTCATAAAGGACGCCCTCCTGGGCAATGCAGTCTTGCCCACTGACTCCTGAATGTGGCATTTAGACCATTCTAAACCACTCCTGCTGCAGAAGAGGGCATCCTTGATGTTGGGGGACTGAGGGACTGTCTGTCTCCTCTCTTCCAGCTTTAGAGCTATCATCTCAAGACAACTGACTCAGAAGTGGGGCGCACGCCTTTAATCCCAGCACTTGGGAGGCAGAGGCAGGCGGATCTCCATGCCTTCAAGGGGAGCCTGGTCCCACCTAGGGAGTTTCAAGGCACCAGATGGGGAACAAGGAAGGTCATGAAAACAAAAGATCCAGAATCAACATGAATCGGAGAAGAAAAACATTGAAATGAACTGAGAAGGAAAAGGCGCTGCTCAGACTTCTAAATAATCGCAGAAGTCCTGGAGGATGACTTTAGAGTCGCAGTTTCTAAGCTAAGACCAGGCATAACTAGGGGTTTGCGTAAACTTGTCAAAAACAAGAAAACAAACAAAAACCTATGAGAACAGGCATCACAAAAGAGAAAGACAGAAACTGGTAAGGAAGTTAAGAATTATAACAGCAAGGGTCATTAAGACACTGACGTCTGCTGTCTCACTCAGAGAAATAGCTCAGACCTACAGGACAAGGCGACCTCAGAATCTAGAGCCCTGTAGACCACCTCACCAAAGTAAGAAAGGGGGGCTCTCTGGATCCCACAAGTGCCTGAGAAGAGTGTTATGCCATCACAGCTCCCAGGTACAAATGACACTTGATCTCACTAACAAACACACGAGATGAAGAAGGTAACGGAAGACAGCACTAACAGAGGAGACTGAAGGAATGAGCGTGTGAGCAAACGGGGGAGGACAGAGACTGAGGCACACTGAGGTCAGAGACAGCCACGTGAGCTTAGAAATTCCCATGTGGCTCAAGTCTAGAATTCTAGGAGTCTGTGTCATGCTCTTACCAGGAAGGAGCGAGGGAGGGAGGGAGGGAGGGAGGGAGGGAGGGAGGGAGGG
>NW_026067942.1:4931741-5005110 GCF_014885135.2 Alexandromys fortis | reverse complement strand
GGAGGGAGGGAGGGAGGGAAGGAGGGAGGGAAGAAGCCGAACCAAGGGAAGGGAAGGGAAGGGAAGGGAAGGGAAGGGAAGGGAAGGGAAGGGAAGGGAAGGGAAGGGAAGGGAAGGGAAGGGAAATGTCCTCCAAACTTTCTAATGGAGAAGTTGAAGACAGGCTAGACACACATTGGCTGCAGAGAAAACTCTTTGGTGCTTGAGTCTTTGGACTCCAGGGTGATGTGGGAAGGTCATATGTCTATCTGTTGCTTTCATTGGTTAATTAATAAAGAAACTGCTTGGCCTGATAGGTCAGAACATAGCTGGGTGGAGTAGACAGAACAGAATGCTGGGAAGAAGGGAAGTGAGGGCAGACACAATGGAGCCAGCCGCCAGGTCAGACATGCTAAATCCTTCCTGGTAAGACACCACTTTGTGGTGCTACACAGATTATTAGAAATGGGTTAGTCAAGATATGAGAGTTAGCCAAGAAGAGGCTAGATATAAGGGCCAGGCAGTGTTTAAAAGAATACAATTTGTGTGTTGGTATTTCAGCTGTAAAGCTAACCATGTGGGAGCCAGACGGGATGAAAAGCAGGCCTGCCCGCAGCTCCTTCTACACCAGTGAACTGCACATCTAGCGGAGTGGGAAAGCCACACACCTTAAAGAGCTACAAGACCAGTAGAAAACAAACAGGGCAATTCTGCCCCAGAGCCCCTGCGTCACCCTGAAGACACAAAGAGCCTGCAGTGGGACTCACATACAGCTGTGCTTCCTGGTCACAGCACCAGGAAAAACAACAGCTTTGAAAAAGCAAAAACCAGCTAAAGGCTAGGTGCTTTATTGACTAAAGTCTGGAAATCAGAAAACGTCCCATTCGTTCGATAGACGGAGACCGTTAACTACACTCATTTGGTTGCGGCTCATTTAAAAAGCATTTTCTGGCTAGTTTGCTCAGCTCTATGTGTGGCAGTGAATTCCTAGGACTCTGGGGCACATTACCAGAACAGACGATCAAATGGTCAATGGTCTGAAGGTATATGATCATTCTGGTCTGGAGTAAGACTGGGGAGAACCTCAAACCACATAGAGGGAGGTGCTCATGGGTACGTGGGACACGGTGGATATTTGCCACATCTCCTGCAAGTGAATCATGACCTGCTATGCTTCCAGCAATTCTCCCCTGGTCATGGTACCCTTAGTCACCTCCCCTCAAATGCGTAATAGAACCCTTATCCCAGCAGCCAGACCACGGACTGAGACTGAGGAATGTACGTACCAGTGAGGACCGGCTCCAGGTGGGCTGGCGTCTGATTGGGGGTGGAGAATTTGACTGTCTATATGAAAGATTAAAAATGAAAACCATCATTATTGTTGATTAAAGTTCAAAAGGTCAGACAGACAAGGGAAGTTGGGAAGGGGGCCAGGCCAGACCAGCGAAGCCTACCTCACAACACACGCAGAACACACAGCACACACAGCTCATGACTGCACACCAACATTAAGAACACACAGCACACACAGCTCATGACCGCACACCAACACTAACAACACAGCTCTGCCTTTGTTCTCTTTCACGCTCAAAATGTTTGGAATACATATTTTTGTAGAGCTTTGCTCATTGTTACTAGAACGAGGCTTACTTCTAAAGAAATATTATGGGAGAAATAAAGACCGGAAGACCTCACATCGTGTGAACTTTTAAAACAGTGTCCTGTGTAAACCTGTGGAGGTGCATAATGAAAATATTTTGAAAATGCTTCCAGTTTAAATAAGATTCCAAAATAGAGAAAATATTTTTCAGTTCGAGCCCATAAAGATAATACATTCTGCAAATGTTTATCAGGCTAGATGCCTTTTTTGTTTGTTTTAACTCTGCTCTGACGCTGGGGGTCAAAGCCAGCAAACAGTAGGCAAATATTCCATAGCTGAGGTATGTCCCCAACCCAGCAAATCTTTCACAGAGTTCTCTCTGTGAAATACTTCAGCATTGATTCAATGACAACAAGAGAGAGGTGTGCAAGCCAGAACATATCCATTCCTGAGAGTGGTTACCATGAGGTTCCAACACCACACCGTATTTAAAAACAAAATGAAATACAAGATACAGACTTTTCCTCGGGCTAAACTTCTTCAAATAAAGACTTCCCTGAGTTGGAGATTTTGCCTGTCTACCTGCCTGTTGATAAATATCTTTGCTCTGGTGAAACCATAGGGATAAGGCAGTAATGTGGGTTTCTAGCAGCTGCTCAAATTCAGCGGTATCACTCCCGGGTTAAACATGGGATCCACATGGCAAGGACCAGCTGTGCAAGGGCAGATGCCACCTGGCGAGCCTGGGCGGCTCACGAGTGGACAGACCTAGATGGAGGAGGAGGAGGTTACGGAGACAATTCCTGTTCTGGAACTCGACAGGAATGCCCTTGACTTGAGATTATGGAGCTCCATGTGTATGTGGGAAGGATGAGGTTAACTGCTTCGGATGCCACGCCAAGGAAGAAGACAAGGGTACCCCAGAACGGAATTCTTGATTTTCAATGTTACATGCGGTGTTCACGGATATTAGAAAAGACCACAGAAGAAACATGAATGTTGAACACATCAATGAAGCTTTGTGCTGAGAAACAGAGAAGAAGATAGCAACTCTCAAAGGGATTCATATCCACCACACAGAAGTCAGCTATAGAATTCTTGATGGCGTCAAGGCCACCATGCAAATTCAAAGGCAAGAGCAGAACAGAACCATACGCATATGAGTGTGTCTGCAGAAGCCATGGTTATGTCCTTGCTCGGCCTTTAACCCATCTATTAACTTGGCGGGTAGGCCTAGACTATCACGTGTACTTTCAGACCCTAGCAGCAAGCAATTGCAATGTCTGGTTTAAAAGGGCCTGGGCTACATGGAGGGAAAAAGTCTGCCATGACCTGGGGCTCCAGTTCTGAGCCGCTGCCTTCTGCAGCGGCACCTGCTGTCCTGCAATATGCCACCCTGCTTGGATGTGCCCACTGTGGGAGCGTAAAGACAGCCCCTCGCTTGCATTTACACCCCTGATGCTCTTTGAACCAAAATTAAACACCTTGGGGGCCCAAGCGGCAAATGCGCTCCGCTGAGGAACGCCTTTTGAACGCGACCTATGTAAAGGCGCTGACAGAGTGGGCCCCCGGCACGCCGTCTCCGAGGTCAGGCCACGAGGAAGTGCCCTCAATCAGGCTCAGATTTATCATCTTTATTTCCGAACTAAATTAAAAAGACACACAGATGCGTGCCATCTCGAAGTGCCTTCCAAATCCCCCTCTAATTACCCTGGCCTCTCATTTGCAGTCAGATGGCACGACCCAGGAGCACACGCCGGGCTAGCCAACTGTGAGCGGAAACAGGCCGATCCAGCGGCAGCATCCTCTCTTTTAAGTTGGCTCATCACTCCGCTCCCCACTTCTGAATATACTCCACATCTAACACGGAGGGGCACCTGGGCAAATTGGGAACAGCTGGGCTCTTCCGAACTCAGAGCCGAGTGCCGGAACGGCACTGATGCAGCCCACCCTTCCAGGAAGTGAAGCATTTATAGTCAATTTGAAAATGATTGTCTCTCTAGGCACACGGACTGCAGTAGACAGCACTTAAACATCTCTCGCTGCTGACTGGCTTTGGACTCCTCCTATGGCTTCTGTAAAGATCAAGGGGAAAGAACGACTGGAAATGGACTTCTCAGAGGCCCCAACTTAACAGGACCAAGCCGTCCAGAGAGACGGTGAACTAAACATGTACTCACTCAGTGCAGATCTTGTTCTGTTTGTAAAACTTGTGCCGTGTTGTAAATAACCGGGAAATATACTTGGCATTTTCAATATCATCCTTGAAAAAGAAGAGATGGGAAAGAAATAAGCATTCATTAGATTAGATATGTACTTCACATAGACTTCTCCAAGTAGACCTCTCCTTCCATCCGAAGTACAGAATAACACGCTGGGCCAGGGAGCAAACCAATCTTTGTGATGTCAATGGAGCCCAAGCTACCACAGCTCGGCGAAGATGGCAGAAATGACCATCTGTCAATGAATTCTCCTGAGGTTCTGGTCTGCAGTGAGGAACTGCCAGGTTCTCACCTCAACTTTCAAAACCAATTCTTTTTTTTTTTTTTTTTTTTTTTTTTTGGTTTTTCGAGACAGGGTTTCTTTGTGGCTTTGGTGCCTGTCCTGGCACTGGCTTTGTAGACCAGGCTGGCCTCGAACTCACAGAGATCCACCTGCCTCTGCCTCCCGAGTGCTGGGATTAAAGGCGTGCACCACCACTGCCCAGCTCAAAACCAATTCTTAAATCAAGGCAGGGCCTACGATTAACACCAGTGTCATTCAACCAGAGACAGGATGACGAGGGGAACAATGTTGGCTCCTGAGAAGGGACCCAAATCCAGGGTCATGAGGGGCTGGAAAACCCAGGTCAGCCAGCAACAGAAAATGCAATGTGACTTAACTAGGAGTCACCTGAGGAAGGCTGTGACCGGAGTGGCATGGCACGCTGGACAAACCCAGTGAGAACATGCATCACTTGCAAGAGGTCATGCAGGACCAGGCAAGTATTAGAAAGAACTCCTTCAATAGCACTGAGTCCTTTACGCAGTAGTGTTGTGTCCAATATGCAGCCATGAGCTGCATGGGCCCCCGGACACCTAGGAAGGCAGTTCAGCACTGTAAATATATTTAAAATATTATTAGGATGTGTGTGTGTGTGGTGTGTGTGTGTGTGTGCGCGCGCACGCCCAACTTTACTGTGCAGTCCTTGAGTGTAGACTTCACAGATGACAACAGTGCCCCCAACATTGAAAGTATTAGGACATGCAAGTATCAGGACATGGAGAATGAGGCAAGGCATTGTTAGCTTAAAGAAAAGAATCCCTCCTTAAGCTGTGCAGACCCCTGGACTCACTGTGTGGAAGAGTGCTGTCTCCTCCTTGTCAATCAGTTCTAGAAGGATGGCTGATTTGCTGTGGGTGACACTCCCAATGTCATTCCACCTGGGCCAAAGAAATGTGACTAGGTTTACTCGAAGATGGTCCGTGTATCCACCCTGAGAAATGTCTCATCTTACAATTATGATTTAACTATATTAAATATTTGACTAGCGTGCACTCCGGATTCACTGTGCCATCTTCGGGGATAATGCCCAACGGTAGTTTCTGTACCTATGCACCAGTCATGGAAGCACACACATGTGCACACTTTCCTTGGCAGCTCTCGGAGACCTGGTGTGCAAGGGGACTCACTCAATGCAGGGATACAGGCGGGAGGACACAGGGAATCCACCTACGTGTGGGGCCTGTGGACGCCAGGGTCTTGTGAGGACTCTAATCCCAGAAGCAGGTGCCAGACAGCAGGAGATAAGTGGCTGCCTCCCATTCTACTTGGTTCCTAGACATTCTGTTAAGGCTCGGGCTTCAGCAGATGTCCGAGCTACGGCTCCCCACTGGTCCCTTTTCCATCACCATGCTCACGGAAGCTACCCAATCTCTGTTGAGTCTGGTTTTCCTTTCCTCCTGCCTTACTTCCTTCGACAATTTCCAGTTTCACATACTACAGGCTGATCGCAAACTTACCTCATAGCAGAGGGTGACCTTGGACTTCTAATCTTCCTGTTTCGGCCACTACACTAACATTTATATGGTGCTGGGGACTGAGTGCAAGGCTTCTTGCATGCTGGGCAAACAGTGCACTATCTGGACTCCATCCCCAGGCTTCGGCATCCTCTACCACTCTCCCAGAAAAAGAGAATCTCCTGGAGTGCCTGCTCCCCACCACACTGTGATGTAAGATTTTCATTCTGTGGTTAGACCTCTCAAGAGACCCCCGGAAGACCACAGGTTCCTCACTCAGTAGGGATTCCACGTCTCCATGTCTGTAATCCGTGCACAGAGTTCAAGTCCCACATCCTATCTAAAGCAGGAAAAAGTGGCTGATTTGCTTCTTCTTAGAGAAGATTCGATGTAGACACTGGTGAGACCCAGAGTCTCCCCGAGTCTGACCGATGAGTTCTTACCTGGGGTTTTCAAAGTTACTCCCAGTCACCTGCCCATTCCAGAAGAGCTGTGCTCCCCACACATGCCCGCGCGTCCTCTCCCTTTTCCAAAAATGCTCCCTGACAGAGACACCTGCTGCTTCCAGGATCTCAAGACAGGAGGCTTCTCCCTGACAGATGAATTCCTTCAAAGCAACTGCCCAAACTCTACAGGAGCTCCTCAGCCTGTGCCCCCCTGGGAACAGCTCCTGAGGGGACGGAACAACCCCTGCCAGAGGCAGACTGACATCTGCAGTCTGTCTGGAGTTCAGCAGCACAGGTGTGTAGGAGTGCTCATGTGTCTACAGGTTCATGTGCGTGTGGAATCCAGGGGACAACTCTGGGTATCAGTCCCCAGTCACTATCTACTTTGGATTTTGAGACAGTCTCTTTCCAGTCTGGACCTTGCCAAGCAAGTTAGTTTGACTAGCCAGCAAATCCCAAGACTCCACCTGAGCCTGCCTCCCAGCTCTGGGATTCAGGCCTGTGTCAACCTATCCAGCATCTTTTTTGTGGGTCCCGGGAACAGAACTCAGGTCCTTGCAAGACTTTACCAACTGAGATACAGTTCCCTAGCCCTTAAACATTTATCCTAAAGGTCTCCATACACATTGTAGCTTCAAAAATCAAAGAGGGAAAATCATAGAAACGATGGCAGAGCAGTGATCTGGGTTGGAAACTGTCTGGAAAGGCAGCCCTGACTGATTCCGAGAGTTCACGCTTTGCCTGTCGGGGGATCAGCACAGGGCCAGACTGCCCAGGTACACAGAGGCGAGCAGGCTGTCATCATGGAAGCTACGGGCAACCATGCAATGAGCCAGCTAGTGGACACTGACCACACCGCTGGACAGGGTTTGCTTGTGCTAAACGGAAAAGAAGGTTAAAGGGTCCAAGTAATAATAATAATAATAATAATAATAATAATAATAATAATAAAGCACTCGGTCGTTTCATTTGTTATCACAGACTAACTGCCCCTAAAATACACTTCTATAGACTATCAGTCCCCTTTTGTTAGTATAAAGATGACTTTGTCCTTGGCTAACACATGTGGTCACACAGAGAGCACGGGGCTGTGGGAAGAATCTGGTTTGGATCTAAACATCCAGAGACAGTCCTAACAAAAGCAATCAGCAGGACCGACTACAGAGCCTGCTCTTCCTGCTCTCAGGGTCTGCACCACTGACTCAGTAGACTTGAAATGCGTGTTTCCTGTAGCCAGAGAGGAAGGAATCAAACCTCTGGGAAAAGCAGTATCAATTTTCCCCTGGCCCCATCAATCCTGAAGACGGCCAATTTTATCTGAACTGAGAAAATAGAGTCCACTCAGGTCCAGTGTGGCTCTTAACTCATTACATAACTACAGTCCATGGCCCTGCCCACAGTCTCTCAAGGGAGGAACGCGTTACCTGTATATTACCGCCTGTCTTCCGATTCTGTTCCTCACGAAAATTCCCATAAAGAAAATGCCGAGGTGTGTGCTGTTGCCGTGATTGTCCTGCAGAGGATCAACAGAAGGCGTTTGTTACCACCGTGACCTTGCTGAGCCTTCACAACAGCCAAGGTCAAACAGCCGCAGTGTCTGCCAAGAGACCAGTGGAGAAAGATGTGGGGGGAAGTAGGGTGTGCGTGTACCCCACATAGTAGGAAGTGGTATGGTGTGTGTGTACCCCACATAGTAGGGGAGTGGTAAGGTGTGTGTGTGTACACCACACAGTGGGGTGTGGTACAGTGTGCATGTACCGCACATAATAGGTAGTGGGTGGTACGTGTGTGTGTACACCATAATGAAGTGTGGTACGGTGTGCATGTACACCATAGTGAGGTGTGGTATGGTGTGTGTGCACACCATAGTGTGTGTATACCATAGTGCGGTGTGGTATGGTGTGTGTGCACACCATAGTGTGTGTATACCATATTGCGGTGTGGTATGGTGTGTGTACACCATAGTGCAGTGTGATAGGGTGTGTGTGTACATCACATAGTGAGGTATGGTATGGTGTGCGCATACACCACACAGTGGAATACCATGTAGGCTTTAAACAGGATACTCTGGCGTTTGAAACTAGAGGCCATTATTATAAGTGAAACAAGAAAGGCACAGAAGACAAATGCTGTGTTCACTGAGATGGAGTGGATCTCATCAGCAGCATGGGGCAGCAAGGCTGCAGGGGTGAGGAGATGCGAGTCAATATGAACTCTAACTAAACTAGAGGGACAAATTCCGGGATCTACTGTGCACTGTGCTGGCTGCAGTGAGTAGCGACATGCCGAATTCTCAAAAGTCCATTGAGAAGAGATTTTCTGTTCACCCCACAAAAATGCTAAGACTGTGAGATAACACATGCATGAGTTAGCCTGGTTCCCCACCCTACATACACACAGGTTCAGAAGACACTATACATAATAAATACATACCATTTAGTTTGTCGTTTTAAAGACAGAGATAGTTGTAAGGCAAGAGATAGCACCAAGCTGGAACCCTCCCCTTCAAAGTTGCCAGTACAAGACTTCTGGTAAGACAGCCTGGTGGTCAACCCAGGAAGGATACAAGAGGAAAACAGGTCAGGCGGAGTGGTGTACCCCAGTAACCCCAGCATGCAGAAAGTAGTGGCGAGGAAGTTATGCCTCTGATGCCAGCGTGAGCTACTCCATGAGCTGAGGGGTGGGCCAAGAACTGGGGAAGAAGAAACAACATGGTTTGCAAACCAAAGAAAAGCTGAAAGATAAGTTATACCACAGAAAGATGCACATGGAACAGTAAGGTGGGGAGCATGAGAAGGGAGGGAAAGGAGACCCTACACGAATACCCCAGATGCTTTGCCTGCAGGTTCACACTAGAGTCAAGGGTAAAAGTGACCCAGAAAGAGCCGTTCCCGAAGCAGGATGATGTAAGAACACACAGAAGGATGCCTGAGGCAGCTGTGCTACACTGGATGCTACAGGCATCTCACTGGACCAAACTTAAATGCTGGGCATCCTACTGAGCTGTAGTCCTGGGTTGAGACACATCTGAGCAACCTCCTGTGAGCTCATAGGCTCCATTAGTAGGGGCAGCTCAGCCAGAAGCTACGTGAGTGTATGTGAGGTTTTAGGAAGGACAGATGGTACCCAAGGAGGGCTGGGGACATTTTGGGGAACCATGTATGGGAAAGCTGGTGGCTCTAAACGGAAGTGCACACAGGGGCCCTGTTCTCCATCTCACCGTCTATCCCTGCACACTCAACTCTCTGCTTGTGCAAACTTCTTCAAGGCAGGCCACTCCCCACCCCCTCCCACCTATCATCCTGGGTCACCCAGCATCCAGCGTCTGCAGATGGTTACCTCCACCAGGGACAGATATACTGGGGGAACTGGGCAGTTCAGCCAAGTTCCCCAAAGAGATCAGCACTGCTGGTCCTCCCTGGAGAACCTACTAGACGAATTCACTGAAGATGGAAAGATGTCCAAGCTCTACAAGTAGACTTCAGCTCTAGCTTGAGTGCCCTCCCTACCTACAGCTCAGACACTAAAAATAAGCAAACAAAGACCACAGCAAAACCCCCAACTTCCAGGCAGAAAAGCTGGCTCGGTAGAAATTGAGAAAAGTTTACTGATTTTTTTTTCAGTGACCCGAAATATTGTGACTATATGTGGGCTGCTGTAAGTGGGCTGCAGATGGCCTCGCCAGGCATTTCTGCAAGGCAAATGGATGACAGTCCTACCAAGGGCGGCCGTTAGAGAAGCAAAGGAAAATTAAACAAATCGAAAAGAGAGCCATTTAGCCCCTTTCACGGGATGCGGCCACCTCGCTTGATTCTGTTCGACCGCTCGCAGGCAGTTGTCATTAGCGCAAATGGTAAGCAAGCCAGAGAGGGAGCAGAGCATGTGTTAAAGCAGCCAGAGTGAAGAATGTGTGTGCGGAAATCACAGGCCCCTCCCAGCTCGCCGGGGTGTGCCAGCTGCATTAGGTTTCTGATGGAACGCCATCTTTTGAAGAGTTGGTCAGCAGAGAGGCGAGACCGAGTTTGGATGATGGGCTCGTGATTCTCCCAGTCACACCCACTCCAGTAGGTGGGGCAGTTACAAAGGATGCGCTTTAACGATTTGCTAGACACGGCTTCCACAAAACACCCACCACTCATAGCTCTGCAGAGCTGCAGGAACAAAACACGACTGTGTATTGGAGATGCTTCAATCTGGCTCACCAGTGATTATCCCCACATCCAAAGGAAAGAGAGGAGAAGACACAAAGGAAGAAAGCTGCTAGCTAGCCTCACTGTACGTGTCCACGGGATGTCAGCTGTCCTTGGGCTCTAATCGTAGACAACTGTCCAAGCAGACGAGCATGATCGGCTGAAGCTCAATCCCAAACTCTCTGAGCTCAGAAAAAGCATTAGCTTTACCTGAAGAGCGTTCTTAACTGCCAGGGTCAGAACGAGAAATGTCCCCAATAAGCTCATGTGTCTGAAAACTTCATCCCAACTGGTCACACTGTTTGGGGAGGTTATGGAACGCCCCTGGGGGAAGTGGGCCACTGAGGACGAGTCTTGGGGTTTTACCGCCCAGTTCTACTTCCTGTTGACTCTACTTTCTGGTTGCTTACACCACGTGACCGGCTGTCTCAATTTCTTTTCCAACACCAAGGGCTGTACCCCCTGAACTGTGAGCTAAAGCAAACCTTCCCCCCTATAAGCCACTTCTTGTCCCATCTCTTTTTGTCACAGGGAGGAAAAGGTAAGAAAGACATCAATCGTCACATGACACGGAGAAGGGAAGCCTTTCTGGCCCAGGGCCACCCACGCTAACTTTGAGATGTGCAGGGGCAGGAAAGGTGTGTCACCTTCACCGGGAAGGTCTCCTGTCCAAATCCATCCAAACGTTCTACTTCATTGATGTACATCAGCTCAGCTTCTGCAGGCGGGATCCCACTACAATCAAAACAGCACCAGAGGAGGAAATGGGTAGCAGTCCAAAGCTAGCGGCAAACACCAACATCTTAAGGCAAATCCCGGAGCTGTGTGCCGGCCCTGGTCTCCGGGGATGGCGTTCGTTTCCACCAGGGAGGTAGCACCTGGTTAGGTGGCATTATCGATCAGCTGCCTTTTACTCAAAAAGGAACGAGAAAGGGAAGGGAGATTTTCCAACCGAGAGACACAGCCTTTACAGCACTAATTACTCGATACATCCCTGGGAACAATGTCGTCTGCTTTAAAAAGACACTATGTGGATCACAATTTTGTGTGTGTGTGTGTTATGTTTTTCGAGACAGGGTTTCTTTGTAGTTTTGGAGCCTGTCCTGGAACTAGCTCTTGTAGACCAGGCTGGCCTTGAACTCACAGCCATCTGCCCTGCCTCCCTGCCCCCCCAAGTGCTGGGATTAAAGTCATGAGCTACCACCGCCCGGCTAGAAAATTTCTACAATTCTAAAATGAAAATATTTTAAAGAGGGAGGAGGGAAGGGGATGTGAGGAAGCAGGGAAGCACAGACCCCCACCCCCAAGCTCCACTTAGAACCCAGAGCCCAGCCACGTGGGTAGAAGCCAGGAAACCATGTGACCCAGGCCAGGGGTGGGCGGAGCTATGAAGACCCACCCCACAGTGTTTTGTGCTGGCTGGATGAAGTCTCAATCTCTACCCATTTTACCTGTGGGCTTTGTGCTCCTGGGCCACCTTCTGCGTCAGCTCCTCCAGAACAGCCTCCTCCAGGGCCAAATCCTGGAAGAACAGGAGCACTCGGGTCACTGTCCGTGCCTCCCTGGTCAGGCGTCCCCAGTGACACATTCCCTTTCTCTCTCCTGCGCACAGCTCCTAGCATAGCCGGTGGGACCCAGAAGGTACAGCACCTACCACAGCTGGTGGGACCCAGACAACACAGCTCCGACCACAGCCGGTGGGACCTGGGCTGCTTTTTTTTCTTTACCGACCATGTGCCTCCCAAATGCACTTTTATTAAATTGCTTGGTATGTGCTTGTGTAGTGTGTGCGTGTGTGTGTGCACATGAATGTGTGGATGGCATAAAATGACCTCAGCTCTTGCCTCTTGTTGTAGCCACCTTGGTGGGTTAGTTGGCTTTCCTCATTGTTTGATTTTAAACACAAGGCTTCTCGCTAGTCTGGAACTCACCAGGGAGGTCAGGCCAGTTAACCGGAAGGCTCCGGGGACTCACTGGGTTCTGCCTCGTCAGCACTGGGACTGCAAGGGAGTTTTGCTTCCACGTGGGTTCTGGGGACCAAACTCACGTCTTTGCAAGCTTTACTGTTCAGTTATCTCCCAACTGAACCCTGGGAAATAAGCGAGCTTCCAGTCGTGAGACCGCAAATGTGTTGTGTGCCTGCGACACTAGCTGCAAGCACCTCAGCCACACCAGGTGCAGATTCTAAAAGGCACATGGGGACAGAACAAGCTGAGGTGAAGATCAAAGGCTCCGTTAAAACCTAAGTTCCAACTCTGAAAACGCCCAAAGGCACCCTTCTGCTGTTATATTCAACTCAATGCCTCCACCTGTGTGTGTGGGGGGGGGGGTGGCGGCAGAGGTATGCACACCCCAGAGATGTGTGTGCGTGGCAGGGGCTGAATGACAAATGGCAGGGTGTGTGCCACAGCCACACACCTGTGGAACGCCTGTGTACTTAACTTTGTTCTTTTCTCTGCTGAGGAGATGCCACCTGACAGCTCAGGGAGTAGGGAAGATCAAACAGGGCCATTCATCCGCCTTCCCTCCCTTGGCGGAGGAATGCATGCTTCCCTTTGCGAGCTCCAGCAGAACCCAGCAGAAAGCTGAGAATTTGCCACGGCTCCCCACTGCTTGCACAATTAGGTCCACACCTGGGCCTGGCATCTGGACCGTTCTTTAGTGGGACCCAGCCATTCTTTCCAGATCTCCTCCCCTCAGAGTTCAGAGCCTCGGGCAGGCTTCTGTTCTCAACACAGCTTTCACTGTCTCCGTTTCGACTCCTGCCCACACAGTCGCACCACACAACAGGAAACACCCCGTCTCCACTCTCACGATGGATACTCCATGGTGCCTTCCCTCCCCTGGCCATAGCTCCTCTGCTGTGGGGGCCTCCACAAACCTTCTGCATGTTCTGTCTACAGTGTTTCTTCTGTGGTTACACACACACACCATCTACACACCATCCTATTCCATTCCTTGTCTCCCGTCACCTGCTAGAATCTGGGGCCCTCAAGGACAGCATTTCTTTCCATCCTGTAAGAGGTCAGTCATGGGGCTTTTCCACAATGACCCTTCCAAGTTCATAAGACAAAGTGAGTAGTCAATGAATACTGACTGAACACATTGTTACAGAGGAGGTTTTGACCATACGAAACTGGGTAACAGCAGCTCATCCCTCTGCTTATCTTCTCAGTTTGCATTTCAAAATGCAGACAGCGGCGTTATTTAATCAGCTCATATTTGCATATCACAGACAGAGTCACTGTAATAGTAACACATCCAAATAACTGGTTATTGAGAATTTACCCCGGACCAGGGTAGGTCCCTCATACGGATCTCCTCCTTGATCTTCAAAGTGGGAACGGGTTTAATCTAACTTCGGATGTGCAGACAGGGGCTTTGAACCATCAGCTAACTTGCCCAAGGTTGTATAGCCAGTAAGGGTGCTAGCCCTGTGTAGCCTAAGCACCACTCAGCGACTATGTGGTAAGGGTTTAGACCACAGACTACCCAGGACAGGTCACAGCACGGTGGACTCAGGATGTGTACTCAGAAAAAATTGATGAGGGTTGCAGGCCACGCTTGGAACATACTCAATTCAGCGGTGAGCACGAGCAGCCCCCAGCTTCATCTCCAGCGCTGCTCAGGGAGACGAGGAGGGACATCAAAATATGCCTGATCTTTGCCCTAGACACACGTGGCTACTGAGCAGTTAGGCTATGGCCAATACAACCACAAACTCAACCTCTAACTCGTTTAACTTTAAATTTGAATATGAACTTCCACTTGGGGCTAACGGCAAACCACTTTGAAGAGAGCGAGCATAAATCTAAGAACAATAATCTCGGTAGTTTGGGAATCAGGATAGCTGAGGCAGGAGGATCACAAGTTCAAGGTCAACCTAGGCTATGTAGTGAGTTCAGAGTTAGCTTGGGCAACTTGAGACCTTGCTTCAAGATAAAAATTACAAAAAGGGCCGGGATTATACATACCTTCATCATAGGAACCTGCCTGGCACGTGTTTGGCCCAGATGAATCCTTTATCCTGAAGAGAGGTGTGGGGAGCATGTGGGGTTGGGGGTGCAGCTGTACATGCTGTGCATGTGGGGGTCCTCAGGTGCCTTCTACCCTTTGCCCAAGACAGGCTCTCTCACTGCCATCGAGCTCTGCTAAACAGGCTAGGCTACCAGACCAGGCTACCAGACCAGCAAGCTTCAGAAATCTGCCTGTTTCTGCTTCCCACTGAGCTGCTGCTGGGATCCAGGTGCGTGCCACAGCACCCAGCTTTGGATGTGGGCTCTGAGAATCAAACTCTGGTCCTCATACTGGTAGGGCAAGCAGTTTTCCAATTCAACCATCTCCTTGGGTCTGCTTAAATGTTTTAATGTCTCTGTTGACACCTAAGCTGTGCTTCCTTTCCAGTGGTACCCACCTACAAAAGCCTTCAGGCAGGGGAAAGGACAGCTATGGAGGAGAAGGTTCCAGAGATTGGCACAGGGTAGGAAGCAGCGGTGGAAAGACTGGCAGCCCTCAGTCCACCTGAGCTTCATCTGAACAAGGGAGCGTGCTCTGAGAAACCTGTGTCGCAAGCTCTTTGGGGACGAGTATTATATAAATGACTACAGAAGATCACATCAGATAGGCTGAGCCCCTCGTGGGACCAGAGCCCAGTTGGAATACGGGGTACCTCTGTGCCTCCCCTAATCAACTGTCTCCTTTCCTGTGACTATCCATGTGTCTCGGGGCAATCTGTTGTAAAGAGAACTTGGGAGCCGCAGCATCTGTCCTTTAGACTCCAATCCATACGCCGAACGGTCTCTGTTCGCTGCAGCAATTGCCGCCATGAGGATCCAAGTACCCTAACTCCTCAGAAGCCTTGGGTCCCAGTCGCCGTGACTCTCCTCCCAATGGACAGGCTATAGCCAAGTGACAGCTGACTCTCCCAAGAGCCTCTTCTTTCCTCCCCGTCCTAATCATGCCTTGTCCCCTCCGCTCTACCCCTTACCCATGACACAGGAGACTCCCCAGTTGTCTCTGAGCCTTTCCTAATTCCTGAGGTCCATGTGGTACCTCCCCAGGTCAAATCCTGATTATAATCCTGATCTATAGAATTGCACCCCAATTTGGCAAATCTCCCCCTAGGAGCATGCATGCCGTGGTTCTTGTACAATTTCATTCCCAGGTGTCTATTACCCAGGGCAGCATTTGGGACCAAACACTGAACAACAACAAAAAGCTACATGGAAAACGTGGTGAGTGGCCGTCTCTACAAGCAGAGCCAGCACACAGCACACGGGGCTGCTTGCAGCTCAGCTCTTTCACGAGTTGCCTTCTCGGCGAGTTCAGTTGTGTTCACTAAAACCCCTCTCAGTGAAGCCACCAACCAGGCAGCAGAATTCCCCAGATGACACCTCATCTATCCTCCAATCAGCTTCGGAATGGTCAGTTTTACTTCAATGGCTCATTCCAGAAACACGTATGAGCACACCCTATGTGCTAGACAACAGTGGGCCACCAAGTCTCTGCTTTGGGGGCCCCACGCCTGGCATTCTAACTGCCATGATAAGAATGGGCAAGTTCAAACATGGAAGGGGTTGGGAAGCGCTCACTCAGGTGCAAGTTCATGACCAGGACATGGCTGATGGCTGCTGCCCACGGACGGGCAGGCAGAAGGCCTTCCTGAGGAGCAGGCAGGGGAACACTGACCTCACAGATCTGCAGGGCGCTTGCCAGGAGATGACACCCAACTAGCAAGGCCTGGGGTAGTTCCCTATGCTTGGAGGAGCAGGACGGTTCTGAACAAAGAGGGACTGGAGAGGACCCAGGAGACAAGGGTCTTCACAACAGATGATGACCATATATACTTATGAGGAGACCTTGTCTCTCCCATACCTGCCCTGTGACGGTTGCTAACATATATCCTAGCGACCAAGTGCAGTCACAGGTTCGCTCTCCCCACACCCTCGCGACTGTTCTTGGACAACAGTTAACCCAGCAGGAATGAAGCGGTATTCTATCGTAGTCTAAACTGACTCCCTCGTGATCAATGATGCTGAGTGTTTTCCAGGTATTTCCTGGATATTTATTTATTTATTTATTTATTTATATTTACTTATTATGTATACAATATTCTCTGTGTATATCTGCAGGCCAGAAGAGGGCACCAGACCTCATTACAGATGGTTGTGAGCCACCATGTGGTTGCCGGGAATTGAACTCAGGACCTTTGGAAGAACAGGCAATGCTCTTAACCACTGAGCCATCTCTCCAGCCCTCTCCTGGATTTTTAAAAATCTTCTTTTGTGAAATGTCTATTAAGGTCATGTGTAGGGTCATGTGTTTTCTTAGCATCACGTTTGAGTTCCGCAGATGTGGCTACAAGCCCCTTGTCCAAAGTATGATTTGCAAATATTTTCTTCCATGTGTGAGCTTTGCTCCGTAAATGACGTCCTTTGCCGGGCAGAACTTCTTTAGGATGCGACCCGGATGCTCTTTCCTTATTTGTGCCTTGGGGTCATATGCCAGAAACCATTGCCCAGACCAAGGTCTTGAGCCCCTCTGTCCTCCTCTAACGGTTCAGTCTCAGGACGTAGACCTGCATCATAATCCACTTGGAACTGACTCATAGACACTGGGTGACATAAGGCCCAATTCCATCCCATTTCATGTGGACGCCAAGCTCTCCCAACACAAGGTACTGTAGATACTGCCATTCCCCTTGCTTGCCCTTGACCTCTTCGTCAAAAAGCATCTGGTTGTACATGTGTGGATTTATTTCTGGGCTCTTTTCCAAGCCGGTAGTCAATGTGTCTCTTATAGAAGTCAGCGCCACGCTGCTGTCCGTCTCCAGCCACTGCGTCGTCTTCCTTTGGGTCACTACTGCTATGAAGAAGCACCATGACCAAAAACACGCCGGAGAGGAAAGGCTTTGTGTGGCTTCTGCATCCACAGTCCAGGACTGAAGGAAATCAGGACAGGAACTCAAGCGGGGCAGGAACCTGGAGGCAGGAGCCGACGCAAAGGCCATGGAGGGGAGCTGCTTGCTGGCTTGCTCAGTTGGCTTTCTTATAGAGCCCAGGACCTCCAGCCCAGGGGTGACACCACCCACAATGGGTTGGGCCCTCCCCCATCAATCACTAACTAAGAAAATGCCCTACAAGCCTGCCTACAGCCCGATCTTATGGAGGTATTGTTCTGGTGTTTTCTCAGTTGGAGCTCTCTCCTTTCAAATGACTCTAGCCTATGTCAAGTTGACATAAATTACCCAGCACACATGATAATGACCTCAGGGTCAGGAAGCACAATGTCCATCGCTCTGGTTTGCCCTGGCTCAACACTGTTTCGGCTACTTGGCATCTTTTGTGGCTACACGTAAATATTAAGTTTTGCTTTTCCTATTTCTGTGAAGAATGGCTTTGTGATTTTGACAGGGGTTGCATCTCTGGGTTGCATGGGCATTTTAACACCAATTCTTCCAGGCCACAGCCCCAGAACATCTGTGTAATCCTGTGTAATCAGTGTTCTATGGTTGTCAGTGCATGAGCCCTCCAGCTCCTTGGGTGCATTTATTCCTATGTTTTATAGGTTTTTTATGCTCTTATAAATTGAACTGGTTTCTGTATACTTTCACCAATCTCCCCCCATCTCTTGTCCTCTTTCGTGGCTCTGAGGATTGAACCCACGGCTACGCAAACTCAGCAAGCGCTCTACAGCCGAGCCGCCTTCCCTGCCCACAACCACCACTTCCATTCAAATGGTCCTAGCAGCCCAGTTAAAATAATTCGGGCAATAATGAGTGAATAAATGAATATCTGCATATGAAAGAGAAGTAAAATCGTCCAGATCTGCAGATTATATGACTGTGTACACAAAAAGTACAGATTCCATCAAAAAGGAAAAAACACTATTAGAACTGATAGACTGAAAATCAACCCACAAGACTTGGTGCTAGTTCTCTCTGCTACCAAGGTTCTAGTAGGGAGGAAAAAACCAGAAGTGTCTTGAAGTGGGAAGATGCCCCACTTACACTCCTGGTGCTTCGTAAAACTTGTACCTATATTAGAGGACTCAGACCTCATCCCCAGGAAGCACAGAAAATTTCAAAATAAAGAATGAAATAGCCAAGGAAAGTAAAAAGCCAAGGGAAAAAAAGAAATGAACTCACCATAGGGAAGAGGACATATTCTCGGAGGAATTCTTGGGAATCAAATTGGTTATAGTCTCCAAAATCCGCTGAGAAGAAAAGCCAGGAAAACATCATTAATCATTACATGAAGACAGGGCAGAATAAAACACGGCAAACGTGTGCCCGCAATACCCGTCTACTGCATTCTCGCTGCAGCCCCGCTGAGGAAGACGGATGCCAAGCCGTACCTGTTGTCCCCACTTGTACCTAGCAACTATCAGTGCTGGCCTGTGAGCCCCACTAGCTGATTTTTAGGAAAGCAAGCCCAAATGGCTATTTAAAGACCTGAAAACCAACCTGTGTCTGTTTGTTTGGGTAGCAGGTTGGTATCCTATGTCTGTCTGCCAAAGGGACTTTCTAAGTCAAGGTTAAGATGGAGGGACGTAGCTGGAAATGCATTGCCGCTGGAAATCCCCACTGTAAACCACCCTTGGCAACCTGGAAAACCTTCACACCCCCTGAACACACTGACGTGTCACAAGATGCCAGGAATTCTGTTCTTCCCGGCTACCATCTCACAGTGGAATGCTGGAGCACGTGTAGACAAAATCCACGCAAATGCCTTGCCTTTTGCTGCCTCTGCACACAGAAATGCCAGCCCCACGGAGTCACAGAGACAGTGACGATTCCCCCCAAAATGAAGTGCAACTGTCTCTTGGATGAGGACCCCAAAACAGCAAAGACAACCCACTAAGCTTGCGTTCAAGTCCAGTCACGCCATATCTCCAATCACTTCTTTTATTCCTGTGGGCGTGACTTTCTAATGGTCCAATACAGATTGGAGAAAGAGAGAGAGAGAGGGAGAGGGAGAGAGAGAACTGAATGACATGTGTGTGTGCGTATGTGCACTCTTCCATGTGGGCTCATGAAGACAAGAGGCCAATGTCCACTATCTTTCTCACTTGCTTCTGCAATTGTATTTAAGAGACAGGTCTCCCACCGACTCTCAAGTCCACTGTTCTGTCCAGCAAGCCCTAGGATCCTCCTGTCTATGCCTCCAATTCACGCACAAATGTGCCCGACTTTACATGGTTCTTGGGATCCGAATTCAGGTTCTCATCCTTGCACAGGGGCCCTTTCCCTATGAACTATCTCCCCAGACTAGGAGAATGCTGCTTCAAACATTCTCGAGGTAAAGCAAGCTTCATCAGACAGGCAAAATAGTTCACTTCAAGGAGCCAATAGAAAGGGAATCCAGACTGAGTCCACCAACTTCCTGAAGAATCTTACAATACCCAGGCTGCCTGGAATATACCAAATGAATGAACAGCGAGGGGAGGATTACACACAGGGAACGGAAAAGGAAGTCTTTTAAAGAAGAAAGGCCCAGTCAACATGCAGACACGGTGGGTTTTCCCAGTCCTGAGCTATTATTGCAATGGCCCACTACTGCTTCCAATGCAACTGCCCACTGTTTCTTCTCTTTCTGCTCCTCGGGAGGACAGACAAATGCAATATATTTTGGGCATTTTAACTCAGAGTGAAATGTCAAAGAAATCCATCTCTCCAGACATTAGCACTCAAAGGACTCAAGTTCTAAGTGTGGGATGGGAAGTCCACCAGCTCACAGCTCCTATATCAACGGCCCACAAGAACTCTGCAGCTAGCAAGAAAATAAGAACGGAAAGGGAGATATCAGTTTCCTTTTGGAAAATTATATACTACTCTCTTGGGATTGGAGAAGTGACTCAGCAGTTAAGGATGCTCGCTTCCCTGGGACGTGGGTTCAGTTCCTAGCACTCACTTGGTAGCTCGCAAATGTCTGATGCCCTCTTCTGGCCGCACCAAGTATTGCGCACATGGTGCATAGACACACAAGTAAGCAAAATACACACACACACACACACACACACAATCTTTAAAATATTATACATACTCTTCTTATTTTCAATATGAACAAATGCATTTAAACCACCATTCAAATACAAGTCTGGAGGCTGGTTGAGTGGCCAAGAGCATTTGGTGTTCTTCCAGAAGACCCGAGTTTGGCCCCAAGCACCCAGATGTGGTGCTCCAGAGCCACCTACAGCTCCAGCCCCAGTAGGTCTGAAACCTTCCTCAGGCCCCTACACATACCTGGAGCACACTCATACAAGTGCACATAAATAGAAAGCACAGATCGACACACATAAAATAACACATTCTACAATGCAGAGAAGGTTGAGAACAGCGGCACAGGTTGCAGGACAAGCTCACTCTGATTCATGCGCCTTGTCACATGGCCATCATCATCTAAGTTTCTCTTTTCAATTCTATGACAGTGAAGTACAGGATATTGGTTAAAGCGATTGTACTGAAATTAATGAATTAATATTGATTAACTGAAATTAATATTAGTATGGGTTTGAGATTATTGTACTATAGTAATTCATTCCTATCATCAGGGCACAGACTATGACCACACCGTACAGTGGAGTAATCCTGAGACAACGTCTCCCACACTCGCAAAGGCAGCCTCAATTACAGGCAATTTAAAAACTATCTCTTCAGTTAGAACCCTAATGGAACCACAGTCAAACAAGCATGGCTGAGTCAGGGGCGGCTTGGAGAAATCCACCCTCCTGCCACCCCCCCAAAAAATCACCGCTCATCTTAATGCACAACTTGACATGAACATAGAGCGTCAGCCAGAGGTCACATCGCCAAATCTAACTGCTCACGCTGAAAGAGCATAAGGAAGCAGAAGCTGGAATTCCAGAGATGCCTTACCTTGCACAGCTAAGCCGGCCAGCCGGATCACTTGCTCCAGTGTGCACCGTAACCGCCCTTCAAGCACATCCTTTTTGGCTTGCAGGTAATACTGGTATCTGTTTGGAGAAGAGAGGACAGCCATAAACACACATGCCGGGTGTTCGCAGCAGGATGTGCAGGTGACGCTGATGGCCTCATCGCTACAAAAGATGGACAGTAACCTCTGCCCCTGTGTCCCTCTGTCTGATGTAACAGGTGCTGAAGCCAGTTCACGGTGAGAACATTCTCATCAGACGGCCTGTTTGTGAGCCCTCAGGATGAACTGAGACCGGGAATGTCCCAGAAACACTTAACAGTACCTGCTTTCAATGGCTTAACTGTCAATTTGACAAAATCTAGAACCACCTGACATGCTTGTGGAGGGACTATCTTGATTACCTAATTGAGGTAGGAATAAAATCTTAAAAATTAATGTTAAAACATGAAAATTTACAGATGCAGAAGTCTGGTAGACCAGATAGATCACTAGTTGGTCAAATAAAGTGGAATTCTCCTGAAGTCTTTTTCAGAGCCAGGCCTCACCTCACATGTTTGAGACACATGAAAAGGTAGCTGATTTGAACTTTCTAACTTGGATGCTTTTTCAGAAAGCAAAATGCAGATAGTCTGCCTGTGCAGCTGCAGATCAGGTCTCTGGGCAGAAGCGGCAACACTGAGTGCACCTCCTGCTTCCAAAACCCCTCTCTCAGAACGATGCTGACTTCAGAAACCTCCTGGACCCGGGTGTTTGCTCCCAGGCCACGGCTCACTGCCATCTCTCATCCAGACTGGCCCTGCAGGGCTCTCTCCCGCAACACCTTCTGGGAACAACTGGCCACCCGGTTGCTCCTGGTCACAACTGCTCTGGATTTTAATCTAACTTTGAGGACTCTGCCTGGGAACTCAAATGTCACCCCAAGCCTGGTTTCCCTAGAGAGAGACCATCAGGGGGTAGGAACTGATTGTGGCTAAGAATCCCTGCACTGTCGTAGGTGCTGCGACAGGCCCGTCCAGGGCTCTGCTAGAGGATAAGACACTGGCTCTGCACCAGGTGGTGGTGGCGAACGCCTTTAATCCCAGCACTCGGGAGGCAGAGGCAGGCAGATCTCTGTGAGTTCGAGGTCAGCCTGGTCTAGAAGAGCTAGTTCCAGGACAGGAACCAAAAGCTGTGAAGAAACCCTGTCTCGAAAATTAAAAAAAAAAAAAAAAAAGACACTGGCTCTGTGCCCAGCCCGGCCTTTGTCTATAGGGCAGGGCAACAAAACACCATAAATAACAAACAATCCAAAAACCAAAATGCGTTAGTTTTTGGTGGGAAAAACCTATTCTCAGATCTGAAGAACAAACACTGGGAAGAATAAATCCTTTTAAATCAAACTTAAAGTACAAAAGAAAACTAACTTTTGCTTTTATTCCCACCTAATATTTTACCTGATAAATTCATAACCGTTTTGCAGATGTCACCATGCAGCCAGGAATTTTCCTCCTGCCCATAACATTTGGCTGAATCAAGGAATGACCTCCATCCAGCTCCGGAGGCCAACCAGCAGAAGATCTTTTGTCCCCTTGTCCATGGAAGGCCACCCCTCAGGGGACACCGCTCTGTCCTTAATTTGCCCTTGTCACCACGGTTCTGATTCCTCTTATCCCCAATTTCCAGCACACAGGAAAGGAACTAGACACAAGAACTCACGGCCAAAGTCATCTGCTGGCTATGAAAGCCACTTTTGTCTACTCCAAAAGCGCTCAGACTACCAGGAGGAAATGTCAGGATCAGTGCAAAGCCCAGTGAACTCAAGGACACTGTGTTTGTGTGTGCGTGCGTGTGTGTCTGTGTCTCTGTGTGTGCATGCATATGTTGTATGTGTGTCTGTATGCATGCACATGTGTGTGTCTGCGTGTGTCTGTGTGTGCATGCATGTGTGTGTGTGTGTGTGTGTGTGCATTGTGTGTGTTTCTGTGTGGTTGGGTGGAGAGGAAGAGACTGAGTCTCAGGGAGTTTAGAGCCAGTACTTGGCAGTGAGAAAAGGAAGCCTAATGATCTGCTCCTTTGTGAGAATCTGCACAAATAACATTGAAGCATCACTTTCTATGAACTTAGAGCCCTAACAAGAGTAAATCCAAGAATCCAACACTAAGAACCCTGAATGGTCACAGTCATATCCTCTGGCATTCTGATTTCCTCTGTGCAGACCTTCAATTCCCCATTCCATGGTTCCCAATTTTCATGTCTCTTTCAAAGAGATTAATGCTCCTCACCAGTCCTTGGCTGTCTCCCCTCTGAGCCAAGGCCATAATCATAACCCCAGTTCCTATGTTCCATATTCCAGGAACTCCACCAGGAGCCCACCATTAAGCCCTTCGCATGAAGGAACACACACCCTCTCAACTAAAGGCAAAGCTCGCACAGCCTTATTTAAATATATGAAATGCTGGTTCTTAAAAAGCAACACCAGGTGTGACTCCATGAACCTGTAATCCCGACACTCCAGGGACTCCGACAAGAGGATCACAAATTCAAGGCCAGCCTAGGTTATACAGTGAGATCTGGGCCAGCCTGGGCTACACAGTGAGACCCTGTCTCAAAACAAAACGTGACAACAGCTAACTGACAACAGAGTACCTCCTGGGAGGACGCTCAGCGAGACTGCGGAGAGTGAGGCCCGTGGCTCCGGAGGGATGCTTCTCATTCGGGAGCACTGGACGTGCGGCCTCTGAGCTCTACACCCACCCTTCAGGGTTCTGTGCTCTGTGCCCTCTGCCGTCTTGCTCACTGCGTCCCTGGGCCAGTTCTCCGGGGAACAGTGCCTCGCTCCCTCCAGGTAACCTTCTCTTCAAGAGACCCCGCGAGTCTTTTGTGGAAGGGCTTTCATCTCCGCAACCCGGCAGTTCTTAGAGGGACTAGACGGAGCCAGGAAGAGGGTCCCTAAGTTATCAAACCCCTTTTAAGTGCCAAGAGTTCACTGTGGAAGCAGACACAGCTTTGAAGACGAGCCACTTCGAGTCTGAAGATCCTACTTTCCAAAAAGAGAGGAAGAGAGCAGACAGAGGGGCGAGGAGAGTGAGGAAGGGCATCAGCTTTGTGCCGTGCGCCCCACATGCCTCTCCAGTCATGGTAAAGGGCATGAAAACCAAACGGCAAGACCTGCTGGGAACCCAAGAGCGGGCTCTCGGGCCAGAGGGCGCCTGCCATCAAGTTTATTAAAGAAAGCTACAATGGGATTCTGAAAACTGACCAAACCGGGTGGAGGGGGGACCTCAACTGAGAAGGGAGTTAAAAGCTCACCTCATCCTCCTACTAGTACAACGTTGGAACCTCTCCCGGGACAGCCCGTGCCCTCGGTCGTGTGTGGTTTCCACTTATTTTCACACACTTCCAAGTCAGGGGGCATCCGGGTGCTAATACAGTTCTAGGAAGCACTTGCTGGGAGCATGAATGCAAAACATGCTGTCACCTGGGGGAGGACCAGGCCTCAGGCCTCTGTTGGGGACTACAGCTGGCCCCACAGCTGGCCGTGAGCCTGGCCAGCTCTTCACTGTGCTCTCCGATGGGGCGGTCTTTCAGTCCCTGGGGGAAATGTTCATAAGGACGTCCTCATGCTGTGTGCCAGAGCTGAAACTGTTTCCCATGTCACTCCTGGAAGTGACAATGACCAGCCACGATGCTAGAGGAGATTCTTTTGGGGACAAGATCAATGACCAAGGAAGCTACTAAGTCCACAAAACAGTAGCTATGCTCTGCCTGAGCCTCACACTCAGGCGTCCATCCGCGTCCAGGTCTTCTGTCATTGCTGGCTTGCAGATAAGGTTTCACACGGCCCAGGCTGGCTCCCAACTCCCTGTGTCACCAAGGATGACCTTGAACTCCTGCTCCTCCTGTCTAAACACCCTCCAAGTCCCGGAGTCAGAGGCACGAGCCACCAGGCCTGGAATGCGGTGTCAGGGATCAAGCCCACGGCTGCTTCACGCTAGGGACGCCCTCTACCCACTGGGCCAAATGCCCAGCCCACGTATGTGGCAGGTAGCATTTAGATCGTCTTGTGACCGGAAACAATGACTCCTGGCCGACAGCAAGGAACACTGGAATGTTCCACACACGTAGGTTGGTGCAGGGCTGTGCTTGGACACAGAACGCAAGAGCTGCATGCACCAGCCTGGAAGCCATCCAGACCACAAAGGCCTTTGGGAAGCCGGGGAGATGTGTGCTGTCACCGCATGAGACTGTGGCGGTTACTCGTAAGATTGGAAAACACAAGAAGAAAATTCGGGCCAATCTGGAAATCATTTGTTCGGTTTACTTTCCCACTGAAAGCTCCCTTTGTAAAATGTAAAAATGGCGTCCCGTAGGATTTGAGAGCAGGGCTGGCGTTCTGTTTTTAGAATCGCTGGGCTCCTCTCTGTTTTGGTTAGAGGTACATTCCTCTAACTGCAGCATGTAAAACCGTGGGTCCTATTTTGGAAACATACAATTTCATGGAAGTATACTCCACCCTGTCAGCACTGTGGGTCGAAGGGAAGAATCCAGCCAGCCAATCCTCATGCCAGGAAACAGAGCACAGCCAAGTTTCCAAAGAGGTTCTCTTCGGATCTAAGCTCGCAAGGAAATGTTAAAACATCCCTCATATTCAAAGCCCCTGAAACGCCCCATCTGGCTGCAGAGGCCCAGAGGCTGGTTTTAGGTTACAAGTCGTCAGTGCTCCTGTAAGAATCGGGATATAATCCTGCATGTGGAATAAAGGCACATTTTCTCTTTTCATTTCTTTTGTTTGTTTTGATTTTAATCTAAAGCAACAATCCATTTCTTGAGTAAATACTAGTCTCTTCGCGTGAATGCAGACAAGGGTCCCAGCGAGCCTTGCTGCTAAACCTAATGACTGGGAGCTGAAAGATGCTACGAGCTTGGCTCTGGAGGGTCATCCATCCTGAACGTCCCGTTCCATGGCACGAACGACGGTTCCAACTTCCTTCCTCCTCTAAGTCTCTCAACTGCAAGTCTGTGTTTATTTTTAAATGCTAAACTTAGCCAAGTCAACGGAGCGCTGAGTATTCTGAAAGAGGTATTGAGAACTCCCTAAAAACCTCCACCGCCTAGCGTTAGCCTCTGTGTTTCAAGACGTGTGGCTGGGACCCCTTGTCTCCACTTGAATTCACGTGTGAGGAATCTGCACATTCCGTCTGGGTTATACTCTCAGGTCTGTCTCTTCTGGTTGAGAAACGCCTTGTGGTAGCCTATAAAGCAGGGCCTGTCCTACCGCAGAACCGCGAGCAAGGCGCCAGGAACTCAAAGGCTGAGGATATAGCTTTGAGAATGGGTTTCCCACCCCTCCCCCCCTGAATCTCTCTGTCCCTGGGGCTGCCGAGGTACTCCAGGCTGGAGAGCCTTCAGACCCGGATTTGCCCTGACCGGTGTCCTCACGGTGACCAGAGAGGATGGACGCAGGAGTAGTGGGCTGTCATGGCGCTGGGGATGCCTGCCTGGACAACCCCTCCCCACCCCCACACGACGCTGGCTGACCTCACTTCCTGATTATAGTGCTGCACCAGCGGAGTGTGAGTACAAGTGGCTGCCACCCTCCAGCAGACATCTTCATCTTCCGAGCCTGTGAGATTTCTGCTTCCCTCCGTCTTCCTGCTGCTCCTTTCTCCTGGACGAAGAGGACACTGTGCGGGGCTTCAGCCTCAGGAGGAGAGATGAGGCATGCGGGAGACAGTCCTCTGATTATGAATACCATAGGGACTCGGAGGCCATGTACTGATGGCGGATAGTTGATCCTAAGCAAGTGCGTTGGGAGAGATTTTAAAAACCATGCCCAGCCCTTCCAATGTGGACAGCAGGAAACTGTGCTCAGAGAGAACTTTTCCAAGGAGACATCACTTCTTAAAGCCAAAGCCAGATGGCATCCAAGCAGAGCCAACCACAGACATGAGGAGGGTGGGATTCTGATTCTCGGTATTTCTGGTGAACCCGTCCCCCAATGCCCTGAAATCCCCAAAGGAAAACAAAATTGAACGGGCCACTCCCTGTGCTTCTGAGGAAGACCTGAGGAGGCTGGCCCTTCCCCCAGAGGCCTGTGTGCACCTCAGCCTGAGGCTACCCTACAAAGGCACTGCAGGATCTCCAGGTCTGTTTTGTGCTGCCTGCAGCCCGGTGGCCTGAGGCAGGCACTCTGAGCTATGACTGCCCGCCTATTTCCCCAAAGTCGTCCCGTGTTCCTGTGGCTCGTTCCCTCCTCCACGGCTGAAATCCACCTCAGTCAACTTCTCTCCTCATCTGAAGAGCCAATCCAGATGTCACAATTTGTAGAAGGACATCTTGACATTCTGTCTCTGAAGCCTTCACAGAGCAATAGAGGGTAGGAGTGGGGGAAGGTCATTACTGCCTTGATTACTAAGAGCAGGGTAAAGTTTGCTAGAAACCTCTGTTCACAACTAGCAGTATCAGAAAGCCTTTTTGCCAGAATGTACTGGAACCTTCTCCCTGGCTGGCGAACACCTCAGAAAGCACTGCTTTCTGTTTGATGGTTTGCTGTACAAATAAGAAGGAAAGGGAAGAGGAACAAAATCAAGACATGCCCTCCTAGGATTCTGGAGTAGGATGGAGCAAGCCAAGCTGCTAGATGGACTGGGCTGGGGCTGGGTAGAGGCAGGGGAGGAGAAGCTCATCCCTGTATTCCAAAGACTGCTCTCAGCTCCAGCTGGAAATAGTAGGCAGGGTGGCCCTTACTGGTTTTGTCCTCCACGTCCCTACAACGAGACAGGAATAAAACCAGACCTATCTGGCCATCTCCTTCCCTGGCCCCGAGCCCTCAAAACCCTTGGGAAGAATTTCAGTTCAGGACTCCTGACATATATAATAATGCGTCTGGTACCTGGTCTACGCGCTATCTAAACGCTTTTATGTTTAATGAATGTCCAAAGCTGACGGTCAATTAAAACTGCACCAGCAGCAGAACAAAGCAAGCACTGGAACAACCATGGGAAACAAGATGACCCCAAAGAAAACCCAGCAGAAGCAAGGGAGCCATTCCCACAAGTGACAACAATGGCCTTAAATGGAAAAGCCTGTCTTTGGGCCTTACTCACAATCACAAGCTAACCGACGTATGCTCATGAAAACAAACACACACACAGTTTCCAAACACACACAGGTAGGATTTCCCTGGCACGTGTTCTACTCCACATGGTTCCCACCGCACCTGATCTATAACCACCTTCTCTCACCAGAGACACATAACTTCTCAAGAAGACTCTAAGTTTCTGTGACTCAAAGGCCTGCAATTTTTCCTTAAAAGAACAATGTTTGTTTAAATGCACACAAACACACAGGCCTCGAGCGGTAGCGGGGAAAGACCGATGGCAGCAAAAGTTGCGTAAGAAGCAAGGCAAGCCCCGACGTGACCCACCCTCTCTGCTCTGAACTCTTGAGTTAATTATAACAAATTACAGGGGCTCCGAGTATAGCATAGAGAGACCATAAACTCCCTAATAGCGGCCTACATTGAACCAAGGTTCTGTGTGAAAGAGGAATTCGGTTTCCACAACACATCGTAGGGCAGGAGGGAATGTCCCGACTCCACTTCTCTGTCCTACACGTGTCACTGGGCACAGACCTTTCACATTGGTCCTATCTGCAGGACTAGAAAGGGCCACAGAGGGCCTACCTTAAAATCTCTCATAACTCAGAAAGCAGTTTCATAATTTCTAAGAAAGTTAGAAAGAAATATTCATGACCACCCCACAATTATGCCTCCAGGTAAGGTCAAGAAAATGAGGGATTTAAAGTCACATAAAAATTTGTACATGAGGAGCTGTCCCAGCAAGTAAAGGTGCTTGCTGGCTAGATCAATGACCTCATTTTGCTCCCTGGGATGTAGATGGAGAAAGGTGAGGACAGAGTCCTTGTCCTGTGATTTCCATATAGATGCTGTGACATGCACTCATGTGTACATGCATGCATACAAAGAGATGTAACAGAAAACTTTAAAACCATTGGATATGAGCCAGGTATCATGGCACCTTTCATCCCAGCACTCAAGAAGCAGATGCAGGTGGATCTCTGAGTTCAAGCCTGGGCTCCAAGCTGGCCAAGGCTATGGAGTGAAATCCTTTCTCAGGAGGAAAACCTAACCATCCAAAACAAACCTTGAGAACCTCATAACCTACAGTCACCAAGGAGAGAAAGCGCCAACGCTGACTGCAAATGAAGGGGAAAAGGCACAGGAAAGGATGGAGTTGCTGGATTTGGTGGGACAAGCTTGCGATCGCATCCGCATCCCTGGGGAAGCTGGGATGGCCTAGGCTACCAGAGAGCCTTGCCCTGAGATAGAGTAAGAATGGAGTATCGGCATGAGCTATGCTGTAGGCAAACTTTGAGACAGGAGACCTAGCAGAGATGCCAGACACAGACCGTATCTTATGTGATTCCACTGACGGGCAGACACCAGAAGGTGGGGAAGCGGAGAAGGAAAAATGTCGTAGACGTTCTAACATTAGACAGTGGAGACGGCTGTCCCGCTCTGTGGATGAACTCAAAACAGAGACTGGCATGTGCTTAAATAATTAACAAGGCGGATTTTACACTTTATGAGTTTCATCTTAAAGGGAAAAAAAGCAGGTGAATAAACACCCAGGATTCCTAAGGAGGTAAAGTTCTTAGGGCCGGGGGCACAGCAGCCCATCGAACTGCCTGTTTCTGTCTCTGGCCTCCAGAGCCTGGCCTCGCACTGTTTCCTGCTGCCTAGTCTTTTCCCACCATGCCTTGACCTGTGATGAACAGGCTACCCTCTGGGCTCGGTTCAGCTGTTCTCTTCTCCACCCGCCCCCCCCCCCCCCCCCCCCCCCCCCCCCGCCGCGCCACCCCCGCCCGCACACATATACAAGGCAGCAGAGGTTGTTCACAGCCCCACAGTCCTTCCTTCAGCCTCCAGTGACCCCCAGCCCACAGCACCCCACAGTGCCCCCAGCTCTCAGTGGTCCTGCAGTCCTCCTCGGTCCAGTACTGCACAGCCCAGGCTCCCACACTGTCTCCTCGGGGACTTTCCTATCAGCACCTGGAGGCTCCGCGAACCCTGACACAGAAGGGAGAAGGGAATGAGTCATTTCCACTAAGGTTGTAAGATGCTGTGTCCAGGGAATGCAGGAGTTTCAGAAATGGCCTGGGGTGATATGTAACTTTGGTCTTCATGCTCAGAAGCCTGAGGCAGGAGCATCACCCGAGAACAAGAGTTTAAGACCATAGGGGAGCATGGAGAAATCCAGTTCAGAAACAGTTTGGGTTGACCAGAGGATTGCTGTGTAAAAGCACTGCCTTATAAACCTGCGACTTCAGCTGGATCCCTGGAATCCATGTAAAAAGCCACGCTCCTGCCCCAAGCCGCACTGGGGTGGGGGGAGGGAGGCAGAGCAGGAGAACTGACTGGAAGCTGGTGGGTCAGCTAGCCCGGAGTGTGCTGCAGAGTACGCTCAATGGGATGGACTGGACGGTGAGAAGCAGCCCCTGAGAACCCATCCTCCGAGTGGGTGTGTGCACGTGTGCGCATGCACACACAGTAAATTTTAAAATAAATTTCATAAACACAGCCGATTGCACATCAAGTATAAAAGGCTTAAACTTTGCTTGCCAGCAAAATAGCTCAGTGGGTAAAGGAACTTGCCACCGGGCCTGACAACCAGAGTTCAATCCCTAGGATTCATGTGGTGGAGAGAACAGACCCTCTCGATGTACCCCCACATACATACACAAATGAAGGGCAAGGAGGAGAGGGAGGAAAGGGAGGAGGAGGGAGAGGGGACACTTTGGGACTGGGGATATGACTCAATATGAGCATTCACACTTGGATTCAGACCTCACCGACACAAAGTGTGTAGGTGTGTGGTGGTGGTGGTGGTGGAGGAGGAGGTGGGGGGACAACGACATGGGAGTGGGGGTAGAGGTGGTGGTGATGGTGATGGTGGGGGGGTGCTGGTTAGGCTGACAGCGAACAGCGAGGGAGGGTAAACTTCAGGCCTTCATGCACACAGAATAAACACGCCTGCATGGTAGAGTGTGAATTGGAGCTGCCAACCAGTGGAGGCAGCTCTGACGCTGCCACATCGGGAACCAACAGCCTCGTAGAAAGAGATAAATCAAGACAGGCAGCGCGCACAAGAGCCAGCTCTGGCCACACCTCCGAACTAGAGTTTCAGGACAGTGTTCATCCCTCTTACGCTCGGCTCATCTGCCTGAAATACAAATGTGTCCACGATACGACCTCCCACAGCTGTGGGAAAGGGAGCTTCAGTCACCTTTGGAAGCATGAGTCAACTGCCCAAGGAACCGTCTTTCCAGTGACAAGAAGTCAGCAGAAATGCCTGAAAATGTGGCCAGCGGTCAGGGGCATCGTGGGAGCAGCAGTCAGGGGCATCGTGGGATCAGCGGTCAGGGGCATCATGGGACCAGCAGTCAGGGGCATCATGGGACCGGTAGCAACACCCCGAGTATGGAGAATGATAACAGACACTCAGGGAATAGGCCTCAGCTCTTCCTCAGAATCGTTAACTAAAGGCAGCATCATTGCCAAAGGGGTCTGTTTCCCATCAGTGACGTCATACACCCAAAGCAAGGAGGAAATACAGACTACAGACTTAATAGATGTTTGAATGAGGAATGGGGCAAAAGAATTCATTACTTATATAGTCCCCAGGAACTATGGTAAAAAGAGAGAAAAGCACAAATCTTCCAGCCCATTCTAAGTTATTGCAGCTGGACTCTTGACACTCAAATGACCCTGAGCCTTCAGATGGCGGTGGAGAAGACGATTGGGTACCAGTGAGCTTGAGCCTTGGGATGCAGGTGGAGAAGATGATTGGGTACCAGTGAGCTTGAGCCTTGGGATGCAGGTGGAGAAGACGATTGGGTACCAGGCTCCTGCTCCCTCCCACCCTGCCTCCTGCAGGAAAAGCCCCAGAACCAAGCCTTTTTGGCTTTTGTAAATGCATCATCCTGGATCTCTAACCCTCAAACACATGCTGTAGTGTAGAATAAGCTTCCTCCCTGGCCAAAAGGCAAGTGCCATGCCAGACCCTGGGATCCCTGCCACTGTGGGGTCTTCAGTTTGAATGTAAACTCTTCCTGTTCAGAATGATGGAGCAAAGTCTCCCCTACTCTGTCTGCAGTCTGCCTGGGATCTGGACACTCCAGGCTCTACAGGAGCAGAGTGGTCTCCCTGTGTCTTGTGTGTCTTCACGTCATCTCGTGGACCTGCCAGGCCCGTGTCCAGTGTCGTGCCTGCCTGGTGAATAGGTACGTCTGTGTCTCCTATTGTCCAGGAGTACAGACCTCAAAGGGAAAATGGGAAGAAGAGAAAAAAAAAACTACCCAAAGTCTGAGCCACACTACATGAACACGCTGGCCATTGATGAAGTTGCCAACGTTGGATATGAATAGTTTTCCGTATAGAATCTTCAGAAGTAGCTGAAGATATCAAATGTGGCAACGACTGCCAAAGATAAAATACCAGACTGGCAAACATGTCACTGCCCAAGAATCTAGTATCTTCCATGCTGTGGTTTCTGGCAGAACTCTGCTCAGTTTTGTTTTCAGCATGGGAATGTCTCCCTGTAATCCTGTTTTTCAAATCCCTCTCAGGCTCTTGAGTAACTGTAAGTGTTCTTTCATCCTTAGCGATCTACTTTTCTAACTGTCTCAGTACCAACAAAATCTTTTAAAAATTTTTCTCTTGTACAAGTGTGTGGGCGTGCTCGCTCATGTGTGTGGGGCACATTTGCATACATGTGGGGGGGGCCCAAAAGTGTTGTTTTGAATTTTCCTCCATTAGTACTTACCCTATTCTTTGAGACGGTGTCTCTTAACTGAGCCCAGAGCTGACAAGTATGGCTAGTCTTGTCAGCCTGGTTGCTCCAGGGATCCTCTGTCTTCTGAGTCAAGATACAGACGGCCACCATTCTGGGGATCTGGACTCAGGGTCACAGCAGGTTGTTTAATGACTAAGCCATTTCCTAAGGCACCAAAATTCTTATAATTCTGAACACAAAGGTCATTTGTAGAAAAAGAGTTGACTAGATTTTGATGCTTCATAGGCTTGACTACAAACAAGGAAGCAGCAAACTTTCCCTGAAGATGCAGGCAGTGCTGGGGAGTTGTCAGGCAGGGAAATAATTCCATTTTCTATTCCATGAAGGGTTAGCTATACACATGTTCCTACTCCTCCTCCTCAGTCTAGGACCAAGACCTGAAAACCACCCATTAGAAATCAGAAAGGAAGCAGATGAAATATGTCCTTCTTAAACTAAAAACTCAAGGGCAGTGCCAAGAAGCTTCAACAGGGAATGTCCCCAGAGGCCCAAGATCCCTAGGACCGCTCTTTAGGGAGGTGGCAAGACCTTTATATGTGGGGCATGGTGGATGTGATTCAAGTCACAGGGGAGGGGTTTGAGGCCCATGGACCCAGCCAGCCCTTCCTCTTCCTATACTTCCCTCAGACAAAGAGGCACAGCTTGGCTATCATAGGCTCCCATCGCGATGAGCCACCACTGAAGAATAACAGGACCGACCAGTCATGAACCGACACCTACAGACGTGGGGGTCAGAAATCAACCCTTACTCTTCACAGATGGACTCTGTCAGGTGTTTACTGTTGATAAACTGCATCTCAGCACTGGGGACGTGGGGACAGGGATTTGTAGACTGTGACTGGGCCTTCGCTTCCTGGCTGCCCAGACCCTAATAATCACGTAGAAACTATATTAAGTACAACACTGCTTGGCGAATGGCTTAGGCTTATTCCTAGCAAGATCTTATATATTAAATTAACCAATTTCTATTAATCTGTGAATTGCCACGAGGCTATGACTTACTGGTAAGGTTCTGGCGTCTTTCGCCTTCAGCAGCTACATGGTGTCTCTCTGACTCTGCCTACTCTCTCTATATATCTCTGGATTTCCTGCCTGGCATTTTTCTGCCCTTCCATAGGCTAAAGCAGCTCCTTTATTGACCAGTAGTAATAAAACACATTCACAGCATACAGAGGGGGATCCCACATCAGGAATGCTGGTTAGCCAGGCCAGCTGAAGTGAGACAGTAAGGGACTCTGCTAAGAAACAAGACAGGAAACTCCTGAGAAAAGATACCTGAGGTTGAGGTCTGCTTTCAGGAGGATATGAGCACACAGACTCATAAAGATGGACAACTGACAGATGGACGAAAGGAGGGATAGGGACAGACAGGGACATGAATGGAAATGGATGGACACACACACACACACACACATACACACAAACAGACAGATGGACGGACAGATAGGGACAGACAGGGACCCAGATGGACATGGACAAGTGCACACACACAACAGACAGATGGACAGACAGGGACATGGACAGACAGACAGACAGACACATACACACACTGACAGAGTATGCTGCACAGCTGCTGCTGCTGCTGCTGCTGCTGCTGCTGCTGGTGGTGGTGTGTGTGTGTGTGTGTGTGTAATGGAATGTGTTATCTGAAAGTTAATGTTAGTAATTAAGATTGGAATAAAAGAGCCTGTGACTACTGAAGGCCGGTTATCAAGGGAAGTCACATCATTGCCAAGCCTTGGCCGATGGGCTAGACAGAGCATATGAATTTGATAGTCAATACACTCTGATATTGTGGGAAGATATAAGCATGCCTATCTGCATCTCTTATTTGCTAGTGTGTGTAGTATATGTTTGCACGTGTAGTGTTTGTATGTGAATGTGTGCATATGTGAACCCATTCAAGCACACACAGACATCAGGTATCTCCCTTTATTGCTCTTCCAGTTACTGCTTTGAGCCAGGGTCTCTACTGAACAGGAAGTTTACTTTTTGGCTAGGTCAGCAGGCCAGTGAGCGCTCTCAGGACCCGCCTACCTCCATTCCCCCATTGCTGGGTTTCCAAAAACAAGTCCCCATGGTCAGGTAGCAAGTGCTCACACCCACTGAGCCACCTGCGTGGGCCCTGTCTGCGTTCCTCTCACAGGGCACTCAGAACATCTGTATCGTCTCCCGATTGACTACATACACAGACGCCACACTGAGGAGTGTGTTGGCCTGACCCAGGACTGAGGTCTCCCAGCTCCCAGCACCCGGGGCTTCTACTGCAGTTCTGGTCCTGTGGTGTATTTCATTTTCCTTGAACGTTAAACCAAAACAGTTCTTTGCTGACTAAAGTTATCACTGGAAACAGACATGAGGATTGTAGAATAAGTAACTTACATCAGTGTCCACCAGAGTTGTACCAACGGCCTCCATGTTCTCACAGCGGGTCCTCTATTTCCGTGATATCAGCCAGAAAATCTTCAAGTTTAACTTAGACAACCTATACTTTTGTACATGAAACATTGTTTCTGCCGTCTTCCAGACATGTTTGCTCCTCAAAAGCACTTTTTTCTAACATCACTTCATCCCTCAGTTTCCCTGCAAAGCATCCAGTGTCTGCTTGGTTTTGACGATTTTTTTTTAGAATTAATATTTTATCCTCATTTATAATCAGATGGCAGTTGGGGATAGATTCTCCACACTTCATATTTTTTTTGAAAATTAAAAAAGTTACAGGTTTTAAACAGCTGCTGGCTGGTTATCTTTTTCAGGGCATGATTACGCAAATTCAGTAATGGAGGCTTCAAGCTTCTCCTTGTTCGCACCTTGAAATAGATGTGGATGACGGCCAGGATGTGGCTGCAGAGTGTGAAGTCAAATGCATGCTGACCTTCCAGTTTTACAAAAAGGGTCAAAAGGTGGGTTTTGACGAATTTTACGCCAAATGGGCTGCACATTGCTCTAAATGGCCCTAACTCATCTCGGTGCTGGCGGGAAGCAGCAGGCCAACCATCCCCTGTCCCCTCCACAGACAGGGTGAGCTGGGGGCATGAGTGGCTGTGGGCCAGCATGTGTCCCTGTGATTCCTCGGCCTGGCCTCTTATGTTTCCACGGCCACATCTGGTAACTGACAGGAGCAGGCGTCTTCACCACGGCTTATTTCCAGTGCCGTCCTTTCCCGCTCTTCTCCAGGCCTCGGTGTCGTCTGAAAGCCTGGCACTGTGTGCTCAAGGCTGGAGATGACAGATGAATTCAAACCAAAGCCCATCCTGGTTCCCGCTGGTGCACAACGCTCACGATGTTAAAGGCTCATTCACAGATGTGCCTGCTCCCCCTGGCTCTGTCTACACTACTTCCTTCTCTTTGACAAAACTCAGCCCTCCATGGCCAGCAGTCATGTGGCATATCTAAGCAGGGGCAGGGCAGGAGAGTTGGCAAAGGCTCATAGGGAGTTCAAACAGATCCTAGGTCAACAAGCCTGTTTCACCTAAAAACCATTCCAGGGCCGGGCAAAGGGCCTGCTCTCTGTCCTAAGCTGCAGTTTGACTGAGCAGCGCCATTTTGTCACTCTGGGTCTGAAAATGAAGCAGAATGCGACCTAGGCGGCACTGTGTTTAGCTATAAAACTAGGTTCTGGAAGAACTGTGTCTTGATAGACTCCTTCTCAGACAGACTACGGCAGCTCAGGATTTGGGAGGTGGCGGGTGGGGAAGACAGACATAAAACAGTTAGTACCCATTACCATTTGATGGGACATGGTCCCCAGGGTCATGGGCTTGATCACTTAGTCTCCAGCTAGTGATGTTGTTTCTGGGGATTGTGGATCCTTTGGGAATTAGGACCTAGCTGAAGGAAGTAGTTCAATGGGGGACAGAGCCTGGAGGATTATATTCTGACTACACACACACACACACACACACACACACACACACACACACTTGCTGCTTCTGTGAGGAGGGAGGGAAGAAGTCTCACACTCTCACCTCCACAAAGCTGCCCACGGACATCCCGTCCTCATCACAAGGGACTGTGTCCCCTCAAACCGTGAGGCAGAACAAAATCTCCCCCCTTAAGTTGCTTCAAAATTATTAAAAATAATATAGTGTCCTTGTCAGGAATAAACTTCATGAGTCATCAGAGACGAGGCAGAAACCGAAGCCAATCCATAAGAATTCTGTAATACTTGAGCCTTTGAGCCTTGGCTCTCCCGACACCATGAGGACCTAGAGTCTGGCCCCCAAAGTGATGTTTTTACACAAACAAGGTCTTTGAAGAAGGTCTGTAGGGAAACACTTGCACACTCAGCTAAAGTGTTAAAACAGATGGATATTTAATTGGATGACAGCAACCGGTCACTGAGGAGACATGGGTTGATGTGACTTTCCTATTAGGTCACAACATAATGCCTACAGGGCCAGAGAGGGCATGGCAGGGAATAACTCTGCCAGTGTAACTGTGGGGACCGGGAAAGAAGGCTAGCCAAGATGGCATCTACCTGCTTACATACTGCTTTCATCTTTTAGAACTGATCCTGTCTGTCAGAATTTCCTAAAGTCATCTTGGAGTAGGAGAAGTGTGTTCTGCTCTGGCAAACGGGAAGGAAAGAGGGCTGGCAGGATGGCCTGGGGGTAAAGGTGCTGGCCATGCAGGCCCGGAAACTTGAGCTCCGCTCTTAGAACCCATGTAAAGGGGGGAACTAATCCACAAAGCTGTCCCCTAGCGAGTTCCAGCCATCTCACAGGCACACCAGACACACAATATTTTTTTAAATCACTTTCAAAGTAACATAAAAGATGCCCTTGGTGCAATGATCTGAATACCAGTTCTTAGGTGTAATAGTTCCATGTACACAAGCCCTATCAGTTCAGGGACTAAAGCCACATTCGTCTCACCAGGCCGCACCCACCTGTGACACTTAGCACACAGCACACTGCACGTGAATTCGAGAGCATCACGGGTACTGGTGTCAGGCTGGACCAGCCACTGTGGTGGGGCTTACAGCCTAGAACGGGGGTCTCCCAGTCTTGAGGTCTACACCTTCTTTGCATTTCTGGTGTCACTCTGGTACTGGACCTTTACTGTGAGGACACAGTGGACCTGTCCCCTCCCCTCCGCTCTCCTCCTTCCCCACTCCAACACAATATCCTAGTCCTCTGCCCTTCTAGGACAAGGAGAGAGCAAAGGTCACCAGGGCACTGACTCCCTGCATCTCCGCCATCCCGATATATATATATGGAAACCCCATTTTGCAATCAACGGGTCATGCCCAATCCCACCCATTATAATGACTCCCCTACAAATCCAAAGAATTCTTTATGAGAAATGGGAGCCTTTAAACCCCTCATAAAGCGTAGCAGGCAAGCTTGGGCACGACGGAACAACTCTTCCCACGGCTCTTCTCCGCCCCTTCGCTAAAGGTAAGTGCTGAGCTGTTGGATCATCGCCTTCCACTCCGCTTCGAAACAAGTATAGTATGTGCAATTGCTAAGCAACTCTCCGCGGCAAAGCCTCGGCACTTCCCTGGCTAGACTCTGAGTCCTTTTCAGCCCGGCAGCGTTAGAGTAACGGCCTTTGGAGTCGATGAACGAACAGACACAACTCTGAAAACGAAGGAATTCAGAAATATAAAATAGTTTGCTTGAGGATTTTTTTTTCCAGCTGGATTTCAAGATAGCTCTCCAAAAAGCCCATTATTTTTGACTGATTTTAAAGATGTTGCAGATGACAAGCCACTAAAGGCATAATAACCCAGGATTTAATGTGCTGTGATCAAACTCTTACTTTGTTAAAGGGAAAGATTTGAGGGCTAGCACACCTGATGACGTAAACTGCTTTACTAATGGGTAAAACACACAGGATCTATGCTAAATGAGCACAGACCAGGGGCCAGGTTGACAGCTCAGTGCGTAACGTGTCTGCAGCATTGCCAGCATGGCGGGGAGGTAGATCCCCAGACATACAGAAATGGCAGAGGGCACAGTGGCCGGATTACACTTCCAGCACTTGGAAGGTGGAGGCAGGAGAGTTGTCAGAGTTGTCAGGCTGACCCACTATAGGCTCAGTGGAGATGCTCAGGCCACCACATGCATGCACAAAACATACACATGTACCTGCATATACATGTGAACTCATGCACATGCAAACCATGTACACATTCACACACACGAGGGAAGTAAAAAAAATCAAATCAAACATTGCATGGGAAGCCTTTGAAATAGGAATGAGGTTTCTGATTTGCTTTTAAAGCATTTATTATTTTTCCCTTTCAATAAAAAATAAATTGTACCAAATTAGTTATTCCTACAAACTATTTGAGTGTTTGGTCTGTCTTCCCACACAAAGAATTTCCAGAAACTGCCACTTCATGGTCAACACGAATGCCAGGGAGCATGCTTCCTCCTCTGGATTCCGGTCGCAGCAGGCTCCCTAGACAGCCACCTGCCCACCCGCACACCCCGAAAACTGGGTCTGTTATCTGGAAGAAGAGAAAGTCAGCAGCAGCTTGCTACCTGTGACCCTGTGGCCTAGGCACACACCTGACTGAGCTGAGGGTGTGAACTTCAGCATTCTTCAGTTGAACACAAGGAAATTAGAGTTGAAAATGAGACACACTCATTAGCTTTAGCCCATCTCGACCTCCTCCAACCAGGCCCGGAGCCAGGAACGGAGATGGTGGCAGAGGCACACTTCCATTTGCACAAAAGCTTTCTGTCTCCGGCACTTTGATCACACTCCTAAGGGCAGACTCAGATCCACCCATCCTAAGAGGCCCCAGCAACAACAGGAAGAGAGCAAGGGAAGAAAACAGGGCTGTGCTGCGGCTCCTTCCTTGCAGTTTGGAGCAACGTGAAAATGTCAGACCTCTAAAGAGCACATTAAAGATTTCAAGATGGCAACACAGAACTTACAAGTTCAGGGTCTTGCTGAGCATCAGGACATGTGACCCTGGCTGCACAGGTGGCAGAACCGAGATGCCAGCCTTGTTTATGAGAGCGCCTGCCAAGCACCCTGGATGCCAGACCAATGACAGAGCATACTCCAGGAAGTAGAGATGGGAACAACACAAACTTAAAAGAAAATGCAAATCAACCTTTAATCCATCAAAAACACAGCTCTTTGGTGGCAAGGCACAGAGATCTGCCCATTCCTACACTCCAGCTGCCTAGCAGGAAGATTAACATGGAACAGGTACTGAAAGAAAGCAAACTTGAAAAGGAATGTAGACAGGGGATGTGGTTCTGTGGTAGCACATCTGCTCAGTATGTCCAAGACCCCACGTTCACCCTGGTACCACAATTCATACATACATACATACATACACACATACATACATACATGAATGGGATGTAATCGGCAACCACCATCTGATGAAGAGTCCAACTTTCTCGGCAAGCAACCCCGCCCCCAGGTCACTACTTCTTAAAGAAAGCCATCTTCTTCCCTGGTCTCAAGACAGATTGCACAGAGTGAGAGACTGGGCTCTAGCATCAGCTACTTCTTGAAAGTGTCTGGCAGAAACAATGCTGTGCTCAAGAACCAAGAGAGACGTGCCCATCCACAGTGGGGCAGGGCAGGGGATGTGACAAAGAATGCTTGTCCTCCTTGAAGGAGTCTACTTCCAAGCCAATGACAAACTTTAAAACCCCAGCAGGACTGGAGAGATGGCTCAGCAATTAGGAGCACTTGCTACTCTTCCAAGTACCTGAGTTCTGTTCCTAGCACCCAGGCTGGGTGCTCACATCCACCTGTGAACTCCAGCTCCAGGAGGGGAGACACCTCTTGTCGCCTCTGTGGGCACCTGCATTCGTGGGCACATATCCACGCTCATACACATAATTAAACTTAAGTCTTTTTAAAAGTCTTCATCAGATGGCATTGTACAAAAAAGCAAAAGAACTGGGGAACAAAAACAAAGTGTAAAGGAACATGGAATCATAGCCCTAATGAAGCTTCTAGAAGAGACACTCTGTACACTCAGGCTGTAGACTCGGACAGTTGCACACACAAGAGAATGCAAAATCTAAGGGGAGAGCACAAGTGTTTCCAACCAAGGAAGGAAGAAGCTGGTAAAAGCAAGAGGCCTAAATTGAGTCCTCAGCGTCCACGGAAACAACCCAGGTGCAAGGGCACACACTACGGAAGAGGCCGACTCCTGGGGCTAACTGTTAAATTCTAGGTCAATAAACCCTGTTTCAAAATAAAAAGAACATTGGGCGCTAGGGAGAGTGCTCAGTAGTAAATGTACCATAGGTGAGGACCAAAGTTTGATCCCCGCCCTCATATAAATGCCAAGTGTATGTATGGAGGAGCCTACCTGTAATTCCAGAGCTTAGAAGGTGGAGCTGGGTCCATGGAGCAAGCTAGCTAGGCCGACTAGACATATCATCGAGTGCAGCAAGCTAGCTAGGCCGACTAGACATACCATAGAGTGCAGCAAGCTAGCTAGGCCAACTAGACATACCATAGAGTGGAGCAAACTAGCTAGGCTGACGAGACAAATTGACCTCAGGGTTCAGCTGAGAGAATCCAGCTTCAACGGATAAAGTAGGGAGCAACAGAGGCAAATGCATCACATCAACTTTGAGCTTTCATAGGCATGTACACACGCATACATGTACATATGCATGAGCGCCCCACACACATACATACATACACATATACATGAGGAAATAAAAGGTAGATGGAACTAAGAAATGGCACCCATGCTATCTTGACTGACTCAGAAGACGGCACAGAAGTGATACACTGAGCACGCATGAACACTCATAGATACAACTAAAAGCACCATCTTGTCTCATGTGAAGACAGGATTTGGCCTGACCTGGCTTTCCCCTCAATGTGTGCTAGATCTGAAGGTAACACTGGAAGGAAAGGGCCACAGCGTAGTCTAGAAATGTAACAACCTGATTTCTTTGTCACACATACAGAAAGAAAAAGGGCCGGGCAGTGGTGGCGCACGCCTTTAATCCCAGCACTCGGGAGGCAGAGGCAGGCGGATCTTTGTGAGTTCGAGGCCAGCCTGGTCTACAAGAGCTAGTTCTAGGACAGGCTTCAAAGGTAGAGAGAAACCCTGTCTCGAAAAAAAAAAAAAAAGGAAAAGTAAAGAAAAAGGTCACTACCTCTTTTTGGCACATAAAGACCACAGGCCCTAAATGTGGGCACTTATTCCTAGTTGGTTGAGAAATAACTTCTCGTTCCCAAACAGGAAGGACTTCCAATGAAGGAAGCCCATGTAGAGAGTAAGCATGTCAAAAATCCTGTTCCTAGTTGCTGGGCAGTGTTACCTGGAGACAAGGGCACAGCCTCCCAGTTAGAATTAGAGGAGGTGGGCAGAGGGGATGCGATTTTGAGGAGAGGGTACTCTGGGGCACAGCAGCAGCATCGCTCCCACGGCCCTACATCTCCTCACCGCTCCCACAGGGTCCTAAGACTGTCTTTGGCAGAAGAGGGACTGGCCTGGCTACAACTGTAGTAACGCTATGTAAACTCTGTAGCGTGTTGACCACTAAGATCGGAAAGTCTCACCCCAGAAGGTCAGCTACCATAGCATCCTGGCAAGGGAGGCTGTGCCACCTGACCTCACTGGGGTGAATGAGTTCCTTTGACTAGCCCAGCACCCCCACACATCAGTGAGCAATACAAGACACACGCATCCCAGGGAAAAGGAAAACCTGACAATTAATTATGCATTTAAGAAATCAGGCATGCGGGGCTGGAGAGATGGCTCAGTGGTTAAGAGCACTGACTGCTCTTTCAGAGGACCGGGGTTCAATTCCCAGCACCCACATGGCAGCTCACAACTGTCTAAAGATCCAGTTGCAGGGAATCTGACACCTTCACACCAGTGCACATAAAATAAAGTTAAATAAACCATAAAAAATATTTAAAAAAAAAAAGAAATCAGGCATGCACCGTGAGTCTTAGATTCACTCTTCAAAAATTATTTATCCTTGGTTTCGTGTTCCTGGGTCTGTCTGTCTGTCTGTCTGTCTGTCTGTGTATCTTGCCATTTCAGCTAGGCTGGCCGGCCCGAGAGCTCCAAGAACCTACCTGCCTCCCCGCCCCTAACCCTGGGGATGAATGTAGCACATGCCTTGTCCTGCATTTTACATGGATGCTGGGAATTGAACTCAGGTCCTCACGCTTGTGTGGAGGAACTCTGCCAACTGAGCCCCCTAGCCCCCTAGTCCTTTTCCTTTAAAAGTATTCTTAGGACTGAAGCCCTAAAGAGGGCCTTCCTGACTTGAAGATTTGGAAAAGGCCTGGACATCAATTCCACGCTTGCCACAGGGTGTGAGAAGCCAGCAGCTCTGCAGCCCTTCCTTGCAATCATTAAGTAGCCAATTAAAGGGCTTCTCCGCTCACTTAGAAACCATCTTCTCACCTTCCGAGCCCAGCAAAGTATGAAAACCATGTGTTTACAGTGAATCCGTTGCTATGAAAGCCTGCTGCAAAATATTTTCCCTTTGATTTAGGAGGATATAAGAAGGGGAAGATGCCTGGCGGGCAGGAGCCCCTGCTGGGGGGAACCCGGCCGAGATGGGAGAGAAGCAAAGAACCGTGGTGGTCCAGGCAGGAGTCACATCTACCCAAGGAGGAGTGAACATTCTCAAGACTCACGGAACACAGCTTCCAGCTGGGAATGCGGCTGAGAGCTCCGTGCTCCTTAATCTCTTTAGCTCCTATGGTTTCATGACTCATCCCCATCTGTCTAGGAGGAACCTAGCTGTTGCCAGCTTGTGTTTAGAATCATATCAGGTCATTTCTTCTCTCCTTTGATTTTGTACCTCCATGTATTCTCCTTTTGATATACTGTGTGTGTGTGTGTGTGTGTGTGTGTGTGTGTGTGTGTGTGTGTGTAGACGCTGGGTATCTCTGCTCAGCCGATCTCCGCCTTAAGTCTCAGACAGGCTCTCTCACAGGCCCTGGACCGCACAAACCCAGCTAGGCTGGCTGAGCAGCAAACCCCAGGGCCTCTTCTGTCTTCCCCTCTCCAGCACTAGGAACCACTGCTGCCGACTAAGCACCGGTCCTGGTGCTTCTGTGGAACCAGAGCCACCTCACAGCCCTTCTCCTTTGGACACCTTTTATGTTTTCACTCAGTTGTCCCCTTAACCTTGGGCCTGACTCGCCCATTTGTTGCTCCAGTGTCACCAGTCTCTTGTCAGGAGTCCCCCATCATGAAGAGATTTGCTCCAGGGGGTGAGATGGGGGTCAATCTCAAATTAACCTCCAAAAGACGCCCCTGCCTGACCCTTCTCTTCTGCCCTGGAGTTAGAGGTCCATGCTGCTACCCCCACGTTTTACACAGGATCTGGGGCTGCCGACTGAGATCTCTGTGTCTGGAGGGCAGGCGTTTACCCACCGAGCCACACCCACGTTTTACACAGGATCTGGGGCTGCCGACTGAGATCGCCATGTCTGGAGGGCAGGCGTTTACCCACCGAGCCACTACCAGCAACAGCTTTTCATGAGGAGGAGGGGCAGGAGGAAGAAGGGGAGGAGCAGGAAACATAGAAACTTCAACCGTGTTGTCATTAGAGAAATTTACAGTCCTGAAACCCACACAGTGAGAAACACTGGAACACTCTGCCATCCTCCAAGCTCGTCACTGCTTTAGCTTCTCCAGGATTCCCAACGCCCAAATCGAAGCAACAGATTTTAGAAACAAAAACAGAAAGCATTCCTGGGCTTCTGGCTCCCTCCAGAAATGTCACCGGGCAGGTGATTCCGAGGCACAGACGTCTCTATATCCATTGTGCACACAGACAGCCCCATGTACGTCATCCTAGCACCAACAGCATGGGCTTGTCTTGCCTGAACTTTAACATCTGCAGTTCCGACAAGGACATAAGATAGCATGGCCACCCCCAGGCTCCGCTATGCTGTTGACATAACCAAAACTCTTGCCCTCGCGACATTTTTCTCCTCAACTTGATTCGATCTTTAGAACCATCTTAGGCCTCAGGTGCAAAGCCCAGTGGTGTTTGGGGAGGCGGATGGGGTGGAGAAAACAGAATGAGAGGGTTGGCTTTTATTAAATTCTAGCCTACCTATTTCACTTACCATCCCCAGCAAATACTTCTGTGCTGTTATACACAACATTCTACCTGTTGTACCAGGGCTGGCACTAGCCACATGGGTCAAACCACATGGTAACTGGCAGGCAACCTCCAGCCGCTCCCCCCCCCCCCCGCCCCCTCTCCCCCCCCCCCCCCCCCCCCCCGCCCTCTCTGCCTCCCCACGCAACTAAAGCAGCCAGCGTGCCCCCACTTCACCGGAAGCCTTTCAGTGATCCACACCCTTCCGGGGAACTTGAGGGAGATGACACCTACCTTGTGGCCTCCTGCTGAAGCCACGACACATTTGGCACATAGAACATGACTCCGAAGAAGAGCAGAGGCTCGTTAGCGAATTTGTCCAGATGCTTCTTCAGCGGCTTCTCCAGCTCCACCCATCTCGCCTGCTGGCTCTTGCTGAGAAACCAAAGGCCGAAGTAGTGTGTCTAGATAAAGGGTAAAATCGCATCAGTTGTGGGTCCAAGATCATACAGGCCTCCCACCCCTGCAACACCGGAACTCTGAGATGGGCCAACCTACAAGGATCCAAGGTTCTTCCCCACCTGATACAGTCACCTATGTGAAGCATCAGGTGGAGCTCTCCGAACTGCATATGGTTCCACTTGTGCCAGGTGAAGGGATGAGGACAGGCCTAACTAGGAGCAGGTATATGTACATATATATATCATATATATATATATATATAACAGCACCTGGGCACAGAGACCACAGGTCAGCCATGGATGCCCTACCTCAGGAGCCAGCCACCTTGGCATTTTAGGAAAGATCTCTTTCTGGTACCTGGGATTCACTGGTAACACAGACTGGCTGGTTAGTGAATCCTGAATAGCCTCCTGTCTCCACTCTCCCAGAGCTGGGATTACAACTATGCCCACCAAACCTGGATTTTTAGATGGGGTTGAAGTTTCCCCAGCCCCAGGACCGACTTCTTTGCTGAGTCCAGAAGTGAGTCCCTGTATGAAAGGCCAGGATAATTCTTACATCGATCATAGAGTAATTTCTTACTCAACTCTGAAGACAAACCCTGCCAGCTAAGAGCTCTAGCGATGCAGAACATTTCAGGTTTGAACCCAAAAGCCACGTGCTCTGTTGGGACTTCAATGAGTATTTTGAAAGCAGTGCCCTGTACCGCTTTATTAAACGTGAATTATGAGAAAATTTCTCCCCCTACCAAGTTTTGAGACTGGAAGGTTCTCCTCTCCTCAGCTGACCCCAAAGCCACCAGGGGCTCTTGGCAGATTAGGGTGGCATTTGCTAGATGAAAGTGTGATCATCACCCTAAAACCTGAAGCCTCAACCAGCTTGGCTACGAAGAGCTCGCTGACTGATGGAAACAGGTACCTTCATGCACCCAATCCTGTCTTTATATGAACGTGTGCTAGGGTTTCAGGCTTAGTGCGGAAAAAAAGAACCAGTTCGCTGCTTCTGAAGACACCTTTGTGTTTCCATTATGGCCTCGGCTGGTTTACAGTGCACCTGGGGCTCTGCCCTCCGAAGAATGTTTTCATTACCAAGTTTAATTTCCAAAGGCATTCTTTCTGTCCTCACCGCAGCTGGCTGTCCCTCCACTCACCAGAGCCATCCCTACCAAGTCCCCAGGGAGGCCGTGGTCCCGCTTTCTTAGCACACCAGGTGTGCCCTGGCCAGTGGAAGCCGGAGCACCACAGGCCAGCTGGAGTACATGTCTCACATGGGTGAAAGGCCTCCCTCTACCTTCTCAAGCAACAAAATGCAATCCTTGGTGTCCAGGCAATGGGTTTCTCTGTCGAATCACACAAAGCCGACTGGATCCGGTCTCACCCCGCTCTTTGTGTTCCAGCTTCTGTGAACCCACCTGTGTTTCCACCACGAGCCATGGCGCAGTCGAGGTCCACAGGTCACCTCACAGAAGAGCTCTGTGGCTCGTCTGCTTCCAGTTGTTCCTCTCTCTCTCTCTCTCTCTCTCTCTCTCTCTCTCTCTCTCTCTCTCTCTCTCTCTCTCTCTCTGTGTGTGTGTGTGTGTGTGTGTGCGTGTATGTGAGATTCTACATACAAAGGAACCCCCGAACTCCTAGAGCTTTGTCCTTAAGATGAGGTGACTTCAAGTCTTACCCACAGTCTGCAGGGACGACTGTACCTAATTCCTGCCACCACGTCTATGGACCGTAGCAAGCACTTCGTCAGCAGATCAGACGACTCCTTTTAACCAGCTCCTTTTAGCATCAATATAGGTCATGGTTGAGATCTAGATCCACGCCCGCCCCCAGACTGGTACCAGGATTCCCAGGGCCTGGTGGGGATGCATCCTGCCATGGAAGGGGACCACAGGACCCTGAGCCCTTCTTGTCCCCTCCTGCCTTCCAGCAACTGTGACATGCCTGATTTTACTTCTCTGTGCACTTCCGGCAATGTGTGCGGCCTCATCACCAGCACAAAGCAAAAGCGCCAACAGATGACAACCTGAAACCATACTCTAAATCAACCTTCCCTCTCCAGAAGATGGTCACCTCGGGTTATCACAGACAGTGACAGAAAGCAGACACATACACCTATGAGCCATAGAGAGCAAGCAATGCCAGGTGGGGGTGGGGGTTGGGGAGGTGGCTCAGCGTGGATTCCCTAACACCCACACAAAAGCCGGGCAAGCGGCACAAACCCACAGTCCTAGTCCATGGAAAGCCAGCCCGCCTAGGCAAACTGGCAGACTCCCGGTTATTAAGACGTCCTTTATATAAATAAATAATAACATGGGAGCAGCTGAGGAGACATGATACCAACCTCTGGGCTACACATACAGGCACACACACACACGTCCACACTCACAACACACACACACACCATCAATATACACAGAGACAAAGAAAACAGGCTAGGGGCTCACACCCATAACCCTAGCACTTGGGACACAGAGGAAAGACGATCATGAATTTGAGGTGGACCTAGGCTACAGAGCGAAGACCCTGCCTCAAAACAACAAATGGCAGAAGGAGCCAGGTCTGATGGCACAGGCCTACAACCCCCACCCTTGAGAGGTGGGGGCGAGAGGGTCAGTTTAATATCGTTCTCAGTTATATCAGGGATCCGAGGCCAGCCTAGGCTACAAGAGATTGTGTCTCCAAAACAAGCAACAACGAGAAAACCACACACCGAAACAAACCAGAAAGGAAAGGGAATCGGTTGCGATGGCAACCTGTGAAAAGGCTGAAGGAAGCTGGAGTAACGACAGATAACAGGCCTTAGACAGACAGGAAAAATAACCACGGGAGCATCTGAAAGTCCTGTCGCAGACACTTCTGGGCCATTGGGATGCTGTGTGATGCTGACGCGGCCACCGGGAGTCAGGGATGTGAGAGACTGGCTGAGATCAGGCCCAAAGCAAGAGAGCCTTGGTGCTTAGTTCAGCACCTGCCTGGAAAGGGTCCTAGGCAGGACCTCATTGCACCGATTCCTCCACCGAAGACAGCAGCACACAGGGGTCCCTCCTTGCACTTGGGGTGATTGGAATGTTTACAATAAAAGCTGAGACATCCTTAAGCTGTGGCATGCTGCGTAGTAATTTCCAGAGTTATGAGAAAACCCTTTGGAGAGAACCCTCTGGTAAGCATGGGCAGAGGAAGGGAGCATACACCTGCCGAGCAGACTAACCTCTGCTTCCCCTAGAAGTAGTGTTGACATGTGTGCTGTATGTTTATGCTCCATACTTCATCCTGACCATAATATTCATTCAAATTTATATTACTCAAACTATGAAGGGAAGGCAGGAACAACTCACTGATCCATTTTGGGAGGAATTTTTAATTTGTTAAGATTTATCTATGTAATGTGTTTAATTGTCTTGCATGCATATGTCTATGTGTGCCTGGTAGCCACTGAGGACAGAAGTCATCAGATGCTCTGGGACCAAAGTTACAAATGGTTGGTTGTGAACCACCATGTGGGTGCTTGGAACTGGACCCAGGTCTTCTGCAGGAACAGTCAGTATTGCCCTTCCACCTTTTAGGGTATTCTTTTAATTTCTGTCTTTTCCTCCCCACCCACCAAGATTACTACACCAGGAAAAAGTAAACAAACACAAACATACACACACAAAGAAGGTCCATTTAACAGAGTACAACATATTCCTGCCCAACACTCACACGCATACACGCATGCAAGCATGCACACATGCACACACAGATAGACAGAGAACAACAAGTTCTGAGACCCTAAGCACTAATCTTGAACCACAGTAAACAGTAAAGAGTTCTAAATTAGCTGGGCATGGTGATTCATGCCTTTAATCCCAGTACTCGGGAGGCCGAGGCAGGTGAGTTTGAGGCCACTCTGATGTACAGATTGAGTTTACTCTGTGAGTGTGAGGCCAGCCTGGTTTACAGAGTGAGTTCCAGGGCAGCCAGGACTACACAGAGAAACCCTGTCTCAAAGAGTTCTAAATAACAAAATAAACCACCCCTAATGAAAACTGAATTTGTAGTGTAAGTGTTTGTTGCTGCTGCTGAAATACACCCTTTTCTAAAGGGAACAGAGCCGTCCCCAGTGGTTCGCTGTGCAAGTATTCTTTTTTTTAAAAATATTTATTTATTTATTATGTATACAATATTCTGTCTGTGTGTATGTCTGCAGGCCAGAAGAGGGCACCAGACCTCATTACAGATGGTTGTGAGCCACCATGTGGTTGCTGGGAATTGAACTCAGAACCTTTGGAAGAATCAGGCAATGCTCTTAACCACTGAGCCATCTCTCCAGCCCCAGCAAGTATTCTTTGAAAGAGTTAAAAGACTGCTCGAGAAATGGGGTCCAGAGGTCATGGGCAAATATCCAACACCCTCTTGTTACCACAAAAATGCAAATCAAAACTTCCCTGGGATTCCACGGCACTCCTGTTGAAATGACTCTGGGGGAAACATTGACAAACGCTAGCGAGGGTGGGGACAGACACACTGGGGGTGTGGATGTACTAGTGGGGCCTCTATGGAAATCAGGACCGAGGCACTGCCACGTGACCTGGGAATACACCAAAGGGACTTAAGTCAGCATTCCACGGAGATGCCTGCTCACTCGTCACGATGATGGTGCGTGTCACCGTAGCCACGTTGTGGAATCAGTCTGGGTGTCACTTAACAGATACACCAGTGAAGGGGCCAATAAAAAGTGATGTGATGTATGTAAACCACGGAGTTTAACTGAGTGTATTGTGTGTATGTGTATTTATATGTGTGGATGTGTGTATATATGCATGTGTGTATATATGTACGTATATGTATGTGTATATATTTGTGTATATGTGTATATATGCATATATGTGTGTATGTGTATGTATGTGTGTATGCGTATATATATGTATGTGTGTATATATATGCGTGTGTGTGTGTGTAGCTATACTGAGATATGTAGGAGCTATGGTTGTAGGTCAGTTGGTTGAGAGCTTGCCTGCCATGCGCAAGCCCCTAGGCTCAGACCCACCACCATGACAAGCCTGGTGTGGTGGCTCATTCTCACAATCCCAGCATTTCCAGTGGACAAGCGGAGGGCTGGCAGTGGACAGGAGGAGTGAGGGAGAGCAAACACAGGTGAAGCACATAACATACCTAAGAATGTCACCACAAAGCCTGGCACCTTTTATATATGTTAAAGTTTTTCAAAAAGGTTTAGGGGCAGGGGATTCCTAGTTCAAGGCAAACTGCCTTTACAGGTGTCTGCAGCACAGCTCTGTCCCGTGCTGTCTTAGAATGTTGAATGTTGGGCCCAGTTATTCTGCAGGAAGGAATGCACATTCGTGAGCCGCCTCCACGCTTTCCACTTCTCCCACCCTCCTCTGGCTGTGTTTCCACACAGGAGTGGAAAGCCTGCCCAGCTTCTCACACGGCTTTTGCTCAGGTTACGGTACAGCAGGGCTTATCTGGCCACATCTGGCCACAAGTTGCATCACAGGAAGTATAATCAGACCCTGACAGTCACAATCCATCTAGCTGTGTACCAAGCAACTCCCCCCCCCCCCGTGCCTGGTCCAAGGCGCTGTCTCCCACACCAAGCGCAGCTGTGCACACTCCGCTTCAAGTTCAGCCCAGTTTGGTTCCCCAAGCTCCACCACTAAACACTGGCACATGGTTGTGTGAAATGCAGCTGGTTAAGCCCCCTCTGCCACTGTTGAAGGAACCCGATTCCCGACAAAGGCCCAGAAGGCCAGCTTTCTGTCCAAGGTACCGACCGAGCTGACCTCTGGATACCTCTGGGCATAAATCCCACGTTGTAGTTTAGTTTTAAGCCTGAGGCTCTGGCGCCTTGAGTTCTATAGTGACGAAGAAATGAGGCTGTAAAAACCAGTTCCCAGGAAGAAGACCTGTATCTCTGAGTCAGCGACTAAGAACCAGCTGAGATGGAACAGCCTCGGGAGAGTCGCAGGGGGATGGCGTTTTCATGTGAGCACGCCCTGGGTTTATGTGAAATTTTGCATTTTAGCAGAAGTATAAATGTCTGTACTGAAATGCCAGCAAGTGTCTGCAGTGTCAGACAGGTTTGCCACAGAGCCAGCGTTCATGGTAACGACCGTGGAACAATCGATCCCAGAAGATGAAGCCCTTTCTGCAGACTGCGAGACAGGTAGTTCCGTGGCCTGAGTGTGAAATGTCCCACAAGCTTGTGTGTTTGAACACTGTGGAGCCCCAGCTGGTGGCGCTGTCATGGAGAAAGTTGTGGACTATTTAGGAGGTGAAGGTAGATGGAGGAAATGGATCACTGGGGGTGCACCTGAAAGTTGTATTGGCCCGCCCCACTCCCTGACTGCTCTCTGCTCGGCTGTGGAGGCAATGTGACCAGCTCACTCCGGCTAGCATGGCTTTCTCCCCCACCCCCACCCCCGCCATAATGCAGTCTATCCTTCAAGTACGAGCCCAAGCAAGTCCTTTCTTGAGTTGCTCTTCCAGACACTGGTCGGCAGCAAGAAAAGCAGGAGACAGCAGGGTCTGTGGGGAATCCTGCCCCTTCTCATTCTGCGGCAGCCCTCACATGCTCAAAGGCAACAGGTATTAATAGTTCACAGTGTTGTTGACATGATTCCCCCGAATTGTCGTGCCGGGGGTCAAATCCCAGACCTCGCACACAGCAGACAAGCACCCTACGCCTGAGCTGCGTCTCCACCCTTCATCCTTCATTTATAAAGGCATGATGTAACCGCACACACTAACAATTCACGGCAGAAGATTGTGGAGGGTTTGGTTGCACCAGTTTTGTGACCCATGGCATGGCTTTAATGCCATCTGTGAGGGTTACACATGCCGTCCTGGCAATTACGAGGGATTAGAGCCTTGATCTTAACGCAGGCATTTTGAAGAGGCACTCAGCCAGAAGCAGGAGTTTAGAAGATCTCGCACTAAGCTCCAACAGGCTGCCCGCCTCGCCCAGCATTTCAGCTGTCAATCAAGAAGCAGGGCTGGTACGGCCCCACCTGAGAGAAAGAAAGGAGTTCCGTGCAAGCACTGAAGCTTCTCTTGGGAATGAGAAATATCTCAGACGCAGCAAAGTGGCTCTCCCTGCCATGTTCCAGTGATTCTGGAAAATAATCAATGCCCTCCACATCTGGAAAACTGGGAGGCCACCTTGTATGCACCCAAGATCGAGACTGCGTAGGTCTGGGGGTTCTAGAACCTATCTATACCTAACAAGGGGACTCTCCTCAGTCTCCATGAGAATACAGGAAAACAAGCCGCAGCGTAACAGTGACCATAAAGCCAGTCATGATCCCACGCAAGCATTCTCCTCCGGCAGCCAGACTCCCTCAGAACACACCCAATGAGAAAGACTTAAGAGTGAAGGCTGAGAAATAACCACCTCTGTTTCTACTAAAATGAAGTACCACGACAGCAGAGGCCAGCTAAGATTTCCAATTAGAATATTCACGAGACAAGAAACCAACACAAAATTCAAAGGCCCTGAATTTCCCCCTCACAACCTGCTCTCAGCAGACTCTTTCTCAGGATTGTTTATGTGTGTGTGTGTGCATGTGCGCACGCACGTGCACACACACACAAACATGCTATGGTGTGTATGTGCCATGTGTACACGCGAAAGTCAGAGGACAATTCGTAAGTACCAGTTCTCTCCGGGATCAAACTCAGGCCATTAGTCAAGCTTGGTGGCATCTACCTTTACCCAGGGAGCCGTCTACTTTAGTTTTGTTTCAAGTTGACACAAACCTAGACATACCTGGGCTCCTAACTGAGGAAATGCTTACACCAGATTGGCCTCTGGGCACAACTGTGGGCCATTTTTCTTAGTTAATGATTAACCCACTGCGGGCAGTGCCATCCCTGGACTGGTGGTTCTGGCCTCTGCTTCGGTTCCTGCCTCCAGGCCTCTGCCTTGAGCTCCTAACAGGCTACTCCAGATGATGGACAGTACCGTCTAAGATGAAACACACCCTCTTTTCCCCCAAGATGCCTTCAGCGTTTTTATCACAGCAACAGAAAGCAGAGCAACACATCTCATTGGCCCCATGCTGATCATTTTGATCATTTTAAACCCCAGCTGTGGTTAAAAAGGTTACAGAACTGAGACAGATTCCACAGGTTAGGGAATGAGGTTTTCTTGTCAATCAAATAGTCCGTCCCTACATCAGACAATCAGAGCTGTTACCCAGCGCCACTAGACTAACCTCAGTCAAGCCACACACCCCCTCTGCAATGTGCGCTCACCTTTCTTTGATGGGAAATGCATACTGAGTCCCTGTGTCTCTAAAATCTTTACACATGAGAGTAGCCAAGCGCGGAAGATGAATGCTACAGCTGAGAGCTTTGAAAAAAATGCAAATCTGCACAAGGAAAAGAGGCTAAACTGGGCGACAGTCCCCATTGGTGGGGAGGGGGCAGCCCTGTGTTGAGCCCCTTCCTCTTCTGATTCTGGATGAAGACATTCCTGTTGGATGTACAGAGCCTGTTCCTTGAACTCCCGGGGAGCTCTGATTGACTAGGAAGGGTCACAGCTCCCATGTTCCCTGTCACAGGATGAAAGTGAAGAGCCAAGGAGAAAGCGATTTGCTCAGAGGTGACAAACCCATTGAGGGCCGCCAGCACAAAGCCAGCGTGAAAGCTGAACCACACCTTAACACGGAGCTGCCAATCACGCAACAATGCACACATGACAGGAGCCTCTGAACTGCTCCCTTCATCCTAGCTGACGAGGTAGTGGCAGGATCATCTGGGGTTGCCCTTTGACCTCTCAGAGGGAAGCCAGGGTTGGCAGAGAGGAACCAGTACTGCACAGGTGCCCCAACATCCCTCACCTCTCACTACTCCCCAGAGCTCTGCTGGTGGACCGGGGAGATGCCTTTGCACCACTCCCCCGACACACACACACCCTGCCAGCCCCCAACTCTACCGCACCCTCACTCACCCCCTCGCCCCCCTCCCCAGCGCAGGCGGTTGCTCTTGATTTCCTCCTCTCTGCAGATCCAGCTCCCTTTGCTGAGGAGGACATTTCTTTTTTTTTTTTTTTTTTTTTTTTTTTTTTTTTTTGAGACAGGGTTTCTCTGTGGCTTTGGAGCCCGTCCTGGAACTAGCTCTGTAGACCAGGCTGGTCTCGAACTCACAGAGATCCGCCTGCCTCTGCCTCCCGAGTGCTGGGATTAAAGGTGTGCGCCACCATCGCCCGGCTGAGGAGGACATTTCATCTTTCCTACCTGAACGCCTAATGTAGGCTTCAGGTCCAGATTCAAAGCACAGAGGCTGTGTGTGTGTGTGTGTGTGTGTGTGTGTGTGTGTGCACAGATGTACACACCCAAGCAGTGTTTATGGGGGCCAGAGGCTGACACATCACAATATGTCTGAGAGCTTTACTTTCAGAAAGGGTCTCACTGAATCTGGAGCTCGGTCCTTCAGCTAGACTGGCTGGCCACTGAGCCCTGGGGACACACCCAGCTGTCTCCACACCCCAGTTCTGACTCGCTGGCACACTCAGCCTTAGATGTGAGTGTTGGAGAACTGACGTCAGGCCTTCACCCTCATGCAGCGAGCACTGTGCCCACTTGGCCACCCTAGTCTCCTCCCCAGCCGGCTTTCACCCCTGCCTGGCCCACACGCGTCTAGGCACTGAATGGCTAAGGACAGGCACCATCCACGCCTTACCCGGTGATATGCCTAGCACAGGTGGCATTCAGTCTTCACTCATTACCTAAGTGCTGGACCCTCCTAATGCACCCCCCCAGTGTCTAGCAAATCCTAGGGAAGTCACTCAATTCTATGTAATAAAAATCATTTCTAGAGACGTTGACGTGTGAGCAGTCATGAATCAGTGGACGCAGCACTCTGTCTCTCCAGACAGAACGGCTTTTGAGATTGCCAAGAGGACCACAAAGTAAGCGCCACTCTTCCCACTTTACAGGTCAGGAAACAGAGGCCAAACAGGGGCAGTAATTTCTCCAGTCACTCTGCAAATAAGCTTCAGAATCATAATTTGAGCCAAGTCCAACACAACAAACCCTACCTACATGTACAGCTATTTACCATATATTATAATGATCCAATGCATATGAACACATTGTAGCTATTTACCATATATTATAATGACACAATGCATATGAATGACTTGTTAGCTATTTACCATATATTATAATGATCCAATGCATATGAACACATTGTAGCTATTTACCATATATTATAATGACACAATGCATATGAATGACTTGTTAGCAATTTACCATATATTATAATGATCCGACGCATATGAATGACTTGTTAGCAACAGGAATAGAAATACTCAAAGAGCAAAAACACTTTCTTCCAGTGCTATACAAATTAAGTTTTTATTTTTTACAGGAATTTACATATGTGTAAATATGTATACCCCAAAATGCCACCACTAAACAAGGGACAGCTAGCTACCGGCCATCAGCACAGCCAAGACTTTTCCCAGTTTGTTCTCCTGGGTTGGCAGCCAGCTCCACTGACTGGCTGCTGAGGCCAATCTCCGGCTGCCGGTGGACATGTTCCTTGAGCAGACAGCCCACCCAAATGCTAAAGCCAGATACCAACACGAAGGACAGAGGGCACAGAGGTGTTCAGGGACAAAAGCCTCCCACAGAACTACAGTCACCCTGCATAAGAAGCTGCAAGGAGAAGGGTTGGACCTCAGGTGTGGCACGTGGACCATCAGCCTCCTCTGTCCCCTGAACCCCAATGAGATCCCAGGTGTCCCGGAGCTTCCTGAGGCTCAGGGTTCCTGGGTCACGCGGTGTAGGCTACTCTCTGCCCACAGGCTGCTGACCAGCCAATGTGTCATGTGGCCATCAGGACTCAAAATGCACAAGCGTGGATTCCTTACAAGAGTCTCACCCTGAATGCCTGGGAAATGAAAACACAGCAGCCACATACTGGGGACCTGCCGGTGTGGTGTGCATGGCTGTGACCCCAGCTGGCAGTCTGGGGCAAGAGGATCACACGTCGGAGGCCTGACTGGTCACAAAGTGAGACCCTGACTCAGAAACCAGAACAAGCCACAAAGACGAATGGCTTGCACGGAGCTCAAAGAAACAAATACCTGTTTTAACCGCTCTCCCTGGGGATGGGAGGACAGCTCCGCAGTAAAGTGCGTAACATCCAAGCACAGGAATGTGAGTTCAATTCCCAGAACCCACACAAACATCCGGGGTATGGCAGGCTTAGAGTCCCAGGGTTTGGGAGGGTGGGGACAGAGACAGGAGGATCCCTATAGTCTAGACAATTCAGTGAGCTCCAGGCTTAGTGACTCTGTCTCAAAAGACCAAGACAGCACTCCCGCGGAGGATACCCAAGGTTGTCATCTAGCCTACACACACACACACACACACACACACACGCACACGCACGCACGCACACACACACACACACACGCATGCATGCGCATTTTAATCTTTTTTTAATTCTTTTTTTTTTATTTATTATGTATACAATATTCTTTCTACATGTATGCCTGCAGGCCAGAAGAGGGCACCAGACCTCATTACAGATGGTTGTGAGCCACCATGTGGTTGCCGGGAATTGAACTCAGGACCTTTGGAAGAGCAGGCAATGCTCTTAACCACTGAGCCATCTCTCCAGCCCCTCTTTTTTTAATTCTTAAAAAATGCTTTTTCATCTGGGTGGTGGTGGTGCCTGTCTTTAATCCCAGCACTCGGGAGGCAGAGGCAGATGGATCTCTGTGAGTTCAAGATCAGCCTGGTCTACAGAATGAGTTCCAGGACAGCCGGAGCTACACAGAGAAACCCTGTTTCGAAAAACAAAATTAAAATGCTTCCCCATGTCTGTGGGTCACTCTCACTTCAATGCTATTTGCTCCTTTTCTTTGTAAGGGAGAAATAGAGAAGCAAACAAAAGGGAGCTGCAGCACCCAAACGTGGGTGGCTTCTCCTTGTGACACAGCCATCAAACCCGAATGCCAACTACCCACTCAACTGCTTTAAAGAGAAAAAAATAATGGCTTTGGTGGGAAAAGTCTCTCATTCTTACCTCCCCGTAAAAATGTCACGAGGGAAACAGAAGGAAACCCACTTTTCTGTACCAGCTGAGGGCCCTTCCCTCTGACGTCAGCACTGGTCGCCTGAGCCACTGGAGCTCTGTCAGCTCACACCCACTAAGAACAGCAGTTTCTTCTAAACACATGCTTAGGCTAAAAACACGGCAGGTGCTGACACGTTAGCAGATAGCTGGCTCTTTTCAGGACCCCCGCCTCCTGTCCCCATACAGGGACACGTGCCCAACTCACCTCCCGCAGCTCCAGCCTCTGGGCCACGGCCTCCAGACACTCCTGCCCCGTGCTCTCCACAGACAGGGTGCACTCGATGACATTGCTGTCCAGCAGGCGGATCCGTGTAACAAAGCAGTTCTTGCTCAGGACATTGTAGCGCCGAGTCCTACGAAGCTTCAGGCCGAAAGGCATGGCTCTGCGGCCGGCCGGGGGACGCCTCCCTCCTCTCCTGGCACAGGCACCCCTTAGACGGCCTTAGCAGGTCTGTGTTGGAACGGTCACACTAAGGTAGGGGAAGGGTGTCCATGTCCGTCAGCCCTCTGCAGGACGGCTGTAGAGGGAAGAGAGGCAATGTGATTACTCACTGGATTGGAAGGGAAGCTGTCGGTGGTGCACAACACAGCATACATGTGTGCACACAAGCACCCAGGCAGGTGAAGGCTCAGACTCAAGTGCCTGTGAGCGCTGCAGCTCTGAGTGCCTTGTGAGAGACCATGTGTCTTACCCGCTCTCGTCAGGGTGAAGCGCAAGAAGACCTGCGAACAAGAGGCTTAGCAGAAAGAAATACAACCCAGGGCACCCCACACTCCCGTTTACACCGCCATCCTCTCTGGGCCCCTTTCTGCAGAAGGAGTAGAAAGGTGCAGGCCGCCGAGCCTGACAAGCCGAGTTCAGCCCCCGGAGCACACATGGCAGAGGAGAGAGTCAATCCCACAAGCTGCCCTCTGAGCTGCACGCGTGTGTCTTGTCACACACATGAAGACATCTACAATGAGGAAATGCATGCAGCAGAAAATGATCGTGCGGTGAGAACGCAGGTGGTGGCCCCGGAGCTTCGAGGAACCGAACATTTATTTCATCTTGCTCCCACCCTACGACGCTGAGTTTCTTCAGCTTTTTTTTTTAATGATTTAATACTGATTTTAATAACTATTTACTCAGAATGTATGCTGTGAACGGTGACGGCATACATTTAACTCTTTAATTCACAACACGGGATTCTCACTGCCACCTTGTTTTGCTTGATTTGGTGCTGAGAAGCAGATCCAGGGCCCTGTGAGCTATATCCCTACTCCCTGAAATATACAGATTCAATAGTGTACTTAAAAATCTCACTGTGTCCTTTTGTTCAACAAATAATGAGACAGATGCGTGGAACACCAAAGCACGGCTCCGTTCCTTTACAGATGAGTTGGTACAAAAGCCCTGTCCCCGGTTACAGGATGTTTAACCCACTAGTGAAAGACTGACAGGAACCTGACGTCCCAGCAAATGAAAATAAAGACACAACAAACGCGGAGAACGCAAGCATTAAATACCAAGCAAAATGACTTTACCGTCGCCCTGAACCAGTGATGTCCTGGTCAGGAGGCCCAGGAAACTTCTCTCAAAGAAGCCGGCAATAAGCAGAGAGCTTTTCCATACGGCTGCCTGCTCCTGCTAGGCTCAGAGAGTTATGGCTGGACGGACTGACAGCTAACTCAGGCAGGTGCAAGCAGCTTGAGCCCCTCATCCATCCTGGCACGGCACTGCTCCTGAGTGAACACATAGGAACCATTGGTCCCTGCAGGAATAAGTCGATGGATAAAGGAGCTGTCTGCGATATTTATACGCCGCTCCCTGCCAGAACCCCAGGCCTCCTGAAGGTTGTCAGGGTATAACCCTACAACACAGCAAAACACACTCCCAGCCTCCCTCGGCAGGCTTTGATATTCGCCCTCGGCACATTCCTGAGCATGGCAGGTACATGTTTTATGATAGCTTAAGATACGTATGGCTAGAAATGCTGGCTTGGTAAAATAGATTAACATTTCTGAACCACTTTATGTTGGCAGAGTATCATGTTTACTTCCAAGCCACGCCAACCTGATCTCCTGATAGGGACAGAAAATATGGAGGGACCCACCCAAAGGGGGAGGGGGAGAAGAGGGGAAGCCAAAATATCCTAAGTGTTTACTGGTGAATTCCCCTCGACTTACTGAAGCACAGGACAGGCAAGCTAAGAGTTGAAGCCTACGTTAAGAAAGCCTTAAACAGACAGAAGTGTTTGCTCTGTGGACACCAGTATGTTTGTTTCTCTTCCTGGGCCAGGCTCTTTACGTCTGGGTGTGTCTCCCTTAAACACCTATGAAAGAATGTGGCTGGCTTGGTACCCGACTAGCCTAGCAAAAACAATCTCTCCGCAGACTCTTCAGCACGACACAACACATGGATGGTGAAACAGCAACTCCCCAGATAACTGCTGTTCTGAAAACGACCAGAATGCACATGCAGCGAAGAGTGTCAGTTCAGAGGTTATTGTCTCGGGCTGTTTGGGATTGTGGGGCTGAACTCCATATCTTTCTAAACCTGTCAGCTACCTTGGTGAAGGCTCCCAAACAGCCCTCAGGGGTGTCTACCGTCAAAGAACAACCCGGCATCATGGACTCTAGAAAATAGCTATGCCAGCTAAGAAATAAAAATAAAAGATTTTCTGAATCTTTGACCCAACAGAAAAAAATTCAAGAGAATTGGTCTGGACCATCAACAAGTAAACAACTAAAAACAAATATCAAAGGGAGGGTAGAAGCCCACGCAAGCTGCTTCCCAGGCAAAAAGTGGAGAAATTGGAAAAAATAAAAGGGGGTTTGTTGATATTGATTAAATCCAGTTGAGGGGAAGGGCAGGATTCGGAAAGTCAGGAAGCATCAAGGCAAGCTTAAAAATTAAGAGAGAGAATTAGATCATTGCTAAATTTCTTGGTTTTATTGTGTGTGTACAGCATCCCGGTGTGTGCATGCACAGATGTACACTGATTATGGAGGTCAGAGGGCAAGGGCAGTGTCTTCCTTAATCATTCTCCACCACATTTTTTTCTCTGAGACAAGTTTCTTCCCTGATTATGGAGCTCGCTGACTGGCTACAGTGGCTGGCCAGCAAGGCAAGGATCCTCCTGACTAGACCCTAACTGGTGGACCTTTTTACATGGGTCTGGGTAGCAAACTCAAATCCATACACCTGCAAGCAAGCCCTTTGCTGAGCCGTCTCTCTAGCCAACATTTTCTACGGTTTCTGATAGTGGGGTTGCAGTTATGCAGGAGAGAGGAGTTAGGCGATATCAGCAGCTCTATTGTGAGTAAGAACCATCAGGATGAAGGCTTGAGAGAGGGTTCAGTGGTTAAGAGCACTGATAGCTCTTGCAGAGGACACGGGTTCAATTCCCAGCACCCACATGGTGACTCACAACCATCTGCAACTCTGGTCCCAGCAGATCCGATGCCCTCCTCTGGCCTCTAAGGGCACACACGTGGTTCATAGACATACATGAAGGCAAAGCACACATACGTATAAAATAAAAAGAAAAAAATGTTTAGATGTCATGATGCCTGTAATTTTTAAATGGTTTGAATGCATGCATGCATGTATGTACACACGAACACATGGTGTACACACACACACACACACACACACGACTGACAGCAGTTGAATACAGACACTGTCAGACTGCTCTGCTTCTCCAACCTCCTAAACACTTTCAAGACAGAAAGTTAAAGGGGAGATGCCTACCCACACAGACGGCGCTCTAGTACCTAAGGCTGTAAGGCTTGGTCTGAAGGAGCTCGGCAAGCAACATCATTGGTGCTTATTTGAACAAATTAACCTGGGTTTAAAATATCAGCGCGATTTGACACCCGTACCCAATGCTAGAAACGCATTCCCTGTCTCTTCCACATACATTGATACATTCATACACACCTCAATGAAAAGCCCGTAACACCCACTCCCGGCAGTGAGGGCCACAGGGCTGTGCTTCCTGGCCAAAGGCAGATGTGATACCTGGACGATCCCAGGCCACCCCACACTATGACACAACGGGAGAGCTTGAACTCTGCTCAGTGGACCACTTCATGGCCAGAGGACGAGCCTCCGTTCTTAAGTTACCAAGGAAACGATCACTCATGCACCAAGCTCTGCCTTTAACCATCACACAAGTGCCACACAGCACCTGCTTGTCCTCCACAGCAGGTCTACTTCTGTCACCTCCCTTCCGGTCTAGAGCCTGGCTTCAGGCTCCTTGGCTGGGCTTCCCCGGGTGGCTCTCTGGCTCCTCGCAATTGCTTTGTCACCAAAAGAACAAAAACAACAACAAAAAAACAGAACTAACTAAAAGACACATAGAAAGGACTGTGTTTGTGACACTTTCAATTAAGGAAGGAGGGAAGGAGGAAGGGAGGGAGGGAGGAAGGGAAGGAGGGAGGGAGGGAGGGAGGGAGGGAGGGAGGGAGGGAGGGAGGGAGGGAGGGAGGAAGGAAGGGAGGGAGGGAGGAAGGAAAGAAGGAAGGAAGACCCTACATTGAGGCTGCATCTCGCCATACTACCATACTAAAAATGGCATCATTGGAAAACAAGTAACAGGCTGGAGAGATGGCTCAGTGTGTAAGAGCACTTGCTGACATAATACACACACAGGAAAGGGCAGCGGGACGGGTGTGTGTGTGTGTGTGTGTGTAACAGAAGGGACCCTTATACACTGGCAATGGGAACAAATACGAGTTTAACATAGTTAAACACTATGGAGGCCACTATGGAAGTATCTTGGAGAAACTAACAGCGGATCGAACTTGCCTAGGAGCCAACCACATCAGTCATTCCTGGGCATTGCCCCGAGGACATCACAGACACTGCACACCAGTGTTCACCGCAACGCTCCTCATTCCCTATGGGGCTAACGGGGTGTCCAGCAGCAGAAATGGACAATGTAAAGGCGACTTATCTTCTCTGTGGGTTCCCTTCAGCTGTAAAGAACAGAGCCAGACTGCAGGAGATAAGCATGGGCGCTGGGTCTTCTGCAGACACGTAAAACCGCGCACTCACAGGATACGCGGGAGCAGCTGCTAAGTGGCTGCGCAGGGGGAATAAAGGAGGCCGATGGAAGTGGGGAGAGAAGATGCTCCAACACCATCAAACACACACATGCAGATGCAGCCCACCCCGGAAACTTTAAATGTGTTCTTAAGAAAGCAAGGCTAGAACACGGTCTTCATTCTATTTTAAAGCTTTTATTTTTAAAACAGGAACTATCTAATTTTATCTCATTAAAAGTAACCTTTTAATTAATTAATCAATTTTAAAAAAATATAGTGGGGGCTGTGGGATGGGTAGCCCAATGGGTAAAGTGTTTCCACGCAGGCATGAGGACCTGAGTTCAGATCACTAGAACCCATGAAAAGCCAGGCATAGCCGTGTACATCTGCCACGTCAGGGTCCTCGCTGAGATGGGAGCTGGGACGGGAACACGCCTAGATGCTCTCAGGCAGCTAACCCGGCACGTGCAGTAGGGCAGCTGGCATGTGCTGCGGTGAACAGCAAAGAGGCCTTGTCCCCAGACGAGGTGACGGGGAGAGCCGATAGCTGAGGCTATCCTCTTCACACTAGCGTGTGGCATGTGCAAACCGTCTAGTGTACATGGACACACACATCACACCTGTGCACATGCACACAAATCAGAGTGAACCCCAAGGTAAACTATGGGTTCAAGGGAATAATGACCTGTCAATGCCAAGCTCATCCGTTATTAAAACGTGCGTCACTCTGGCGGGGGACATCACTGTGGGGCCGGGGAGCCGAGGGCTGTGCCGGAGGAGAGCTGCACATTTGGCTCCATTTTACTGTGAGCTAAAAATGACTCTAAAAATTAAAGTCCTTTTAAAAAGGGAAGTTTCATGTGTGTTGGTGAGATGGCTCAGCACTTAAGAGGACACCCTGCTCTTGCAGAGGACCAGAGTTCAGTTCCCAGCACCCACAATGGGCAGTCAACTGCTCGTAACTCCATCTCCAGGGGATCTGATGCTTTCTTCTGCCCTCCGTGGGCACACACTGTGCTCAGAGGCACAAATCCATACACATACGCAATACTTAATAAAACAGGCTGGGTCTTTGATCTGAGCCTTCATGAAGCAGAGGCAGGCAGCAGGTTTGGGGTCAGCCTGGTGTGCACAGCAGCGTTCAGGCCAGTCAGGCCTACATGGTGAGGTCCTGCCTTGAAAACTAAAGCAAAACAAATCATTTAAAAATAAAACTGAAAAATAAAAAAAATATTGCCTTAGTTAGCTATGCTCTCAGACTATTTAGCACCCTGCTGCAGGCTGCAGTGGCCTGCTCAATGACGTCAAAGCAACTTTTTTACTTAATAATAACAGTAAAAGTAATGGGGCCGACTCAGATTTCTTCCAAGAGAAACAGTGACATCGTCTCATTCCGCTGCTAACCTTTTCCATTCCTCGGTGCATCCTAGAAAAGGCAGCCCTGGCCAAAGTGGGAATGTGTCTGTGTGTCTGTGAAGACACTGCAGGCTGAGCCTGCAGTGGAGCTGCAAGTCAACACTCGGGAGGCTGAGCCTGCAGTGGAGGAGCTGCTAGCCTGTGACCACAACACTCGGGAGGCTGAGCCTGCAGTGGTTGAAGCTGCAGGCCTGTGATCACAACACTCGGGAGGCAGAGGTAGAAGGATCACAGAATTGGGGGTCAGCCTGGTGCACACAGTGACTTCATAGCCAGCACAGACTAATAACTAGGTCTTATCTCAAAGAATCCAGGAAGAAAGAGAAGGAAGGGGAGGGAGAAAAGAACACTGTTGTGTGTGAAGGGCAGTTCACAGTGGGTGCTGGAGTGAGAGACTGCTGGTCGACCTGAGCTACAGAGGAGTTCCCAATGAGCCAAGGCTTGCCTTAGACCCCAGGCCTGAGACAAGGATGAATGTCAAGTCACACCCTCTCCACTGTGCCCATCCAGTCAAGTTCCCTCTTGGTTCCTCTCACAGCACGCTAGGCTTGTGCAACAGCATAAAACAGCCGCGGGGGCCGGGCGGTAGTGGGGCACACCTTTAATCCCAGCACTTGGAGGCATAGGCAGGCGGATCTCTGTGAGTTCGAGGCCAGCCTGGTCTACAAGAGCTAGTTCCAGGACTGGCTCCAAAAGCCACAGAGAAACCTGTCTCGAAAAATAAAATAAAATAAAATAAAATAAATAAATAAATAAATTAAAAAAAAAAAACAGCCGCGGGAGTTTGCAAACAAGCACTTTACTACCTCATCAGCCCTGTGGAGAAAGCCCTTTCACATGGAAAGTGTTAACGTGTAACAGGAAATCCGGTTGAGCCCTGGGCTCTCCCAGCCCAGCATCTAGCATCCCATGATTCTGACACCTGAAGCATAAATAGCTTTTCAAGAGCCATCCTGGGGGAAGGGGGGGAGGGGTTAGATGACCCTGGGATTCCCTTATCTTAGTCAGGAGCACAGCTCAGAATCTAGAGTCTCCAATTGGTCTTACATTCCAGGAGGTTCCGATCAGCAATTACTTTGAGAAGCTCCCAACACAAAGCAGTCTGCACTCCGCCCCACCCTTAGGTTCCTGAAGGAGAAGCTGTGGGTGGGATTTGGGGTTAGGGTCTTCTGCACGCAGCAGGAACCCAGGGCGCAAAGAGTTGCACACTCAGACCCAGGAGCCTCAACTGTGGTTCTGTGGCCTGCCCACAGGAGGATTTGGAACCTTATGGGTCTGGTTCTGGGCTGTAAGAGAGGGTCCTGTTGTGAAGAGCAGAAAGGGCTTACTTGGGTCATTGGTGTTTTGGCAAAAAAGATAGGATTCCTATTTCCACAAGGAACTCCCCACCGCTCATGCTTCCTTCTCCAGCCTTTGTGGGGTCCTTCTACTGTGGGTAAGGACCTCACAGAGATGGCACCCCTCACACACAGATGCTGCAAAATTATTTGCTAGAGCACTTTAGTGGGCCCACAACAATATGTCACAAACACCACATTTTAAAGCCTTTTAGAGCAGAGGATACAGAGGGAGAACAGAGAAGCGTCAGTCTCAACTCCACAGTCCTCTCCCCGAGGGGCCTATTACCCTCCTGAAAACTCAAAGATGGAAGCTTCCATCACTAACTGTAAGCTATGGGTTCTAGTATGTTATAGTCTTGTTTTTAACAATAATAAAGCTGTCAACAAAAAGCCCTTCAGAGCTACACACACACACACACTGTTGTCAGATACTTATACACTGTCAAAATATATTGCTGTGATTGGTGTAATAAAAAGCTAACGGGCCAATAGCTAGACAGGGGAGATAGGCAAACTTCAGGGCAGAGAGAGGGAACACTGGAAAGAAGAAGGCGGAGTCACCAGACAGACGGAGAGGAAGCAGGATGGGCAGTACAGAGTAAGGTAACTGAGCCACATGAAAGAGCATAGATTAAAAGGTACCGGTTAATTTAAGTTATAAGAACTAGTTAAGAACAAGCCTAAGCTAAGGCTGAGCTCTCATGATTACTATTAAGTCTCCATGTCATTTTTTTGTGAGCTGCTGGCCCAAAGAAAAATCCATGTACAAGACACAACAAAACCAGGTTTCCGATCCTACACTTGGTTGATCAAATAAATCCTTACACAGGGCAATAAGTGGAGAGGGTTCCAGAGTGTCAACCAGACACAGTCTAATCAGCCACTCTTTGATGAACCTGCAGAGTCTTTGGGCAGAAGAAAAGTAAAGTCCAAGCCGTACCCGAGCAGCATCTTTTTATTTCCCATACTGTGTGATGCATGCTTACTTCCCCCCACTTAAATCTGAGCTCTGAAAGCGCTAAGAGAAGCTAACTGCCAGCGCCGTGTTTACCAATAGCCTCTGGAATTTCTCCAGCATTCCACAGTCTTAGACTCCCAAGCACACCTCACAGAACTATGCAACCCCATCTGGGTGTGAGGACGGACAAACTGACAGCACTAGTTCATCCTCTGCATAAGCCATGGGGCACAGCTTGACTTTCACGCCCTGGCTGTCGTGTCCCCAAGAAGATGCTATATGAAATGGATGGAGCCTTGAGGGGGAGATTTAAACTACTTTCTCTCAACTCCCCTGAAGAAACACCAGGAGGGAGGGAAGTGGGTTTTGTTTGATAAAAATGTAACTATTAGTTTCTTCGGTCTGTTTTAATAGTTTTGAGACAAGGTCTCGCTATATGCTTCCTTGGGCTCCTGAGGAGCTGGGATTACAAATGTTTGAATTTCATGGAACTCGCGTCACAATCACAGGTCAAGCCACTTTTAAAAACATAAAACTTCTCTGTAAGGTCTAAAGCTCAAGTCCTTCAGTTGCTGAAGAAAACACCCATGACCTCAAAGCATTTAAACGCACATTTTCAAATCCCGACCCCTTCCAAACACTCAGCGGGAAGATGAAATCTATTCGCAAACACATTTTCCAACTTCCCTGAGCACAGAGTCACATAAATGACCTTTCAAAACTCTTCTTGAGGCACGTTTAAAATAAAAGGCAGCTGCTGTACTGTGCATCACCTCAGGGGAGGGGTGCAGAGAAGGGGTGCAGTGGAGGGGGGACACAGCGGCGGGGACACCATGGCGGGAGGCAGTGGAGGGACGCCTGTGTGAAGAGTGGGCTAAACAGCAGCTTCCTTAGACAGATAAAGCCAGAGACCACGACGGGAAGTCACAAGGCCTCCTGCACAGACATGTACCATAAAACCCTTGAGTCCAGGGAAATAAAACTTGGCCCTCGCTTCACTTCCTAGCTTTACACAGCTCAAGCCACTGTCGACCTTGCCCCACAAGGTTCCAGTGGCTTCTCACAAACTATTACCAAAAGGATCCAAACCTGGGTGAAGGTGATGGATAAATCGTGGAAACAAACACTCTACGGTGCAGAAAGCGGCCTCCAAAACTGCCCCACCAAGCATCGTCCAGCATGGTCAGGCAGGGTGGCACACACTGTGACCTCCTCACTGGGTTAGCCAAGGCGTGGGGATCAGAGGTTCAAGGCCAGCTCGGGGTACACAGGAAGACCTTGTCTAGAAAACACTGACAGCTATGATATCCAGCACAGACTGTGAGAGAACGCAGGAAACAAATTCATTTCACAGATGCCACACCCTTGGCGCTTAAAGTAACATCCAGAGGCTCCAAGATGCAGAACCCCCACCATCTAGAGCCTCTTCCTTTTGGGGTGGCTCTGCCCTATATTCCCCTCACACTCAGAAGCAAGGCAGCTCTGGAAATGTTGGAAAAGTGCACTTTCTAACTTGGAGGAGGCAGAGGGACAGCAGAAGGGTAGCCCCTGGGAGAGCGTGGTTTAAAAAGCCCCCTAGGTAACCATAAAAAGACTCCTTCTTCTCTGACACTCTGCCTTCAGATGGCTAAGGAACTTCACTCCTTACCTTACCCAAATTCTTAGGGCATCCAAAGTACACTCTGAATAAAGTATGTTGTTTAGAATTTGGTTTTTAATAAAAATCGGAATCACAGGGTAAACCCAGGTGGTACCTGCCTGCACAAGCACCCTGTGCTGAGACAGAAGGGCGTGAATTCAAGACCAGCCTGAGGTGCATGGTGAAATCCTGTCTCCAAAAGTCAGTCAGTAGTTAGGTGATGATGACACACATTTGTAATCCCAGTAGGCAGGAGGATTGTGAGCTCAAGGCCAGTCGGAATCACACTGAATGCCTTTGTCTCAAAAACCAAGCCAGCAACAACCTCTGCATTTACATAGGTCACACTGACAGCATTGGCTTTTAATTTCATTTTAAAACCCAGTTTCAGGGGGTGACAAGAAGGTGAGGCGAGTCAAGACGCTTGCTGACAACCCCATGGATGATCTGAGTTCCCAAAGACCCACAGGACCTGACTCCCACCAAGCTGTCCTCTGACCTCCCCATCTCCCCTACACAAGGGAGAATAAAATCTAAACTATAGTGGGGAAACAGTCTATAAGGGGGTGCATGTTTAAAAGGCAAAGGGCAGTCACCAGCCCATAAAGTAGAGGATGGGGTTGGTTTCACGGTGGTGAGAGCACCCGATCCTCTTCGTCTCTCAGAAGACGCATCTCTCTACTCATGCCGAGATGTGGCATCCTAAGACCCTGGCATCCTTGTTTAGAGAGGAGGATCTGTGATTCTCCCACTCTAGTCCTGACTGCTGCCTGTGCCAACAACTCCAGCATGTGTCCTGGGATGTCCCAGCTAATCACAGCTGGGAACCAGATGAGGCAAGCCCCAGAAGTATCAGAATGCTCAGAAGGCAACAGTGAGCACCTATTTACCAAGCAGATAAAAGGGGTGCAACTTACAGACTGGGCAAGGACGACAGAGAGGCACAAGCTTCTCCCCGCAGTCACACAGGGACTCAGTACCCACAAGCTCTGACTCAGAGCTGTATCTGGCCCTGTGTTCTTACACCATGGGTTTGTACAGGAAGGTCTGAAGCTAGGACACGACATAGTAACAAGAGCAAGCAAACACATTCCAGGGGAACCCAGGACACCACCTACAGCCTAGTCTTGCTCATTCAGAGGCAACAGTGCAGGCTAACGAGACAGGTGGAGAGGGCCCTGGGGCTGGGCCCCTGGAAAAGCCCTGGGACGCTATCAGGAACATCTGAGAGAATGGGGTCCCTTCCCGAGTGTGGCATCTTACCTGGACGGCTGCCGTCCACTGCACCACTCTGCCGGAGTGTGGGAGAATCCAAGCCTGCCAGTAGCACTGCTTCCAAAGCGACTTCAAAAACACAATCACAAAAGCAACTGGAGAGGTCTGGCAGCCCAGGCACCACCCAGAAAGCAAGAGAACTTCACTGAAGGCAGACGCATCTCTCCAGACTCTGGAGACAGGCTCTAAAGGGACAGAACTGGGTGGCCGGGTTCTTAGTGAGAGGTGGTGCCCCTGACCTCCCTCAGCAATCTTCCACACCTCCCTTTCCTGTTTCCTTCCTGCCCTGGGCCTGAGCGCATCTGCTCAACTCTCCCCAGGGCCCAGAGTTACAGACACAGACGGGAGGACACATCCATCTTACCTCCTATCCAAACATCAATCAGTGGCCGAGCAGTTCAGCAGCTTTCTCACTCTGGGTCTGAGTGCCCAGGACTGAGCTTCATGGACATGCCGCCTGGCTCACTGGCTCCTGCAGCCCAGCCAGGGAGCCTGAACTTAAAGCAGTCATTTGCACACAAAAGCTACTCAGGAGCTCCCGCTCCATTCCTGGGGGGGGAGGGGGAGAGGGGGGTGCTGGCACCAGCCACACAGGACTCTCAGCACAATCACGCCACAGTAACACAGGCCACGGACTACTTATTCAGGGTTTGGATCTCCAGATTTGTAAAAAATATTTGAATTTACAGAATTAAATATCGTTGGATGGGACCCAAGCCTAGACACAAAATTCACTTGTGTTTCAAATACACCTTCTACACATAGCCTGAAATAAAGTACAATATTTAATAATGTTGTGCACAAGAGGCTAAGGAAACAGCTTAGCAGGTAAAGGATTACTGGGGTAGCCTGGAGACCTGAAGTTGATTCCCACAACCCCCCAAGAAGTTAGGCGGTGTGTTCACATGCTGTACTCGGCACCGGAGTGGCAGGGACAGGAGGATCTCTGGGGCTCACTGGCCAGCCTAACTGACAGGTCCTGGGTCCCAGTAAGAGACCCTGTCTCATAAGCAAGGTGGATGGCTCCTGAGGGAAGACATCTGAAGCCTGCTGGCCCCCACACACTTAGATGTCATGTGAGCACATACATACATACACACACACATGTGAACATGGACACACATTCTGTGCATGCAACTAAGTTTTACGTATGAACTCCCACTAATTATATAACTAAGGAAGTTTTGTACACTGAAGCCACTCTCGATTTCAGACTAGAAACATTGAGCTTGCCTATCGATTCCCAGCACACGGTAAACACGCCTGACATCTATGACCCGTGCCGTTTCACTGAGTACTGCAGGAAGCACACAGACTGCTCAGAACAACCAAGCACCTTCGACAAGCCACCAATTACAGAACAGAAATAGTTCTTAGATTAGCATATTTATCAGAAGGAAGCGAAAACAAGCAAACACAGAGCCTGAGGAGCCGTGGTGGTGACAGGGTGGGTTTCAGACCTGGGATCACTCAGCTGAGCCAGGACGAGTCATCAAGTGAGTTCTGAAATATTACCCACAGTCCCCGCCCCAGCGAGGAGAGTCTGAGCCACAGGGGTTATGAACTAGTGTCCCCTGTAAGAGGGCCGTGCAGTGCCCACTGATGGAAGCACTGCCAGGCACTCACTAACGGGATAAAAAGAGGTCCGAAACAGAGCTGCTGTGCACGCATGCACCGTGGCCCTGCCACACTGCCCTCCTTTCTCCCCACCCTTCACCGCTGCAGTAGGAACACAGGACAACCTGCGTCATGTGACGTCTTTGTTAGCTACAGCACTGCTACCTTCTAGGGCGGAAGCTGTAATGCTGTAAAGAATCCGTAAGCATCTCACTTCTGGTCCCATGGATGACCTCGGAAGGAAGAAGCTCAGTCACCTGGACCAGTGTATCTGTGAGCATCTCACTTCTGGTACCATGGATGACCTCAGAAGGGAGGCTGCTCAGCCGCCTGGACCACTGCAGAGCAGAAGCTGTGTGGGCCCACTGGTCTGACATCTCTGTCATTGCTGGGTGTAAGCACACAGAACCAGGGGCAAAGGTCAACCGCTTGAGTTCTGAAGTAGAGCTGTTTAATCCTGAACACTTAGATACGAGAAACTTCTGAGCTGGGCGGGCCGCTCAGTAAGGGGCTTGCTGCACAAACTCGAGGACCTGAGTCCAATCCCCAGCACACACAGAGACAATGTCCCAGATAACACACCCATGGAGTATCTAGACAATCCTCTGTGAAACTCTTCTTAGGTGATTGTGGACTGTGTCCAGCTGATAGTTGAAACCAACCAGCACGTGCTCCTTTTCACAGTCCGCGCTGATTAAAACCACTAGCGCTTGAGGGATTCCATTCTCTGTTCTTTATCTACCCCGCCTCCCTGGCTCTCTGAGAGTTTATCAAGTCAAAGCTGGGTGTCCACAAGCTCCTTAGTACACATTCCTAAACTGCCCCCGAATCTGTCAAATGCAAAGACTCCCCAGCTGGACAGCTCGTTCCTGTGAGGATCTGCATTGTGTCAGACTTTCTTGTCAATCAGACATGTCTGACTACTGCTGTTCTCATACTAAATCCGCTACTGCCCGTGATTGCGTGTGTAGCATTCACTAGCCCTGGATACAATCGAAGCTGTTGACCTCTGCCCTCTGGTTCTGTGTGTTCACACCTAGCAGAGACACACATGTCAGACTATGGACCTACAAGTTCTCTGTATAAAGTGTGAGGCCTGCTTGTGATCCCAGCACTGGAACGACAGCAGAGGCAGGAGGATCCGAATTCCAAGATCATCCTCAGTTATGTAGTGAATTCGAGACTGGTCCTGTATAAATGAGACCTTGTTTCAAACATAAAGATGCCATGGCTTCCACTTCGTCACTGTAAAAATGACTGAAGGATCCATCACGCTTCTCGGGCACTTGAGTGAGCAGAGAAGGAAGGGAACCAAACGCAGAGTTGAAAGAACTCAGCTCAGATTCTGACCTTTTCTTTCTCATCCCAGACTGAGGTGTGACTCCGTAACACACCAGGAAAGCTTCACTGAGGTAAATTCCCAACCCTGAGAAGAGGGTACCTAAGTCTTCACACCCTCTGTAACAGTCACAAAACAGCTTCCAAAGTGCAAAAACACTTGAATAAACACGAGTGTGACTTCAGAGCTGTATTCTAAGTGTGGTGAGCCATCCAGCCCTCCAGGGAGCTTCTGAGAAAATAAGACACTGACTCCACACTGATACCCACGGGAACATGGCGTGGCTGAACTGCCTCAAAATCTATTTGTGCACACGGCTCAGGAGCCTGGGCTTTGCCAAAGAGCAGGAAAAGCAATCTTCCTCTCCCTAGCGGGTTGAATGAAGTGCTAGGAAGGAGAAAAAGCGAAGCGGGGGTGGGGTGGGGGCATTGATTGGCAGGGAAGGGCTTGGCCCACTCAGATTAAGTAAAGAACAAAGAAGTTCAGGATTAAGTAAAGACCAAAGAAGTTCAGACACACTACAAAGGGGCAAGGTAAAAAGGAGACAAAGAAGATGGTGGCTCACAAAGGACATGAAGTTTCCAGTATGGAGAGGTCTGAGTAAAAGACCATATCCAAAATTATTTTTACTTCTCCATCAGGGTAACACATGACACAGAAGCAACGGCAGGCCCAATCAGTGCAGCACAGGAAGAAAGATGGGGCGTATCTGTTACCACACTACTGCAAGTGATCGTAGAAACTGCTCCATTTAGCGCAGCACTGGGGACTTGCCAGAGTCATCAAGTCCCTAGAGTACAATAATCTTGAGCTGGAAAGAGGATTCTGAGTCAGCAATTAACGCAGAGCATCTGTGTGGGGCACGGATGTCACCCTGTTACCTGCCCCTCCACACTCAAGGTGAATGAAGCGATTCGGAAACTCCAATAGTCCTTAGTTCGCCTCTCCAGCTCAGAGCTGCTAGGTGGGGGCTGGACACAATGAAAAACGATCCAAGGTGACCCCAGCTGGACAGCCTGTCCCTGTGATGACCGTCACAGTGTTAAAATGCCTAGTGAAACAGGTATGCGCTGTCTACTGCTGTCCTTCTACTCTATCTGCTGCCGCTCGTGTGCATGTATGTTCTCTCCTGATACTCTCGTGTGCATGTATGTTCTCTCCTTCTACTCTATCTGCTGCCGCTCGTGTGCATGTATGTTCTCTCCTTCTACTCTATCTGC
>NW_026067942.1:4863283-4931250 GCF_014885135.2 Alexandromys fortis | reverse complement strand
GCGAGAGAGAGAGAGAGAGAGAGAGAGAGAGAGAGAGAGAGAGAGAGAGAGAGAGAGAGGAGAGCAGGGAACAACAGAGACAGGAGGGTCCCTGGAGCTCACTAACTCGGCAAGCCTTATCAGGGAGCCTCAAGTCCTAGCAAGGGCGATGGTTTCTGAAGGGGACCCAAGGTTGACCTTTGCCCTTCAGGCACACAAGCACTGCTGCCTTCATGCATTCAGAAATAAGCAAAAAGGGCAAACCTGGAAGGCTATCGCTGCTGACGCCGTTCATAAGCTAAGAGTCTCACCTGAAAGCCACGTGGTCTATGGAAACACCCTGTTCCCCGCTCATTTCTCTTTTTAGGCTCTGCATCTTCTCTCTTAAGTATCTCCTGGATTGCCTACGACTACGGGACCAGTTACCTGCATAACATTCTTAAGGAAACACAGCCAACACGCGGGATTTCCAGCTAGGGCTGGTCATGCCCGATTCTCTTCCTTCTAGTCAGTAGTTAGAAGCTTGGAGCTAGGAGATGGCTAGGCTTAGGAGGCAAAAATGAAGATGATTCCACCCTTTTAATCAATGAAAATTCATTTCAAATCAGAGGAGAGGAACAAGACGCAAACACTATAAATATCATGTCAGAAGGCCCACACTACAGAGTTCAGAGGAATGGGCCTTCTGGAAGCTTGGCTTTCGGAGCTGGGCAGGCAGGTATTGTTTGGTTTGGGGAGGGAAGTGAGTAGGTGGTGGGCAGGGAAGGCCTCAAGAATAGGAGAATTGTTTGGATAATTTTATGGGGAAGTGTTACCCCTCCCAGTGCAGACTGGGAACAGGAAGCCAGGGGCTACACAAGGGCAGTGCTCAGGGCCAACAAAGGTGAGGAGAGTCACATGGCAGTCACAGGAGCTGAAGTGGGAGATGGGTGGGCATGGAGCTGCTCAAGGAAAACAAGCAAGCAAGTGAGAAGGAGAGAGAAGCAAAAGCCTGTCCAAAAAGGAAACCACGGTCTGAGCGCCACGCGGTTTAGGAGTGAACAGGACTCACAAACAGAGCAGAGCAGTGGATCTAACGGAAAGGATGATGGGAGGAGGAGAAAAGGCACACACACCCCTCCAGCCCCACATCTATGAAAGAGGGCTGAGCGTGTGCTGTGCTTTTAGTCTGAGTGCCCGAGAGAGTCTCACTCACTAGCTCACGGGAGGCAGGAGACCGTTTCCCTGGAGACTCAGCAGCCAGGCAGCTTCTCAAGAAAGGTCCCTTTACTGCACTGAACACCCGTGGAATCTATGAAGACATCATATTCTGGCTGAGTACATCTGGAGTAACCTGCAGCATCCAGGCCTCGTGGGAAAAGAGGTTAAACTCTTCGTGGAATCGTGGAGGTTACGTGAAGAAAAGATGAGCCAGTGGGCACTGAGCTGGGAGAAGCAGGCCAGGAGCAAATTCCAGAACGCGGCCGATTTCGGCTTTCCACTCCCGACTTTCATCACAGATAACACAAAGGTGAGCATGCCCACAAACATGGAGACGCTCACAGTGAAGGTTGGTGTAGCTGCAAACAGGCAGGCCCCACAAACGGGGTTGGTCACCAGGCTGAAGATGGATGCCTTCCATGCTTTATAAGTGGCCAGTCCTGGGCTACAGACGTCCTTAGGTATAGGTGCCATTGTGGTCCATACAGTGGTGGACGGGGAAGTTATAATTAGCAAATGCTTGGGCCGCACCCTAACTTTATCAGCGGTCACAGTTTTCTGCAGCCCTTCCCCAGCTCTAGACTCTGCCCTTGTTATCCTAATACCTCAGCCCTGTCATGGCAGCAGCCTCACTTCCCAGACAAGCACACTGCCAGGCAAAGAGTCTGAGGCCCTTCCTCTAGCTAGTGACAGGGCTCCAGCTGTCTGCAGGAACCTGTGTGGCCGCCACTCTCCTTCACACCGCACAGTGATTTGCTCAGAGGTGACAAACCCGTCATTGAGTGCATGTCAGCACAAGCCAGCATGAAAGCTGGCTTCTCCGCCAATGAAAACACAGCTCAGCTGAGAGCACGAGGCCCACGGGCAGTGTTGGATGAGATGAGTTGCCACTTCAGAGAAACGGACTCTTCAAAGGTCCTAAGATCGGAACAACGGGATCCAAGTTGCTAGACAGCTCGGGGCCCAGGGCAGGATGGAGAAAAAGAGCTGAACCGGGAGTCAGTGGCGGCTACAAATAATCCACAGCCTTACATAACATGTGTGCTTGGCATTTCCCTGGGCACAAGCCCATGGCATTCACTGGCATTCTTCCTCTCCTCTTCACACAACTGAAACCTTCCAGAACCCTCCCTCTCCCCCAGCAGTGAGCACATGTCAATCTTGAGACTCCGTGGTGAAGAATAAACCAAAACACATTCGTGTTCCAGGAGCTTACACGCTGGAATGTCAAGCTCTAAGCCTGGCACCTCACCATCGATGTGAAATGCTGACCCAGCTGATCCGCTGGGTCCACTGAGCTCCTTCCTGTTCGCGCTAACTTCTGCCCTTTGCTTAGATTCTCCATACCATCTTTTCCTCTTCAATTCTACTTTAGGGCGAGTTCTGTCCCCCTAATATGAAGCCGCCTGAAAGTCAGCAGGCTCAAGCCCTACAGACAAAGAAGCAACAGAGGGCTGACTGTTGTTAGCAGCAGCAGCAGTCAGAAAGAAACACACACACTCACACATTCGCACAAACATGTGCACTTGCACACAAACATGTGCACACATGCATGCACACATGAATGCACAACTCACATATATGTACGCGCACACACGTGCACACACACAGACTTCAGTGTTGGGCTCCAAATGAAATTGACCACTAGGAAAAAGTGCCCCTAGGTCCTCCACAGGACTTGTAGGAAGAAACTCCCTGGAGGTGTCTGTGACTGCGAGCTCTCTCGGCCAGCCTCCAGGACTCAATCTGTAGACAGAAGAGATTTGTTCCTCTGCCTCAGCCCAAGAATCTGCACATCTGCTGCAAACCAGAATTAATTCCCAGCTGCCTTCCAGCCTCAAGGCCTGCTACACCTGCTGGTGACCTGCGGGCTTGCTCTGCAAGGGACTGCACTTGGTTGGCACTCCGCAGCCCTCTGGGTGGGGGGGTGCTTTTATGAACCTTAATACTCACGGAGAGCTGCACCACTCACTGCTCAGAACCACATCGGCTAGCATCCTGCTGTACTGAGAGTCCAAACCTGTCTGCTTAAATCCCGCATGGCAGTGTTTTAAGCTGTTTGACACTGCTTCAGGTGGTTAATCCCAAATGGGCCATCAAGTATCTCTTGCTCCTATGCTTTGTTGTAGACCCACTCCACTTTTAGAGGAGGGGGCACAAGAGCCACTTGGAGACAGGAGACTCTCTGCGATGGCCACCTCACTGTCTACGGCCAAAATATTACTACTAAGTCTATGAACTTTCACAGCTTCACGTACCGGTGCGGAAGTGACCACAGGGTCACTGTCTCTGTTCTCCACGAGTCAACTACAGTATTGCAGCAAAATCCATTCATTTTTGTCTACTTTTCAAGGTACGTCATTACATCACTGATTCATGAGATATTCACATGCGGCCACAGAGATGAGAGGAAGAAAGATGAGGAGAGAATAGTGAAAAGGGGGATCATATTGTGACAGGTCTCCAAAGCTTCCAGACTGGCACTAAAGAAGATGAATTAAAGGCTAAGATCCATGTGGAAGAGCAACAGGGAAAACCTCGTTGGCTTAGAGTTGGCATCTAAAGTAAGACGAGAATTTGAAAGCACTTTGTGGAGATGAGGCATGCTGAGCAGTGGCTCAGAAGCTAACAGCTTGGCTGGGAGGAGGCAGATGCCGACGGTACAGATGGCTGGGTCGGTGGCAACGTCAACAGCTGCACCTCACAGAAGACGAGGCCAAGGTCTTAAAGGACAGCTTTCCTACAGATGCTTCAGCCTGCCTCCAGCATCGCAGGACTGTGCAGGACTGGGAAGCTGCACCCACGCTGCCTGCAAAACTCACCCTTTCGAGCGTGACCATGTGAACCATAGCTGGAGAGCAAGCAAGCCTTCACCATCTCCACAAACATCAGTGTACCTCACGGCTTACAAACTAGAACTTTTCTTTCCTTGAGAGGGATTCTCGTATCAGTCAGGCTGGCCTCAAACTCCCTGAGCAGCTGAGGGTGTCCTGGTCCTCCTGCCTCCACCTCCTGAGTGCAGGGATCACTCAACAATATGCTTAACAAGCATTAAAAACAAGCATCCCAACACCAGTTTGCAAACCTAGCATTGCTAGATTAGATGCTCAGAAACATGTTTTAAAGATTTACTTATTTATTATGTACACAGTGTTCTGTCCGCATGTCTGAATGACAGAAGAGGGAACCAGATCTCATTACAGATGGTTGTGAGGCACCATGTGGGTGCTGGGACTTGAACTCAGGACGTCTGGAAGAGCAGCCAGTGCTCTTAACCTCTGAACCATCTCTCTGGTCCCCAGAATCATTTTTTAAAAGAGGGTTTTGTTTATAAAGACAGAAGGAACAGAAATATCACTGCACCAATCCAAGGAAACATCAGGGGACAATAAACCCGAACGTACAAAGGAGCGTCTCAAACTTGGAACATCGCCTCTCAGACCAGCCAAATCTTGTTCTGAGCAGAGAAATTCTTCCCCTTCCCAGGCAGAGAAAGGACTCCATGTCTGTGGATCCTACAGCACTAAGACAGCATTCTAAAGAGAAACCAGTGTCCCTGAAACTTTACTGTTATCAGAGACCTCTTTTTTGGCAACTAAAGGGGATGTCCCCAAGACTTCTCTGCTTCACACCAGCAGAAGACAACCGTTCCATGGCTTCCCACACAAAATGCAAGAGTAACTGTCTGTACGGTACATGGCATCCTACGAGTCCGTCAGGGCACACGGGTCTCCAAGACGCCACCTGGAAAAGAAACCTGGATACCCTGGCTACCAGATGGGATGAGGCCTCAAACAGAGCCGAAAGAAGTCTGCCCTATGTAGGACCCGGGGAACCCCAGGGCTGTCGTCTTTAGCATGAAGCCAATATAATTTAATTCAGAAGGATGGTGTTGAGCATGGGAGAAAGGGCTTTAAAAACATCTGAAGTGGGGCTGGAAATACAGCTCGGTGGATAGACTGCTTGCTTGCCCTGCACCAAGCCCTGGGTTGTCCCCAGTACCTCACAAACTAGGCATGGTGGCACGTCCTAGTAATCAGAGCACGGGGAAGGCAGAAGCAATAGGATCAAGGTCTTGGCTATAGAGGAAATGAAACACAGCCATGGCGAAATACCTCCGATGGCTGAGGAGATGGCCTGTCACACAATGGCCTCCGGACGACACTTAAGATCCATCCCACTACACCATGACATCAGAGATCGTTCTGAGCAATCAGAAGACCAAGATCATATTAAATGCAGGGTCGGGGCAGAGCGTTCATCTGATATCAACTGTCACCAACATGTGTATCTATAATAAAATAAGCCTTAAAACCGGAAGAGAAAGAAAAGCCAAAAGCAGCCTCACTTTGCATGTGGTATGACATCATGACACCCCGGGGCTCGTAGCTGGTTACAGGGAGTCGGCAGCCAGCAAGAGTGGAGCAGAGCACACGACAAACTCGGCAGAGGGAAGAGCGGAGACTGGATACCCCAGAAGTATGGGACTCTTTTCTGCGAACATATAAAAAAACTCCCGTGTGTTCAAAATGCAGCTCGCATCATCAATCTCAGGAGGGCTTGCGTACGTCTGTCTATCCGTGTGAGCCTCTTTGGCAAGGACAAATGCAGAGCAGGTGAGGGTACCGGAAATGTTTACGGTATCACACCACTTGGCTCTTTCTTGTTATGGAAGACGGTGAGAAACAACCTAAAACCCTGGAACCTTCCTAAAATGCTCCTGCCCTGTAGATTGTGAAATGGCTGCTAGGACCCAGCCAGGGACATCTCCACTTCCCTATCCTTCCATCACTGGTCTGGGAAAGGAGGAAAAGTCAAGGTTTCTGGGCCACATCACAGAACACCAAGGAATGGCCACTGCCCACTTCACTCCTATCTCTGCAAAGAGTGTCCCTTTATGTGACATTCAGGAAGGCAGGAATATCAGGAAGGTGGCCACCACCCATTACCTTCTGTGCTAACGGGGAATATTGTGGTCATGTTTGCATCAGAGCCCTGGGCCTGGCTCTGGCTGTCCAAACACATTCCTGAGAACCAGCTCCATGGCCAATGGATGCTTCTAGACCCAGATCGTATAGCAAAGTCTCAGAAGAACTGTCTTCCAGCTGTCCCCAAACCGTCCTCTCCCCCATTCATCCTCCCACACCTGGCGACAGGAGAAAGAGCCTCAGGACAGAACAGCATCCTGGTCCCACCTCTAAGGGCCACAAACGTGTGCTCGGATGCTTCCGTGAGACAGCTCAGAGAGCACCAGCTCAGCCCTGGGAAAGTTGTGAATGAGACACAGCACAGGTGGGCTCCCTCAAGGAGAGAACCTACCTCTGGGGTAAGACAGGGCCTGGAACTCTGTCTGGAGGACATTTCAGCTGGAAATCAAGCAGGACTGGACTGGACTAACTGCCTTGTCACTTTACACACACACACACACACACACACACACACACACACACAAAACTTTTTTTAAGTTACATTCTACATGACACCCTTACAAAGCTAGGGCCAGGTTTAAAGGGAAAAGCGAATGGCTTTAACTGTGACCTGAGTTTACTGCACATGTGTACCATACACGCGTGTGTGTACTGCACTATACACGCGTGTGTGTACTAAACTATACACGCGTGCATGTACTGTACTGCGTACAGTTCTCTCCTCCACACTGAAACATTCTCTAGCCCAGAGAGTGGGGAGCAAAGGCTCAAGAACCTCACAAGAAACCTAAAGACTCAATATGCTCGCTAAACTTACAAGATTCACAAGGCCAGGCCCCATCCCCAGGTCATGTGAACAGTGAACAATCTCAAGGGGAAAAAACTCTTTTATGGGGAGCCCTTGAAGTGGTCCAGACAGGTCCAGCGATGCAGGCCTCGCCACAGCTGAGTGGGCTTTCCAACACCATAGCTTCCCGAAGCACCTATGCTCCTATACATAACCCCAGTTAGCTCAGGGGTTCACCAGGCTGGACTTAGAATAGTTCCCTTACCACTGGTAGCTTATGTCTGTCGGTGAATAGATAAATGTCTGTCCAGGAAAAGTCACGAGACACGCAGTCAATCACGTGAAAAGATGCTTTTAGAATGGGGAACACTAAGAAGAGAAGAATCGCAGGTGATGTGGTTACGGACCTGAAGACACTCAGAGCATCTGTACTCACCAGGGGACCAGCAGCAGGGGAACCCTCAAAGGGCAGTGACGGCTTGACAGTATCTACAATCTCCTGGGAGACAGGCCTCTGGACTCACCTATGAGAATTCTCCTAATTATATTCAATTGAGGTGGTAAGACCCACTCACTCAGGGCGGCATCGTTCCCTGGCTGGGACCCCATCCTATGCAGTAGTGTGTTTTCCTTGCTCTCTGCCTCCTGAGCGTGGATGCAACACAGCAGCAAGTCCCCTGCTCTCTGTTCCCAGCCTATCTTCCCCGCTAGGATGGACTGAAACCCTTCTTTGTGGAACTTGAAGTCAAAGTAAAACCTCTCTCTCTTAAGTCACTTTCCTCAGAGAATGCTGCCACAGCAGGGAGAAGTGATTACGACAGATGGTGACTGGGACACCCGGGGAGCTGGGAGCCAGTAACACACACCTCTGCAGGTGGTGCATGGCTGCCCCCTCAACAAGGGCGAGGTCTGTGGAGTGTCACAGCCCAGGTTGGACTCAAACTCCACAGCACTCAAGAGGCTGAGCTAGGAAAGACCGCTGTGGAGTTTGAGTCTAGCCTGGGCCATATTGAGTTCCAGGTCAACGTAAGCTATAGATCAAGACCCTGTCTTTAAAACACACAACTATGCTGGGCGGTGGTGGCGCACGCCTTTAATCCCAGCACTTGGGAGTCAGAGGCAGGCGGATCGCTGTGAGTTCGAGACCAGCCTGGTCTACAAGAGCTAGTTCCAGGACAGGCTCTAAAGCCACAGAGAAACCCTGTCTCGAAAAACCAAAAAAAAAAAAAAAAAAAAAAAAAACCACACACACACACAACTAGGGAGCTGTGGACATGCTTGTCATCCAAGGATAAAGGTTTTAGCTTGATCCCCAGAGCCCACATGTCAGCTCAGGGGTTGGGAGGAAGAACGAGACGGTTCTGTGGGACTCGCTGGCCAGCCAGACCAGCCTACTCAGTGATTTCTAGGCTAGGGAGAGAAAACAAAACAAAACCAGGTAGATGGCTACAAAGAACAATGCTGGCCATTGCCCTCCACATGAGAACTGCACACATGCCACCACCACCTCCTCTGCCACCACCACCTCCGCTGCCGCCACCAGCTCCGCTGCCACCGCCACTGCCACCACCACTAAGCCTGTCTATTATTAAGATTGTTCATGTTTATAGAATGTTTTTGCAGTAGTTTAAGCAGAGCAAAGGCTTTAGTTGAAACCAATGGTCAGCTTGAAACTGTTTCTTCCTGATAGGGCAGCGACCAACCAGCATTTTCAGCAAGGATGCATGCAGCAAGCAGCGCTCCAAGGCTAGCACATGCTGCAGTGCCTTCGAATGTGTGTGCGTACATGCGTGTGCACATGCATGCATGTGCACGAGTGAGTCTATGTGCACTCCACGTACAAGAGTCCGTGAGGCCAGAAGAGGGGGTCGGATGCCTAGATCAGCAACTGTAGATGGTCGGGAGTCATCATAAGGGTGCTAGCAACTGAGCCTGAGTCCCGCCAGTGCTGTTGACTTCTGAGCCATCTCTCCAGCCCCTGCTCCTTTTCATCTCTCTCCCTTCCAGAGTCCCCATAAACAGTGTCATGCTGTGTCTGCGAGCAAGAGCAGCGCTTTTCTCACGTTTCCTACTGAGGAAAAGATCCCTTTATGTTGGTTTCCAACTACGTTCGCGTTTACTAACAGAGGGAGTCCGTGGCAATCATCCCGCAGGTCTCAAAAGGACAGCACACTATTCATGGATACCACCTGGTTTCTTTGCAAGGCGTGAGTCATAAAAACCTCTGAGCTATGTAAATTCTATTTGCAAAAGAAGAAAAACAACCTTCACAGAATAAGCCGTGCAAGGTCAAACAGTCTTAGTCAAAGGAGGAAGGGCTAGCCATTATTCACTCTGAGTGTAGGTCTCAATGAAGATAAGGTGTGTGTGAGGCATACTGCAGGGGTTAACCATTAACCAGCTGCCTAACAAAGCCCCGCATGCCTATCCTGCCCTCCCAGCCCCCCACACTGCATAGCGGGAAGGCAAGAACGTGACCTGTGTAAGACTGCAGATAAGAACTCCACCTTGGCACCCTATCAGTCTATAAAGCTGCAGGTAAGGCGAACCCCACCTCAGCACTCTATGAGTCAGGGGTGGCAGGGCAGCCAGTACTAAACTTTAAGGAGTTTCATTCATCCTGATTCACCAGAGATTTAGCCTAGATTATTAAATCCTGAAAAGAAAAACTATGTGTACATTACCTTTGAACTTCAGATCTGTCTCCAGGTATAAATGCATGCTCCTCCCGCAGTGGAGGTGTTGTTTATTTGTTTGCTGGGGACCAGATCCAGGGCCTGACACAGGACTGGCAAACCCTACACCGCTGCCTATACCCTCAGCTCCTCAGCAATATTTGAGAATTTTAGGGAACTTACTGCTTTTTATAAGGTTTCACCAATATTTGTTAGCATAATACCAACAGGAAATAGTAATAAAACATATAAAAAAACTTTTGGAAATGTTTTCTTGCCGTTCCTATATGGCTGCAAGCCCCGGTACACTAAAATCAGTCCCCATGATGGCTCTGCCTCTAGCAGAGCCTTTAGCTTCTTCCTTTCTCCTGTCCTCAGAACCTCACCTCAAAAGGCTCTATCCGAGGTGGTGGGAACATACCCTAGGACACAGAGTAGCCCCTCTGTCAGGCCGGATAAACAGCTAGAGGCCTTCTGGACTGGGTGGATCTATGCCACGGCCAGCATGCTCTAGAAACACGAGAGATTTCTCCAAGCACAGAGACCAAAGATGCGGGTTCCCAGCTTTGGCCTCACTTTGGGTTAGTGATTCTTGAGTTGAGGTTTGTTGAGTGGGCTCTTCCGTCTCTGAGAAGAAGAATCGCTTGGAGTGATTCCCTTCCCACACACAGTTAAGAGTAGTATGTCTAGTTCACAAGCCTCAAAAACTCGGGCTGGGAGCCGTGACCTGTAGGAGTGGAGACAGGCAGATCTCTGGGCTTAGCAGCCAGTCAGCGTTGCCTAACCTACAAGCCTCAGGTACTGGCAAATGAGCTTGCCTCAAACCAAGGTGGGCAGAACCTGAGGTTGTCCTCTGGCCTCCATGTGCACTACTCTGCACACATATGAACATGTATGAACATGCACATACATACACAAGGCAGAGATGGTATCAATAAAGAACAATGTGTGTGTGAGTACACACGTATGCATGTGTGGTATGCGTACACATATGCCTGCATGCATGTCCAAGTTAGCAAGCACATTGTGCGGCAGTGCCTACTGGAGACAGAAGGTGTGGGATCATCAGGAACTGAAGTTACGAGTGGCTGAAAACAGTATGGTGTGGGTTCTGAGAACCACGCTCCAGCCCTCTGCGAAAGCAGCAAATGCCCTTAACCACTGAACTATCTCCCCAGAAGACAGTAAATTTTATGGGGTGTGTTTTTCTGAACTTCAACTTTTAAAACTCGTACAGAAAGACCATCTAAAAGCAAAAACACCCCCACCGGAGGCCTAGTCAACACCAAAACAAACTAAAGCAATTTAAGCTTTGAAGCAATTTAAGCTTTGAAGTGTATCTGACCTCCATACTTGGCTGAATCAGAGGCTAGTCTGGAACAGGAAGCAGCAAAGCAGAAAAGACTAAGGGGTAGTTGAAGGCAGCTGCTTTAAACTGATGCCCAGAGCACAGCCAGGAGCACTACTCAGAACACTGCACGAAGCAATGCCTGGAGCACAGCTCAAAACATAGCCCAGAGCAGAGCCTGGAGCACAATCCAGAGAGCTGCCTGGAGCATTGCCTGAAACAATGCCTGGAACACAGTCCAGAGCACAGCCTGGAGCACTACCCAGAACACTGCATGAAGCAATGCCTGGAGCACAGCTCAGAACATAGCCCAGAGCACAGACTGGAACACTGCCTGGAGCACAGCCCAAAGCACAGCCTGGAGCACAAGAAGTCAGGTGTGATTCTGTTCACCACACACTTAGCGCCACCTCTGATCCAGATGCTATGCAAATAGCTGCAAACCCAACAGAATTAAAAGCCCCAAGACTTATTCCTTTGGCCCATTTCCACCTAAAAAGCGGAAGGCCTGGGGCGAGAGGGATTGCTCGGCAGTTAAGAGCACTCTCTGCTCTCAGAGAGGACCTGGGTTCAATTTCCAGCACCTACCAGAGGCTTACAACTAGGACTCCAGGTCCAGGGGGTCTGATGCCCTCTTCTGGCTTCCATGGGCACCAGGCACACATATGGTGAACAGACACACATGCAAACACACTTTTATATAAATAGTAAATCTTACACTAAGATTTGAAGGTCATCCCACCACTTAGACTATTTCACTAAAAAAAAAAAAAAAAAAACCTGATTCCTATTAGTTCTGTAAAACTAAATCTCACAGCACTGAGCTGACTTTCAGCCTCGCAACAGTTAGCTGGGTCCCAAGTGACGTCCGGGTGGGGGTAGGAGTGGCAGAGCCGGCACACGCTCTGCTTTGCCATCTTCTTTGTGGAGACGGGGGTGGGGGGGCACAGATATCTGAGCGGTCAACCTGAACTCTCTGCCTGTGCCACCAGGATCTGAGCATCAGAATCCCCCATTGCCACCACTATCTTGACCTTAGCTAATGGCACTCTGCCTCAGTTTCCCCATTGGTGAACTGGGGGTGACAGCAGCAGTACTTATTTCACAGGGTTGATATAACATGTTCAAAACATTTAGAGCAGGCTAGAGCCGGGCTCCTTTGTCGCTGGCTGGCTTTGCTGCTCTTGTTGTTATTCCACTATCACCAGTATCATCTTCACAGTCACCCAGCCTTGGAAGTCTCCTTCTTGAGCCGTCTCCCCATTGCTCCTTGCTTGTCCTTCTCTTCCTTTAGCCAGGGTGACTCAGAAAAGGGACCCTGGGGGCCCTGAGACTCCCAGGCTGAAAATTCCAGAGTACCAAGAATAGTCCGTCTTAGATGGCTCAGAGGACCTGGGTTCCAGAGGACCCACCACCCCCATGGCAGGTCACAACTGTCTATAACTCCAGTTCCAAGCGATCAGGCATCCTCATACATGAAGGAAAAACACCGATTCACATAAAATAAAAATAAATAAAATTTAATAAGAATAGTCCGTCTCCAGCCCTACAGGGCAGAACTAACCTGAGGTTGTCTGATCCAGATGACGCACTCCTTTCCAAAGGCACTAAACTGGAGGACTTTACACCCTCGAGCTCTTGGAGGTCTTAATTTTAAGGTAGAGTATAAAGGAGCCCTGTAGGTCATAGGAACTACCCTGGGCCATTAACCCACTGATGCATCATGTGAGACTTTCAAACTACCAAATGGGCTGAGTTGTCATCTTTGGTGTTTACAATTTGGTGAGTGCTTGATAAAATGTAGATTTGAAGACTGGCTATATTAATGGCATCTGATTCCGTGAATCTGAGGTCCCTCAAAAGAACTTTACATTTAATTTTAGTGGGGTAACTAGTATTTTTGAGGTAGGGTCTCATGAGGTGTAGGCTGGCCTTGAATTGTTGTCTCCTTCCAAGTGCTGAGGTTACAGATGTGAGGCACAAGTCCCAATTTTTGTAATGTTGAAGACAGAAGCACCCCACCAACTAAGCTACACCCTAACCCATGGAGCCTTGACCATGATGCCTTCTGGGGACAGGGCTAGGGTCTGACTCACGGTCCCCAAACAAACCTGAAAATAAGACCTATATGTACCAAGCCCTCCATCGCTAGGCCAAGCCTTTACCCCATAATTCATTTCGATAAAGCCACATAACTGAAGGCGCCGGGGACTTTGCTGTATTTGTCACAACACAACTGAGGACAACACAGAGTAAGACACAGGCACTGGGAGCCCTGAAACTGGCCTCACCCAACTCAGGTACCCAAGGAGTGTGCACAGGTGGTATGCTAAGTCACCCGTCCCCAAATTCTGGCCGGTCCCAGTTCTCTCCAGTCAGCAGATCACGCACCTCCTCCTGCTCACGCACCTCCTCCTGCATCTCCAGCAGTGAATAAAGAGGAAGCAACTTCTTCGCATCCTAATGTCCCAGGCTGGTCCCTCAAGGTCCCTCTGACCGCTCAAGCACCCCCTGTGGTACAAGGCTGCTTCAGGAGTAAGGCAACAGTGAAGACTATCCACACAAGTTACTGAAGTTTAAAACCATGTTCATTCCATTACTAACCTCATAAAAAGCCTTTTCCTCCTCCTCTCGTGAGACATGGTGACATCTCACTATGGCTGGGAATGACATTTGCCAAAACTCAACTTTTCCTGGCTAAGCTGAGAAGGATGTGAACTGGAGGCCTCCACCAAGAGCTCTGCACGAAGTCTATTAAAAAGGCTCTCCTGAGCCCTTTCCAAAGCACAATGGTACAGCAGCCACCCGCCACACCCAGGTGCTCATGGGAAGACCCCTGTCCCACACTGTGCACAGTGGGCAAGGCCCAGCACGGCAGTAAATCACTCGCTCCCTAATTTCTTCACCCCCCTTTTATAACCCAAGGCCAACCTGGAAAGGGCTTGCTGTACCAGGCTTTGGCTTTTGTCTCCGAGGCCTCCGGATAAGAGGCTGGAAACAAAGGGAAACGCACCCAATCCCTTTAGACAGTCCTTTGCAAGGAAGGCAGTGGGCAGCAAAAATGCACTGTTTTCCCCATTGGAACACGGGTGAGGGTGGGTAGCAGGCTGCTGCCAACTGCCAGACACTGCATTCCTGGGCCAGATGGTTGGTTAAGATAGGCCTGATTAGCGGTGGAGCAGAGCAAACCCAGTGTGGCTTGCTAACCTGCGTGTGAAGCTGCCTACTCCTGAGCGCTTGCCCAAGCGCACACCTCAGCACCAGGGCTGTGGGTATTTACTTTCCTTGGGAAAAGACTCAAGGGGATAGAAAAGTGACTGATGTTTGAAAACACTGGATTAACTCTGGTAAAGAAAGGGAGGGGGCAAAGAAAAAACCTTGGGAAGACAGGAAGCACTGGATGGCTCATCTAGGAAAATCCTCATATTTCCAGAGTCTGACACGTTTCTTTTGTTGCCCTCAAATCCCAGCTGGAAGGGAATTCCCATCCTACCCCCATTCCACCCACACGAAGCACCAGACACATTAGTTTGTCCTTATCTTCTAGAACATGCCCCGAGCTTTAAGGCATGCCTTCTGCCTGTTTCTGGCTCCCACAGCCTCCCCTTCCTGGAGACATCTTTCAAGTCCTCTCCAGAGACTCACCCTTTTGGCATGAGGGCCTGAGCTCAATTCGCAGCACCCACCAGAGCCTGGCAGCAAGCATCTACAATGGCAGAGCTGGGCAGGAACAGGCAAAGAAAGACAAGTGGCAAACTCCAGGGTCGGGAGAGAACTGGTCTCAAAAAATAAGTCTGAGGACGAAGAGCTCTAGCCTCCCCGTGCAGAGAAATGGGCTGATACTGTCTCTTCTCTTTTCCCTCCCCTCTTCTCCTTCCCCTCCCTCCCCTCTCCTCCTCCTCTCCTCTTTCTCTCCCCTCTTCCTCATCTTCTCTCTTAGTGTGTCTTTATAGCTGAAAATACAAGTTGGAAAGGCTCTTCCCAAGCAAGAAGTCACAGGGGTGGAATGTACCCCGGAGGTAGAACGCTTGCCTGGTATGCATGGGGACCAGCATGCTTTCCTCAGAACCAAACCATGGAAGTCCCTGTCCGGGGGTTTGAGTGGGGAGTGTGGGAAGCATCGTTTTCTACGGATGACTCCAGTACAGGATGACTTCTGAAGACACGGTCCAGGCTGGCTTCGAACTCAGCAATCCTCCCACCTGAGTCCCAAGCGCTGGGAAGCCTGCCCTACCATACCTACCTTTTAGATTTAATAACATCTTTTTTTAAAAAAAAAAAGTAAAGTTTCACTCAGCTGAACCGAAACTAGAAAGGCGAAATGAAAAAATGACTGCATAAAGCATTCCCTTCAGACAGCAAAGGAAATGGCTAGGGTCTGCCTTGATTCTTTCTCTCTTCAAACAAAACAAAACAAAACAAAAATTACCCCCAGAAGGAAGAAAGAGACCTGCGTGTGCAATGCCTCATCTACTATCCCATTGCCCATCCCTCCCACCCCAAGGATCTGACTCTGCAGCCATAGCCCTCCATCTCCACCCGGGCAGGTCTTTTTCATCCCCCAGCCCCATTCCGGGCCTGCAGCATGGCGTGTCACCTGATAACACACTGAAGTCTCCCGCGTTTACACAGACACATTCCAGACAGGGCTTGGAGGAAGAAACGCACAAGCCAGGGCGACCTCACCTCTCATGCCCAGGCATGCTCTGTATAACCACGCTGCTCCTCATGTCTCATGTGCTCAGCTCATCGGGCCTAGGGATCCACTGGGCTCCAGAGGCCGTGGCTTGTATGAACTCTCCTAGTCTGATAGCAAATGGAAGAGTCTTCAAATCTACCCAGATGGCGAACGTCCCCAAGGAGTCTTAGCTCTCCTACTCCGGGAAAAATTTCATTCAAAATACAAAATAAGAAGAAGCTGGGGAGATGGCTCAGCACAGGTGAAGTGCTTGCTGTGCAAGCAGGAAGACCTGAATCTGGACCTCTGTGACCCCAGTGTGGACAGCAGAGGGGGAGGGGTGGAGGAAGCAGAGGCAGGAAGATCCAGGGCTCACTGGTCAGCCTGGTTGAAACAACAGATTCTAGATTTGGAGAGACACCCGGCCTCAATAGATAGACAGTCAGACAGACAGACAGACAGATAGACAGACAGATGATAGATAGATAGATAGATAGATAGATAGATAGATAGATAGATAGATAGACAGACAGAAAGACAGATAGGCAGACAGATGTATAGATAGATGATAGATAGATAGAAAGATAGATAGGCAGATTGATTGATTGATTGATTGATTGATTGATTGATAGATGAATAGGTAGAAGACGACAGAAAAAGCCTGACATTGACTTCTGACACACACACACACACCCATACGGATAAAAATAACTTTAAAAAGCTAAGTCACCAGGTAGGAACAAAACTCCTGTGGGATAGCTCGGCGGCTGAGGAATCGCCTTGCACAGCCCTGAGTTCCACCACCAGCACTTGGGAGAAAAGAAAATGAAGGAGGACTGAAAACTAGCCTGCCCCTCCCCTGGGGGTGGTGATGAGAGACTGAATGATGTAGCCAGGCCTGGATGGAGCACCACAGAGAGCACCACTGGGAACACCGCAGACAGGGAACACCACAGGGAGCTCCACAGACCCCAGCTGAGCTAGAACAGGACTTCTGGAACACCTCTGACTACCTACTTCCTTCTGCAGACACCAGTTTGTTTTGTTGTTGACTCTCTAGAAATTACATCTAAAACAATAAAAAATAACAATAGCAATGAACAACACAGGTCTTAGATGCCTTCCATGGCTTTCCAGACTGCGGTAATTCATGAACTCGGCTCCTGCACAACAGAAAATGCTATGTAGACCGTAAGGACAGAAAGAATTTCTGAGTCCACACACGAACAGAGAACAGGGCCTGGACAGAAAGAGGAAGGGAAGAGAAAGGAAACAGTGCATGCTTTATCTCACACGCAGAACATAGATTTAACTGTGTGTGTGTGTGTGTGTGCGCGCGTGTGCGTGTGTGTGTTGAAAACAAAGTACTGGGAGGGAGAGGGGGAGAGAAGGGAGGAGGGAGAGAGGGAAGGGACTCATGAATGGGGGTGTGAGCGTGAACAGCTATGCGGCTATCTAGATATGAACCATCACAAGGAAACCCATCATTTTATACACTAACTTTAAAAAAATACAGAGTTCAGTGGAAAAACAGTGGTTCTCAACCTGTGGGTCATGATAGCTTCAGGGGTCGCCTATCAGATATCTACATTAGAGTTCATAACAGTAGAAAGTTATAGTTATAAAGTACTGATGAAATAATTCTACGGTTGGGGGGATACCACAACATGAGGGTCACAGCGTTAGGAAGGTTGAGAAAAACTGTGCAAAAGGGTTCCGCTTTAGGTGAGAACAGAAGGGGTTCAATGGCATTTTCCATCAAATCCACCTCAACCCCACGGCTGCCAACCTGCACTCCGCAGCAGGCTGCTGGCAGGTGCCATGAGTCTGCAGCTCTCCGGGTCCACACTTGATTCTGGAGCATGCCTCGCATGCCGCCCTGAACACTTCATCAGGTCCCTGGAATGCCACAGCATGTGCCCTCTGCCTGCAGGTTACACAGGCTCAGAGCAAGAATGTCACAAACAGTCTGCAGAAAGTCCCAGTCCAGTGTCTCTTTAAAAGAACAGAACACTTTTCTTGCTTTTATTTTTTAAATAATGTGTTGTGTAGCCCAGGCTGGCCCCAAACTCACTTTGAGGTCAAGGATGACCTTGAATTTCTGATTCTCCTGCCTCCACATCCCTCCATACTAGCGTTATGAAGCCAACATTCCACTTCCTGGCTTCTTTTACTGTTTTCTTTTTTTTTTTTTTTTTTTAAGACAGCTCTGGCTGTCCTGGACCTAGCTCTGTCGACCAGGCTGGCCTCAAACTCAGAGAATCTCACAGAGATTCACCTGCCTCTGCTTCCCAACTGCTGGGATTAAAGGTGTGCACCACTACCCCCCCATCCGACTACCTTCATAGCTTTTTATGAATAAAAATCAATCCACGGTGGCCAGAGGACTACACACACACATACACACATGCACACATGCACACAGTAAATGCTTTAAAGGGTGAGAAAAGCTTCCTCCCCATCCCACCGCACCAGGCAGGCAGGTCAGCAGTGGGTCGAACGAGCCACAGTGGAAGCCCATTGCTCAGTAAATCCACAAAATCATGATGCAAGACATGCTTTCTATTTCTCTTTAACCTGCAAGATGCTTAGATCATCTCCTCACAAGAGGAAACTGTTTCCTGTCATTCGTCTGTTACCCTAAAGATTCAAAAAGCAGTTCCAGTACTCTGGAAACCTGCAGCCCACCAGGGCTGGTTTCAGTCTGGATACTGAATGCTTGGGTTAGGGGTGCTTTGTTGACAATCAGTCTGTGTACATATTTCTAAATCCAAAATCTGAAACAGGTCTCATCTGCAGTAAGAAGCATCTACACCGCGCTCGTGTTTAAAATATATGCTGGAAAACAGCTCATTTAACAAACTGCTAATCCAAGCAAGCACCTGTGTTCTCAAAGTGACGCATATGTAGGCTGGGAGGTCAGGACTGAGGGACATATATCCAAGCAGTCCAATATGACAGGTTCTGAAGCAAATGCCCTCCTAATTACATTTAGCTGAAACCAGCATTTAATAAATAAATAAAGAAAAGCCCACATTCCTTGAGCCTGCGCCAGTGGGTGGGAAGTGAAGGTTGCCTAGACGCGCGCAGTCGGCTGACTCTCAGCTATTTTAAACACTGGACAGGGAAAGTAAAAATGAAGATGAGAGAGGAGAAGCAGCGGAAAGCAAAACAGTGAAAGTTTTGCTGTGAGCAACAGCAGCCAACTGTGAAGATAAACACCAAGGTATTTCTAATGACCTAACCTGCAATCTCATCCTTGGTAGCTCCTAGAGCTGAGGACACAGAAATTACACCTACAAAGGCCAGTAAGCTGAGACTGGGTGGGGAAAGGAGGGCCAGAGGAGCTGTAGGTCTGCAAGATGCACCCCTGGCCAGGCGCTGACTTCAGACTGAGATAGGAACCCCAAGGATGGGAGCCTGAGAAGCTGTATCCGGGCGACAGTGCCATTGCCACACACAGGCCCGCCCCAGCAGAGAGGTAAGGCCTAACTAGCTCTCGGTTCTCGGGTATGCTCCATTTTGATGGAACTGGACGCGTTTGCATCCACAGCCAAGGGCATGAGAGAATCCACGCATCCATGAAGTCTGCCACTCAGCTCAGTTCCTGCACTTAGACAAATTGGGACCAAAGCCTAAGGAATGGTGATGCCCACATTGCCTAGCATAATAAATCAAGGTGAGGTCTCCACCTTGCCCCTGCCCAGACACATCCACAGGCCAACCTGATCTAGACAGTCCCTCATAGAGAACCCTTTACAGGCAACAATGGTGTGTCAAGAGGACAAAGAGAAGAAACTGTCACAGGCCTGGTCCTTAGACCGGCATCTGGTCTCCCTTCTCTCATCTTATGCCTTTCCGTATATCCTTGGCGTGCAATCCGTGCCACTACCTAGTCTCCTAAAGATCCCAGTGGTGTCTCAGCTTTCGCATGCCTCCCGCTATTTCCTTGATCTCTCAGTCTTGGCTTGACAGACTCTTGAATGCAACTGACATCGTCTTCAACTGGATGACAATGACGTCTTGAAAACGAGCTGCACGTCCTACCGCACGGCCTTCCTAACACTGGCCACCAGCAGAGAGCTCCCCAGCCTGGCCCTCAGGATATGGTGACGGGAAGAACAGAGCTGCCAAAGGCAAAGCCATTGGAATGTTTTTTTTTTTATTTAGATTTTTACATTAGGGGCATTCAACTAGTAGTCTGTGCAAGCACTCCACAATCGAGAAACCCTCCAATAGGAAACCCTTCCTGTCCCAAGCATTCTGGGTAAGGATATACTACCTCTATCCTGGGGTCAAAAGACAGATAACAGGTGTCTTGGGAAATCGCTCTTCCCAGACACACTTCCTGCCAACAGCCACCCCCATTTCAGTGGAAGCTCCTCCAGGAAGTCACTCACTTCTCTCCCAAGCTTCTTCCTTCTTTGCTTTCTCTGCTCTGTCAATCGCTCTGTCTTCACACTGGAAACTTCCAGTCCAGAACACACACACACACACACACCTCAACTTATTTCAAAATAAGTTATGGAATTCTCAAAACAAATTAATGTAAGATGTGTACTGTAAGAAGTCTGCCCCTGTAGGTGTCAGGAAATTGAAAACCCTGAAGACATTGCAATTCCCCAAGGAGACAAAGGACCCTCCAGAGAAGCACAGAGGTAGTGCATTGCAGCCCAAGAATGCATACTGAGCTCTACAGTATCGGTGCTGCCCCTCCTCACAAGACTAGAAAAGCAAGGGTAAATGAAAAATACCCCCCCCGCAAGATTTGCAGGGTTTACTGGGGCAGAGGGGACAGGAACTCATATAGCTAACTGTCAGACGTCCTTGGCCCGCAGCCCCCAAATAATGACTTATTATTCACTCCGACAGCTTGGCCTTTAGCTTGGGCTTGTTTCCAACTGGCGCTTACAACCTAATTAACCTGCTCCTATTAATCTACATTTTACCACGTGGCTTGTTACCTTTTTTCCATTTCATATGTCCGACCTCCTCCATGTCTCACTGTGGTCTCTCATCTCTCTTCTTCCCAGAGTTCCCCTCTTTCCCAGGAAGTCCTACCTACTCTCTCCTGCCTAACTATTGGCCATTCAGCTCTTTATTATATCAATAGACGACAGCTAAGGCAAAGACACATCTTCACAGTGCACCAAAAGATTGTCCCACAACAGCTCATAAGGGAGGAGGACCTTGAACTTCTGAGCCTCCTACTTCAGCCTCCCAAGGGCAGAGACTGCCACCATGCCCAGCATGTGTGCTGTGGAGGACTAACTTCAGCTACATCCCCAGCCCAGTGCTAATGCCGCCATAAGTAGAACGTTATGATAGTCTCATTTTTCATAAGGGTCAGAGGTCACAGGAAACTACCAGTGCAATACAATTTGGGGACTCAAGTGAATTTTGAGACAGGGTTTTTCTCTGTAGCCCTGGCTGTCCTGGAACTCAGTCTGTAGATCAGACTGACTTCAAACTCATAGAGATCCACCTGCCTCTGCCTCCCAAGTGCTGAGATCAAAGGCGTGCGCCACCTAGAGCAGTCCAAAACCAAAATTTCAATTTCTTGTTTAGGTTTCCTGCTCGAACCGTTCCCCGAACAAGAAAAAAACAACAATCCAAGAACCAGTTTTCTTTTTTCTTTTTCTAAGAGAAACACAAGAAGTGTCTCCTTTGCTCTGACCACTAATTCAACTGCGGAGTTCGTGAATTTCAAGAATGAAATTCAAGTGAGTTTTCACAGAAATATGCAGCCAGGAATCCCATTCTACAGGATTAGCTACCTCAGCCGAAGGAAACTGAGTCACTACCTCAATCGTATGCTGAAACAAAATAGCTTCTGGCTGTCAGGAGCAGGGCTTGTGCTCTGTGTGACAGAGGACAGCTCGTTCCCACACCGTGGGGCAACAGCGGGCATGGCTAGGTCTCACAAAAACTCAACCCGCTCCTGCAAGCACATGTCCAAACTGGCTGGATTCATCTTAGCCTAATTTAACAGAGCACATGCTTGGGACTGAAAACCTTGGGTTCAGTACAGCACATACACAGACACACAGAAGGGTGTATGAGACGGTTGAGAGGAGGAAAGAGAAGGGAGCATGTAATTCTATTATCACCTCACAAATTCAAACAAAGGTATTGGGGAGGGGGTAATAGGACAAAGAGAATTCTTCCAACATGTTCCATGACTGGGGATATAGCTCAGTGGTACCGTGTGTGACGCACTGGGTTTAATAATCTCCAGGAACACACAAGTGTGCACTTCTACACACACTCACTCACACACATGCCCAGACACAAGAGTCTCAGTCCATATGTTGTAGGTTATGAAAAATAAAACACTAAACAACCGGAGTCTCAGGAAGACTTACCCAAAATGAAATTAAATTAAAACCCACAGCAAAAACTGAACTACAAAGGGCTCACAGTAAGACACCCGACCCTTTTCTTCAGCCTTTATCCATGTTCTAACATTTACACTCCTGATGGTCACAGCTACCATCCAACAGGCAGCAACCACGACCACTCAAATAAACCCAGGTCACTTCCCACAGGGATGGAACACAGTTCCAAGCTTTCCCTAGGCCGAAGTCTCCAAAAAGAGAACGGATTCCCGAGTTTTGAGGATGTCTGGCATTCCTTTATGAAATGAGGCAGGAGATGTTTATAGTTCTGTAACAGGTAAAAGATCTGCATGAGCTCCAGACTCCATGTTCACCTCGCCTCCACATGAACACAGGCATGTGCAAGCACCTGCCCACATATGTAGGGATGGATGGACAGATGAACACTCACACGCACACACACAGAGCCATTTCTTCCAAACACCACAAAGGCGTGGTCTGCCCTGAAAGTGTTCTTGCCTCCTTGGCAGAGTCTTGGAGTTTATAGATTTGTCTAGACACCACAGTTCCTAAGTGAAAGACAAGGACAGTGACAGGAATGAGACACTTGTAAAATAAACCGAGGGAGAGGACACGGTCGGTAATAAAATGAGATCATTTACTGTTTGGACAAACACCGTAGGAAGGCCATTCTTGGTTTGTACGTAGTATTTTTGGCCGTGTGTAAACCACAAAGCAACAGGCAAATCCCGAAGCCCTGGAGTAAAACGCCAGCCCAGAGAGCAACCAACCTTCTCAGGATGCAACCATGCAATACATTCCGAGCGCTGAAAGTGTGTGTGCCCTTTACCCTGTTCCGTGCGATTACAAAACTTTCTCAGTCAAAAATTTCTCAGTTTTGTTTTTCCTCTGCTCTATTTTTATATAAGAATAAGGACTGGGCTGGACAATGGTGGTGCGTGCCTTTAATCCCAGCACTTGGGAGGCAAAGGCAGGTGGATCTCTGTGAGTTTGAGCTCAGCCTGTTCTCCAAAGAGAGTTACAGGACAGTCAGGGCTACACAGAAAGACCCTGTCTTGGAAAAACAAAACACAAAACAAACAAACAAAAACTAGATGTGTTTTAAGGAACAGTTACCGAAGCCAGATGTTTGGTGCACTCTTGTAATCCCAGCACTCCAGAGGTGGACACTGGCGGGTCAGCAGTTCAAGGTCATCTTAGGCTACAAATAAAGTTTCTGTCAGCCTGAGATACATTAAACACTATCTCAAAGACCCAGAAAAATCAACTACAAAAAAAAAATAGTTACTGAGAAAAATGTATGACGCCAAGGAGACAAAGAAAAAGAATGAGAAATGTTTAGAAAGACTTTCAGAAACCAGGAAGCAAAGTTAAATCATCATTTTGTTCAACTTAACAAAAACATATCAACCTTTCTAAAAATCTCACAAGCAATTAGTAATTGCAAAACCCAGGGCCAGCAGGAACTGGGAAGGCTACACACTCAAATATTAATAGTGGCACCTTAAGCTGGCAGTGCCCCAGGGAGCCGTCTGTCCATGTAACAAGATCCACAAGGCTTGTCCTCTGACCCAGAGTCTTCTTTGGAAGCCGTACCCTAGGAGAACATACTCCAAGTAAAGTAAATGTCATTTGCTCCATGGTGTTTACAAGCTACCCTATTTACAACTGTTGAACCTAGACAAACTCCCAACACTGGGCTCCGAGAGAATAGTTCAATGACAGTAAAATACAAGATGGAGTCACTGATACCCACGTTTGTTTCCATCCTGCCCATCCTATGTTCCCTGTGGCTTGTCTGGAAAGACCGAAGGGACAGCATGGGTCCTCCAGCCAATAATCTGGCGTGTTAGCATGTGATATATGTCGGTCACCAGACGCTGGAACCCATTTTGTTACCAGGACAAAAAAACAAAACCAAACAAACAAACAAAAACAGTTTTGATGACAGTAACTTGTCACTGAAATGTGTCAAGCTATAGACTAGCCAGTATTTTTTTTTATAGAAAAAGAAATTGTAGAAATACAAAAATCAGAAAATATCAGTAATATCTATGTATGGCGAGTCAGCAGGCACCAGAAATTGAGTATGATTTGATATCTTATGCGTTTCTTTCCATCAACAAAATGTATATAATACACATATACAGTATGTGTGTGTATGTGTGTGTGTGTATATGTGTGTTTGCATATATATACCTTTTAATCCCCACTGAACAACATCATTTGTAAATATGGGTTTTATTTGTTTTTTGTTTTTATTTTGTTTTGTGTTTTTCTGAGACAGGGTTTCTCTGTGTTACAGTCCTGGCTGTCCTGGAATTCAATATACAGACCAGGTTGGCCTTGAACGCATGGAGATCTCCCTGCCTCTGCCTCTCAAGCACTGGGATTAAAGGTGTGTGCCATCACAGCCTGGCTGTGAATATGTTTTTTTTTAGCAATTTTACATATATGCTAGACATATAGGACAGACATTTCTAGGTGTAGCAGTATAGACTTATTCCTGGATACTGAGGAGGCTGAGGTGAGAAAACGGCTCCAGCCCAGGAGTCTAAGACCAGCTGGACGACACAGTAAAATCTGTTATCAGATTTTTCTGCTTCAAATGATGGAAAGAGCGGTGGACACAGGGAAAGAGCGAGGCTAGGGCAAAGGTCAAGCTAGCGAATGGCCCGTTCTGCCTTTGAGTATCTGGCAGAGGGTTCGACAATGTCTGCAACAGACCACAAAGGCAGCTGAAGCTCAGTGGTGAGCACTTCCCTCACACGGAAACGTTCTTGGTTCAAACCCCACCCTGGGAGCAAAATAAAACAACCCCTCACTACCTGCAAACGTGAAAGCAAGGGGTCAGAGGAACTAGGGGCTGGGACAGACTATGTCTACGTCATCAAGTGCTGTTGGGTCATCAAAAAATAACCGGTCAGAAAGATTATCAGTGATCGCAAACAGTGGGAAGCACCTTCACCTTCACAGTCAGACACTGAACCCCATTCCATCTGTAAGACTCAGGGCTCGAACCAATCTTGCTCATGGACAGTCACCCTAAAGATAATTCAACAAGAACTAGTGGTGTGGGAAGTCCTTCTGAATGCTGGGAGAAAGAAGGCAGAGTCATGCTGGGCAGTGGTGACACACACCTTTAATCCTGCACTCGGGAGGCAAAGGCAGGCAGATCTCTGTGAGTTCAAGGCCAGCCTGGTCTACAAGAGCTAGTTCCAGGGCAGGCTCCAAAGCTACAGAGAAACCCTGTCTAGAAAAAACAAAAAAAAAAGGGAGAAGAAGGCGGAGTCAGGAGATGGCATGTAGCCACTGTGGACAGGCCAGTTGGAATCTTGCCGGTAGGCCACAAGCCCTCGTGGTAAAATATAAAATAATAGAAATGAGTTAATTTAAGAGATAAGAGTGAGCCCAAAATATGCATAAGCTAATAGGCCAAGCAGTGTTGTAATCAATACAGTTTCTGGGTGGTTATTCCGGCAGTCCGGGCAGTCAGGAAATGAACAAGTGGCCTCCTACAACAAACTAGGGAAACAAGTGAACAGTCCTCACTGCCATGCTTTAAGGGATGAGTGTGATGGTCGACAATCATTATCCACTTGACGGGATCTAAAAAATCATCTAGGAGACAAATCAAAGTACCCAGACAACTGGAGAACCAATGAGTACACTGGGCTTGCTTACAGAGCATGGGTGAGCAATAGCCAGACCAAAGCATGCTATGTCTTAGCATCTAGTCCTGGCAAACAACCGGAGCCTTCATCCCTGTAGTGTCCTCCACGGCCTCCCTGGCCAACACCTTACAGGGCTGCAATCCCCTGCTGGGTACCGGGTTCTCATTTACAGTCCGATGCAACTTCAGAATATTCCCAGTCACCTTGATGGATATCATCTGTGCTCTATCCAATCGCAATGCTGCCAAGAATTCCACAGCTGCACCCAGCTCTGTACCCATGCTCGTTCCTTTAGATGCATCTATACATCTCTCGAACTGACTTCCAAATCCGTAAAACGCTCAGAAGTAGCATAATACATCTATCTAGTGAAACATTCTTTTTAAACAGAAGACAAGCAAGATAACAAGGTCTCAGGCTACCGTCCCATGACAAGCAGTGAGGCTGTAGCAGTAACCTTGAGAAAGTGATCTCAAAGCCGGTTCCCTCACATTCCAAGCAAGGATCCCAGGCCTCGGAACTCAGCAACAGAGACAACACTGAAGAAACATGGTACCCGGGTCTACCGCAGCGGAAGAGCCTCTGGCATCTGCACCAGCCCTTCTTTCAGAGGCACAAAGTGGGGCATCTCCAACTGGAAGAAGGAGCAAGCCAACTCCTCCATCTCCTCTGCCTGTTATCTCCTTTCCTTCTCAAATCGGAAACTGTGTTGAAGGCCACCAGTTGCATGTCCAGAATGTCCCTTTATTATTGCAATGCCCCTCAGCAGCCATCTCGGGCTCAGTTACACATCTCATTACACGTTAGCAGCGGCCAGGCAGCCTCTACGGCAGCTTACCGACACTCTCATCCTTATGTTATGCTTTCGGGGACCATAATATTTGTTCTAAACCATTAACCACTCTTAGGGGTTTCCACCAAATGCAGTGAACCCCATTCATCGAGCAGGAATGACACTCCATACGGGGGGGGGGGGGGAATGGCCACCCTGGAATCTCCCATCCACCTCCAAGTCACTCCACATCCCAATGGCTCAGCCTCAGTTACACGTCTCATGACCCAGGTAGGATGCAAATAACTATCGCCATGGCGCCACGTGGGGAAGGAGAAACACACTGGAATTCACTCACGTCAGTCCAGCTTCAGTTGTCAGTCTCATCCTTGACTTTGCCATAATCCTGCTGGCTATGCCAAGAACTCGTATCCTGGAGAGACTCAAATAAATGTCTACTTTTCCCTTCAAAGGGGCACCAGTAAGAAACCAGAAAATAACTCCACTAGGACTCAATTTGGGGAGCCCTGGGCTTACTTTCAGAGCATGGGTAGCCCCAAAGCAACTGCAGCCTGGAAAGTCTTACCCTGGGGTGGATAACAACGTCTCCATGGCAGCACACATGGGAGTCCTCCTCGAGTGTAACGGTCCAGAGATTTGTACACTCTGACACTTCCACGTGCTCTTAGGGCAGAACCGCAGACAGCAGCCTGGGAGGTACTGGAGGGAGCAGCTGGAATCCCAGCTGAGGTTCCTACCCCTCCTGGAGGGGACATCAACAGGCAAACCTCAGGGAGCACTTACAAGTCGGTACAACTAATCTGATGGAGATGATGGCTCCTAACTACACTGCCTTCCCTTAACCCAAGATGGAATCTAATTGTGCTGTCAAGAGCAATAGTCCCTGGCAGTCCCTCAGTGACCCATAGGGCAGCGATGGATGGTTCTAGGTAATGTTTCTCTTTGGTCCTTAAGAGCCATTAGGTACAATTGTTCCTTTTCCTTCCCTTAGTCATTTTAAACATAGGCTATCACTCACAGTACCTATTAGTACGTGAGCATCCACACCCTTCCAAGCAGCTGTCCGTCTACCATTACTTGTTACACTATTCGATACATACCCTATTGTTTCCAAAATCTTAACCTTTTACAGTGCTAGGACTAACTCTACCTACTGTGATATCATTCCCTGTAACACGATACTCAGAAACCTCAGCCACCTCAGCGTCTACAAACGCAAGTTCTGGATTCATGCCCAGATTCCCACCCAGCTCTCCGACTAGTCTCCCCGCGCCGAGTGGTGTTGTACAGAACCAGTGTTTGGATAGTGTTTGCAGCCTCTGCCACAAGCCACTCAGACTCTCTAGGTCGTTCTGTAACAGCCCGTTGACATCCTTAGTTCACAGGGCAATGTCAAGATCAAGGAAACAAGCCACTCAGAGTGCTAGACAGAGTCCTTGCATGTGGTAAAGTGTCACAGCAGTGTGGCTCTGCAGGGTGTCTCAAGTGCCATCAGACCGACTGCTTGTCATTATCTACATCCGCTTTCCGTTTGTGCATCTGTCCCCCCTCACCCTCTGAAGCTCCGCCGTAGGACAGGGCTGCTAGGAATGTGACCTCCGTGACGTTACAAAGAGAACACTGGGAGCAAATACACCCCGAGGATCCCCATCTTCCCATGTCGGAGACAATGTTATCTCCCAGAGTCTTCAGTGAAATCTCTTTGCTTGAACTGTCCCCATTGACCCCGTGTCAGGCAAGTACACCCTTCATAAAACTAATGCACCATCATCCTCCTTCGTTCTGACTACTAGTCCTGGGGAGACTATCGGACCCAAGCAAACTGAAGCCTAGAAGTGCTGTGAAGGACCTCCGACCTCTCCATCCCAGAGCAGAGAGAGAGGTGGCAGAAGTCACCGCTGTGAAGGACCTCCCACCTCTCCATCCCAGAGCAGAGAGAGAGGTGGCAGAAGTCACCGCTGTGAAGGACCTCCCACCTCTCCATCCCAGAGCAGAGGGACGGGTGGCAGAAGTCACTGCTGTGAAGGACCTCCCACCTCTCCATCCCAGAACAGAGAGAGAGGTGGCAGAAGTCACCGCTGTGAAGGACCTCCCACCTCTCATCCCAGAGCAGAGGGACGGGTGGCAGAAGTCACTGCGCAGTTCAGGATGCTCCTCAACCAGGTGTACTACTCCACGCTCACAGATCCTTCCACAGAGACCACAATATACTCCCCAGCGTTAAGGGACAAGGCAAGGAAGCAAAAGGACAATAGCCATTCCATCTTCTTAAGATTCTCTCGGGTTAATGGGTGTGATGCAATTCTTGGTTGTCAACTTGACTACATCTGAAATGATCTAAAACCCAAGCAGCTGGGTATACCTGTGAGGAAGTTTTTATTGGTTAAATCCTCTGAAATGGGAAGGCTCACTTTTAATCCAGGTCTTCTGAGGTGGAAAGATCTACCTTAAATCTGGACCACCCCTTCTGCTGGAAGTCTACATAAGAGACGTGGAGGAAGCTCTCTGTTGGCTTGCTCTCAGTCCTCATCAGCATTTCAGCCTCCTTCTTTGGGTTTCTAGCATACACTGAAGACCAACTGAGACATGCAGACTTGTGGACTGAACCAGTAGATTCTCGAACCTCCCATTGGTAGACAGTCATTGTTCAACTAGCTAGACCAAGCCTACATGTCACCCTAACAAATCCTGTGTGCGTGCGTGTGTGTGTGTGTGTGTGTGTGTGTGTATAAAGTTAAGTTCATTCCAAGAAGATTGTCAACATTAGAAAAACACCTATTTCCATGATCTGATAAAAGGAAAAAATGTGAATATGTATTATATATATTCTCTATATATATGATATATACGAATGAGAAGAGATTCAAAGGAGAAGTCATAGTAAAATCATCAGTCAAATCAACAGCCTTTCAGCCAAGGGAAATATCTGGAGGAGGGCGACAGGGAGCCAGGAGGCTGAGGCCAGCCGAACCAGCTGGGAAAGATCAATTGCTAGACAGCTTGGATCATTCTGCCAACTGATGGGTGTACGTGTGTGTGTGTGTGTGTGTGTGTGTGTATGTTTAAATGTATGGTGTAAGCACGTTTGTGTGTGTGTTCATGTGCACGCAGGTACCCAAGTACATACACATGTACACTTGCCTGCAGAGGACTGAGGTTAGCATCCCTTCTCTTCTTCCACCTTATGTTTAGTCAGAGTCTAGACTGGCTGTTCAGAGTCGGAGTAATCCTCCTGTCTCCATGCTCCAGCCCCAGCATTAGTTAGAGGTATGCACACTATCAAATCTGGCTTTCTATGTGGGTGCTGGGGATTCAAACGCATGTTTGGGCTGCAAACCTTTTACTCACTGAGCCATCCCCTCAGCTCCTAGGATGTTCAAAGTAACTATTTACTTGGGAAACAATAGCACATTTCTGTGCCGATGTCCACTACCCAGGCCTGATGCTCACCCTTGTGTGGTGACTCTTTAAACCCTTCTCCACATGTGGATGCCCACGCCTCACAACCCAGCAAGAAAGGTTTAAGTGGAGGAGTGGGAACTGTCTCAGAAGGGCTCTGCAGACCATGAGCGGCCACAGCAGAACATTTCCCGGACACAACAGGATGCTCTGACGGCCGTCCTCACCGAAGGGCTACGATAACACGAGGGCTAGTACAGGCAGGTCTGGTGAGCAGCTGGCTGCAGGTGTCAAGAGCAGGAGAAAGGCCATCCTGTGAGGGACTGAGGCAGGCGCAGTTCCCAGGCAGCTGAGACCCGAACATCAGGGGGTAAAAGCCACAGCCAAGAACACAAGGGCAGGGAGGCCTGACCCGGCACAGGGAAAGTGGTGTTTGAGGGCCCCAGGAGACCGCCTGGGCAGGCACAGAACGGGTTAGGATGCAGAAGCAAGGAAACAGCATGACCGTCAGTGGGAAATATTGAGTCAGTTCAGGAAACACCTGCTGCCTGACAGAGGCCCAGGCCCAGTAGGCTATAAATCTGAAGCACTGGAGGGAGGTGTCTGTCTGAGGTTGGATTCAGAGGAGCGAACACCATCCATAGGTGACTCATGACTTTCCTTTAACCCTTTTCTCTCTGGGAACAGAAAAAACGGCAAGAGCCGATCTTATGACCTGGGGACATGCCCAGATGTCGTCACCACCTATCTCAGTTCTGTAAGGAAAGCAAGCTGCTTTGGTCATGAGCAGGAAGGCAAGCCCATCACCCTTTAGTTAAAGCTAATAACTAATAGCCCATGCAGTGACACACACCTCTGAGCCCAGCACTCAATAGGCAGAGGCTGGCAGATCTCTTTTATTTGAAGTCAGCCTGGCCTATATGGCTAGTTCCAGGCCAGCCAGCACTACATAGAGAGAGCCTGTCTCAAAAACAAACAAGTAAAATCAAACTAATAGCTAAGGTAGGGAAAACAGACCACTTGGTAAGTACTTGCCACTAAAGCATGAGGAGCTAGATTTGAACCCTTGAGCCTACGTAAAAAGCCAAGTGTGTCCCATAGATGGCGGGGTGATAAGGGGAGATGAAAGGATCCACAGAACTTCACAGCCAGTGTAGCCTACTTGGTCAAGTTTCAGGCCAGTAAGAAACCCTGCACGTGCACACACCCACACACCAGGAATCTAGAGCTGAGCGCTGAAGGATGCTAGTGGCCTGTCCTCCCTGCACAAGGTGCAGGACAACAGAACAGGAGGGATATGGAGTTCTCAGAGATAACCTGCAAAAACCACTCAGCCAGCCTCGATTCTCTAGCGTTCCTAGTCTGTAACTTGTCTGCGGCTTTCCCAGTCACCGCATCTGCAAGGGTCGAAAAGGAGAGCAAACACGGTCACGCTTCTGAAGAATCGGGGCAAGGCAGAACCTTAGGGACACAACCCTTAGGGCTGGAGGCGCATAAAGCATGGTCCAGCAAGTCTGCGGCCCTGAGTTCAGATCCTTAGCACCCATGCAGATGCCCGGTGGGCGTGTCAGCCCATCCAATCCCAGCATGCCACAGACAGACAAGGATCCCTGGAGCAAGATGATTTGCTAGAATGGCATACTGTCGAGTTCTGGTTTCAGCTGAATGTTCCCGCTTCCATGCTATTGAGGAAACCTTCCCACATAAAGTTGAGCCTCTCAGAAACATACACACACCTGCACCGGCACACACACACAAACACAAACATACACATACACAGAATATAGACACACTAACATGCAAAGAAAAAAATATTATTATCAACTTTGGATGGTATCTTACAGGTGTGATTTATTTCCACAAATGAATAAATAAAATGTGTAGAAGGAGCGGCGGGCCACTTCCTGCCACCCAGCTCCCGGCCGCCTGGCTAGCTTATGCCCCGAAATAACAACACACAAATTGTATTCATTTAAACACTGCTTGGCCCATTAGTTCTAGCCTCTTATTGGCTAGTTCTCACATCTTGATTAACCCATTTCTAATAACCTGTGTAGCACCATGAGGTGGTGGCTTACGGGGAAAGATTCAGCATGTCTGACCTGGCGGCTGGCTCCATCGCGTCTGCCCTGGAGAGGAGAGGCATGGCATCTGCCTAACTTCCCTTCTTCCCAGCCTTCTGTTCTGTCTACGCCACCCACCTCAGGGCTGGCCTATCAAATGACCAAGGCAGTTTCTTTATTAACCAATGAAATCAACACAAAACAGAAGACCCTCCCATATCAAAAATGTGTATAGGAACACAGATATGTTTAATCTTTTAAAGTGGGGGTTAAAAAAAATAGCTCAATGGTTTAGAGCAATGGTTGCTCTAGTAGAGAACCTGGGTTTGATTCCCAGCACCCACATGGTGGCTAACAGCCATCAGTAACTCCAGTTTCTGGGGATCTGATGCCCTCTTCTGATCTCTGTGGGCACCTGGCATGCATGTGGTATATATACAAACATGCAGTCAAAACACTGAGACATATAAAATAATATAAATAAGCCTTTCAAAAATTAAATTCTAATCATCTACAATCATTAACAAGATGTATTTGTCCTAGGACTATGGCTGCTCATTAGAGAATAAGCAATAAATTCCAAAGCAGAATGTACTCCTAACCCTCAGGTCTGCATCTCAAAATGGCGTTCATTCACTGAGTGTATAATACCTTTTTAGAAATTAATTTAATTCCTCGTCTGCAAACCGGCACTAACAGCAGCATTGCTCCAGCTGCTCCTCGGAAGTCTCCACAGAGATTGATCCCTTCTGAGATGGTCCAGGAGGGATAGGCCTGGGAGGGCTGACAAAAGAGTAAACGGAGTGTACATAGGATGGAACTTGCCAGAGCACAGAGTCAAGGTGTTAGAGGCCCACAAAGAAAAACATCCCTAGTACTAGAGAGGCTGAGGCCCAAGGGCTGTGTGTTTGCCGTCAGTCTGAGCTACAACCTGGGATATACCTACTCCACACGCCTGGTCCCTAGAGAGGAGATGACCAGCAACAGGGAAGGTGGGCTTAGCCGACAGGCTAGGCAGGCAGACAGGGAACAGGGCACTCTGGGTGAGGACAGGAAGCAAGCCCAGCGCAGGGGAGGGCGGGAGTGCCAGTGTGGAAAGAGGGCAAAGCAGGGGACGAGGTGGGAAGGCGGCCCTGGGAGAGAAGCTTTGCCAGCCACAAGAGCAATGAGATGCCAACGGCTTTCGTACCTAAATAAAAACGTTTTATTATATGCTTCCCCCAGTCCTGAAACAGTAGTTGAAGAACATGTGAGAGACAGCTCTTAACAGCCTTGGGACACGCTACCGCGTCATGGATGAAGCGAAGAGCAAGCTGGAAATACGCTAAAGAGGCCAGCTCGAAGGCCATGACTAGTGACTGTGGTTTGTGACAGGAAGTCTGAAGGAAAGGGTTAATTTCAGTGCTAAAAATGGCATGTCAGGAGACAAGCAAGCATAAAGTATGACATATATAATATTTTACATACATCATACATATATGTATGTATACATATGTGCGCGCACGCACACGCACGCACACATGAGTGAACAAGTGAGAGACTACCACAGCAAACCTGAGGACCAGGGCAGGTTAGATCTTTGCTCAGTCATTCTCAGAGGGCAGTTATTCAGGAAACCGGAGGCAGCAGCAACACACAGGAGCTCCTGGAAAAGGAAATTCTCAAGCTCACCCCCAAAGCCGAGGAGAGCAAGGGGGATGGTACAGGAATTTCCTTGTTTTCAGAAGCCCCCAGCTGACTAGTACCCTCTAGGGTTTCAGATTTATTGCCTCAGCTAACGGAGGAAAGTTGTATGGGGAAAAAAAAGAGAGCAAAAGAAAGGAACTTCTAAAGTGGAAATTTAGAATACGTAAGTTAAAATATACTGTGTAGACGCAAAACATCTTCACACAGACCACAGAGCTGAGGAGCTCCCAATAATTCTCATTTCTCTGAGCTAAAATCCCTATAAGTCAGAGCTTCTCTGCCATCCCAATGCTACGACCCTTTAACACAATTCCTCATGTGGTGGTGACCCTCCACCAACCAAAATTTAATTTCATTGCTACTTCATAACTGTAATTTTGCTACTCTTTTGAATAGTAATATAAATACCTGTGTTTTCTGATGGTCTTAGGCGACCCCTGTGAAAAGGTCATTTGACCCCCAAAGGGGTCACGACCCACAGGTGGAATCTGCTGTAAGGCAAAGTAGATAGGCAGTGGTCCCCCAAAAGGCTCCCGAAGTCAGGACTGCAGCTACACACTAAGAGCGCAAATGTTTCAAAAGTGAAGAAGATATTTTAAGATTTATTTTACCTCTATGTACATGTGTGTATACGCTCATCTGTATGGGCGTGCTACAGAAGTCAGAAGAGGGTGTCTGGTCCCTGTGAGCCACCAGGCATGAGTGCTAAAAACCCAGGTCCTCTGCAAGAGCGCCAAGTGTTCTTAACCACTGAGCCATCCCCCAGCTCCCCAAAATGGTAATTTACTAACTGTAAGAGGCTGCGCCACCAGGCACTACCCCTTTCTGCTTTCCTCCTCACCAGCATCCTTTCTCCCTGTTGGAAGACAGCAAGCAATGGTGGAGCAGCCAGCTACAATACAAGATCTCTGACTACAAAGGTCCCCTGGGTCAGGCTGAGGGACTAGGCTCAGGAAGCAGTATTGACATGGGTCTAATTTAACTGCCTGAGGATGAACCTAAACTATCACAAATCAAACTTCATATGTAAGGCTGATGTACTAATGACCACAAACAAACGCAGGGCAGATAGGGAATGTAAGAAATGCAGGGAAGAGGAGGGGAGGGGAGGGCTGCGAATCAATACCCCATTTATAACCCACCTCAGACTCAGCCAACCTCACCGTGCATACGCAAGCTTCTCATAACATCCTTTAATTCAGAACTGTGAATAACATATTTTCATGTGTACATGCAAAAAGGCACTGTAGGTCTAAGAAGAATAAATTTCCTTTCTCCTCCCAACCATAAAAATCTTGGTGAAACATTTTTCTGGGCTTTGTCCTCCTGACCCTTCCCAGCCTGCACGCAATTCCGCAGGTGGGGAATTTACCCAGATCTTTGTGGTCACAATCCATACTGCGCTAAGGACACACCTGTCCTCCTGACGATGCCCGAGTCCCTTTCTTCACGAGCTTCCTCCCAGGAAGTTGATAGGAAGATCAATGAGTTCATGTTTGCCAAATACTTCAGGGTTCTTGGATGAAAGGCAACATCAAAATTCAAGCCACCTGTGGCCGGCCTTGTTCTAGCGTAAGCTGACTCTGTATTGGGGCTTCAAAGACGGAGCTGAAGGCTGCCGAGGAACGCCTTTGTGAGCAGCTAGTTTCTGCACCCTTGCTAAACACAGGCAGTGATCCCGACATCCTTTAATTAACCGGATCTCGGCATTCGAAATGCAAAGACCCCGCACAACACACTAGGCCCTTGTCACACGGAGAAGAGCAGACAAACGAGGTCTTTTCCCTGCCTTCTTCCTGGGGTACTTCCTACCGCCTGGGGTACTGTGGACCTCCTTCAGCGTGAAGGGCTACATGCAGCTGCCAGCCCGCATGTTTGCTGTGAGCCAATAGTCTAAAGCAAAGTCAAGAACAAAGCTTATGTGTATGTTGGCACACATGTGAATTCAGGCTGCTGAGTTAACAAAGAACACATTCACGGCCACATACGAGGCCGCCAACACACAGACACCATCCTGCCTTGGTCTTTCAGACTGTACACTATACAGCATCACACCGAAGTCTGAGAGATGCCCTGGCGAGCTGCCCCTTGCAGATGAAGAAGCTGACGGCAGAGCTGTGCTGGCTGGTGGGATGGTTCAGTGGGAGGATGCTGGCCACCAACCTGGACAAAGTTTGATCCCTGGGACCCCAACAGTGAAAAAAAGACCCAACCCAGACTTCCACAGGCATGCCCACACACATACACACAATGTAAATAGAGGTACAGGAAGTTTTAAGTGGCAGAGTTGGAATTCAAGTCTAGCTGTATTTCAGTCACACACACACACACACACACACACACACACACACACACACACACTCTCTCTCTCTCCACAAGCGGTAGCAGCTATTGGTCCCGCCCATTCCTGGGACCATTCAATCAGCCCTTCTGAGGAGGGGGAGGGCAAATTAAATCCATTTACTCAGTCTCAGAGATCAGAAAGCTCATCTCAGACACGCTTCCTCCCTACGGTGTCTGTTTCCCTCCTTCCTTAATTGGCTAATTAAGTATTTCATCTTATCTTTTCTCCTGCCTTACCTCCAACCAAGTGCCTAGCAGTGTTCCAAGGCCCAGGATGGACTTGAAAACCACACACAGCACTAGGTAACCAAGCAATGAGTAGTTCAAATGCAAGAATGTGACCAAATGCTTCTTCAAAAACGGACACTACGCATGCACAACGCATGGCTCTGGGCCCCAGGTGAGCTCAATTTGCTAGGAAAGGGCTGATACTTGCAACCCTGTTGTGATTTTAATCCAGTAGAAAGCATGTGTGCTATGGAATTCCTCAGGTCCAGACTTCTGCTGGTCCACGGGCAAGGAAGAACTCTTCTGAAAACTCCGAATTCTTCATGGTGTTCCAATATGAAGACAGTCTCCCTAACTGGTGTTTCTCTCCCAGGGGACCATGCAACATAACACACACAAACGTGAATAACTGCACACATAAACGTGAATAACTGAGTGTGAGCATACCAACCCAAGGGAACCTGCACAGAGCCCTGAGACAGGCAGGGAAGGGCCTCTTGGTGCACACTTCCCTCAGACCCGCTGCCACCCCCCTCCCCACCCTCCAGCTTCCAGACTTTCCATCAGAGAGCTGCTTGATCACAGAAAGTCTAGGAGAGGATCTTGAATAAACACCCCCAAGTTGTAGGGAGCCACACCCACGCACCAGCCTAAGGTACCTGAAGGCTGAGGATCTGGCATCTTGGCCAGGAGCAGCCACTAGGACTTGGGAGAACACCTCAGTCCCAGGGAAAGGTCCCACAGAAAGGTGGTTGTGGACAGCCTCTCCTGCAGTGAGGAGCTTTTGCAGGCAGGATGTGCTGGACCTGCTCACAATGACGGAAGATTTCAGTTTCCACAGGTTCAGAAAAAGGAAAGGCAACTCCACGAAAGAAAAAAATATCAATAACTTTTAAAAGCAGCGACCGAGACACAGAGCCACTTCCTTGAACAGATTCGGCCACGTACATGTGTGCCAGCCAAGCACCCAGACCGGATAAGAGGACATCATATTATCCAGGTTCAGCTCAAGAGAGCTGTTAGAGAGCTGAGGGCAGGGATGTGCGAAGCACTTGCCTGGCGAGCATAAGGCCCCTGCCTGGGTTCGGTTCCCAGCACCAAAGGGGGAAACAAAGCAAGCTGTCACTAAGAGCCAAGCTGTTCGGTCCACGCTCAAAGCTCTCTCAGGACAAGGTTCTGTAGTGGCGTGGGATGGTCCTCGTTGGGATACTGAGATCGGGGTGGGGGGTCAATTACCAACGAGCATACCTGTCACCCCACAGAACCGCCTAGGGGAGAGACATCAAGGAGGAGTAGGTTCAAGGGGGAAGCTTTTGATCCCTGGAAGCTACTAGTGGTCACGGGAAGTGGGGAACAAACTTCCGGTTTCGTTTCTGCTGGGGTGGGGGCGAACTATGCCAACAACACTGTACCAACTTGCCCATACATGCCCCTCTAGCCACCGGGTCCTTATCCAAGACTTTCTGCACCCCCCTTCCGCGCCCCTCACTTTGCCCAAGCTGTTCCGCCTTGTGGAATCAGTGCCCCAACCACTCCTCTGTTGAGCATCATTCCCTAGATGCAGGTAACCGCTTTCCTCCAGGGCCTGGCCTTCCCTGACTCTCGCAGAACTTTTCTCGCGGCACAAGGTCCCATCCGCCCACGGGCTGCCTGCGGGGCGTTGCAGACTCTGGTAGTGTCATCTCCTAGCAGAGGGGAAGCCTCAACACTGAGAGTTTGTTGAATGAATGAGGGAGGGAATCCATTTCAAGAAATCACTGTATTTTGTAAACTTCTGATCATCCATTCATCCAGCGGTTTGAACATAACTCGCCTCCAGCAGGACCCTGTAACAGCCAATCCCTGGACCTACTAAAGTCAAAACCCCCCAAATCTCCCCTAGTTGTAGATGGGGATGGGGCGACAAGATCTGAGGGACAAGAACTGAGGCAAAGGGAGGTAGTGACAGCGCACCTCATCGATTCTCCCAGAAAAAGTAGGGAACCCATTTGCAAAGATTGAAAACTAGAGTGAGATCACGTGGAAAAATGAGCTATTTACTCTCGGAACCCGCAAAGTTCGAGGTGGAAATCTGGTCTGCGGTGATGGGGCCGCAAGTTTTCCTGGCGCGTCTGTCTGTCCGACTCAAGCAGGAGCCAAGGGATTCGAGAGTTTGGCAACACGGCTGGGCCAAGGGGAAAGAGCACAAGGACCCCCTCGCAAACCCAGTCCCCACAGGAGGCACAGAGGCAAGGTTAGGGCGCTGCGCTGCGTTCCCCTGCTCGAAAGCGCGACAGCAACGTCCGCTCCCCAGTGCCCGGGAGGTCTGGAGACCTCCAGCTGCCCTCTGCTCTTCCCGGACTCTCTCCCTCTCCACACGCAGAAAAGAACCGCGAGTTAGAGGCAATGTCTTGGCTGAACCAGAGCCGCAGACCTATCTCCCCTTCCAGCCCACTGCGGGACGAGCGAGCGCCACACTCGAAGAGAAGCCCGGCGGCTGGCCACCTGGCGCCCCCACCGCGCACCCCGGCGTCCCCGGCGTCGAGCCCAAGTTGGCGCAGCCCCAGCATCTGCTCCCGCCCGGCTGGCTTACCTGCTTACATGGCCCGGGAATGCCCTGGGTGCCGCGCCGTGACCATTGGGGAGCCTGGGTCCTCACCACTGGCTTCTAGGAGCTGGCAGAGGAAGGGCACGGGGAGGGTTCCGCCGCGCCAGGAGCACCGGGGGGGAGAAAGGGCCAAGAACCTGAGCACCGACGTCCCGCGCGAGGGGGCCGGGGCGATCAGAGAGGTGGGGCGCCGAAAGGGTCCGCCAGCGGCCAAGTGGCGCCAGATGCTCCACGAGGACCTGCCCTGGGGACGAGATGGCTGAGCCGCAGAGCGCAGCGAGCTGGCCCGGACCCGCGGCCGCGACGCTGGGCAGCCGGGAGAAGTTGTGCAGAACTTGAGCCGCCGGGAGAGCCCGAGTGCCAGGAAGCGCGAGCGGCCGGGAGGGCGGAGGAAGGGGCCGGGTGGGAGGGGACGAGCAGGCGCCGCTGGCCGTGCTCCCCCGCCCCGGGCTGGGCTCCGCTGCTCTGGGGGCCTGGAGGCGGGGAGAGCGCCGGGTGCTCTCTGGGCGGGCTAGGAATGCGGCGGCAGGGGAGGGCGCGCGCCAGCCTCGGGGACGCGCACCCAGCGCTGAAAAGTGGATCCCGGGCTCCCCCGCTGCGGGCGCACGGTCCCCGGGGACGTCACAGCGCTGGAATCCGAGGAATGCCGGGCTGCGGGAGCTCCTTCGGCTGACCGGGCAGAAGTCGTGCACTTTTAATGGGCTAGCTTTGGAGCGTGTCTTCCTTCCAAGGTGGGGGGCTGTGGACGGAAGCAAAGTGCCTAGAGAAAGACTAGAAGTGGAGAGGGGGAAGCGACCCAAGTCAATCCAGCTGTGCGACGACGCTCCGGGGGCGGATGGGAAAGCGGAAAGGAAAGGACCGTCCCTCCTAGATTTCCGTAGGCAGCTAGGGGGTGGGACGCTGGAGCTAGAACAGGCCATTTATTTGGGGGAGGTCTTGCCGCCACCGCCCAGGGGACACAGGACAGGACAAAGTAGGGTGGCCTCCTTGAACAGGCAATCTAGGAGCCCTGCTCAGAATCCCAGGATCTCCAAGTAGTGAGCTAGACTTAGTACCGGTCCTCCCACCCCGCCCCCACGGCCAACCAGCCTTTGTGTGCTGGGAGTTGGAATATGTGGTTTTCCCGGTTTGTTCCGTGCCACGGAGGGGCCCCACCCCGCCTGGGCACTGGGAGGGAAACTGCCTTAGCACTTTCGGAGGTGGGGTTACTGAGGCGCAGCCGGTATAATGGAAAAAGCACTCAGCCAGGGAAGGGAACCTGTATTAGGCCCCACTGAGTTGCTGACCCAGTGGTTAACTCAGGAGGATCCCTGCCCCCCACCCCCTATCCTTGGTTTTGGTAGTTGGGAAATGAAAGGGTTTGCCTGTATTTCTAAAGTGTTTTTGCGTGTCTTGGCATCTGTTCCCTTTCTGAAGTCTCAGCCCAGTCCTTTCAAGGACCCTGAAGTTCTTGTCACAGAAGATAATGTCAAATCACTTCACTGTACACATAAAGGACACAAAACTTCCAGGCCTTATTCTGTCCCAGTGGCCCATGCCAGCGCTCTGGAGGCAGAGGCAGGAAAATCACAAGTTGCAGGCTGGCATGGATTACATAGCAAGACCCTACATCAAAACAAGAAAGAAAACTACCGCGTGATTCTACAATGCTTGGCTTCTGATCATTTGCCTGTCTGCAGAAACAAGAATCAGAGAGGACCAGAGGGGAGGAAATGGGATGGATGGGAGGCAAAGAACTCAGACTCCGGAGGGTCAGCTTTTCAGAGTGTCAAAGATTGATCTCTGTAGGAGTCTGCTGAGTTTTCCACCGGTCTTCAGGAACGACTTCACTTTGTGGCTGCCAGTGTGGCCTATACTCCTCCCAGCCATGCACACCATCACCGTGCCTCAGAGAAGGCCGAGGAAGCGGGAAGGAAGGATCTGTCTCACCAAGGAACAGGCGCTGCTGAAATGGGATAAAGGACACAGCCTGCACAGGAGCTGCCCTTAGCCCCCAGACATTTGACTGAAACAGGACTGGGCTCAAGGATAAGATACCTAAAGGCTGGCTGTGCCCTTCTGGAGCACAGGAGGCCCCTAGGCATCTTTCGCAGTGGAAAATAAGTGACACATGGATGCTGTGACTCCCAAGACACTCAAACGGCAGAGCACAGCCCCCGAGGCCACCATGGTCTTAAAGAGAGAGTAAAGGATTTCCAGGCAGATACAAAAACTGGATCTTGCCTGTGACCAGCCATGTGACCCCGAGCAAACCACTTACTGAGGCTTGAGTTTATTTTGTCAGTGGAGTGTGATGTTACATCAAGGACAGGGTTTGGTTGGATAGGCCGCATCCTGGGGGCCACCCTGTCTGAGCTTGCTTGAGTGTCTCCTCCAGATGCAGGCATGTTTGTGGGGGAAGAAGCTGGGCAGTTCCAGAGCTGGGAAGGCTGCCTTCGTGCTGCCTTCAGACCAGCGTGGATGCGGGAGTCCGGGGAATGAGTGTCGCTGCGTTTGCCGCTGTCAGTAAAGCCAAGGCTTGGCACTAGCCCTATACACTTGTTTTTAATTTTAAACCAGTTTATTCATTCATAAAAGTAAAAGCCATTATTAATTTTAAGAACCTATGAAGCGTGACTGATTGGCTTTATGTTGGATCCAAGGAAGACAACACAAATAAGGATTGTTTCAGTTTTATACACACATACAGAGAGACAAAGAGAGAGAAGCTGACTTTTTAGTGACTTGGAAGTTGTACTTTGGCGCTTGTGTGTGCTAGACATATGCTGACCTGCTGAGATTTAACTCTCCACGAGGAGAAAACACAATGTGAACCCAAGGGTGTCCCTCAATATATAGAGCTCGTGTGCCCAGTAATGGGAGAAGTTTGGGAAATCTGGCATGTTGCCTTCCGTTCATCATCCCCGCACCCAGGAAGCTGAGTCAGGACAACCTCTATGAATTTGGGGCCAGTGAATTCAAAGCCAACCTGTGCTATGTAGATCCTGTCTCAAAAGAACAAACAAACAAAAAAGCAGAGAGCTTGGTGCATGATCATGAGGAGCTGAGTTCAGATCCTAGCACTTGTCATGGATGGCTGTGGTTTCACCTGTGCCTGTAACCCAGCACTGCTGGGAGCAGGGGGATGACTGGGACTTTACTGACTGCAGCCTGTCCAACAAGGGAACAAAACCCTCCTGAGCTCCGTGGGCTGCAGTGCAGGGAGAGACCCAGCCTCAAAAGAATAAGGTGGAGAGTAGAGAATTCCCAGTGCCTACTCCTGGGCTCTGCGCATGCACCACACACATACACCACACCATGCTCACATTCACACACACATACACGTGCTCACTCACATACAATGCTCACACACACACACATACACATGCTCACACACACATGCTTACACACACAAAAACATACACACATACAATGCTCACTCACACATACATACACTTGTTTTCACATACACACGCAGTGCTCACTCACACACACATACAATGCTCATTCACACACATAGACGACATGCTCACACACACATACATGTGCTCACACACATACACATTCTCACACACAAACACATGCTCACTCACATACACAATGCTCAACTCATACACACATACATGTGCTCACTCGCACACATGGTCACTCACACACATAACACGTGCTCACTCACACACACAAAGAATACAACTTGTGGTAACTAAAAAGAAACCAAATACATTCTCCCTCCCCTCTTTGTGTGTGTGTGTGTAAGCAAGCATGCCATTAGGTAAATCCGCACTCTGCAGTCTCCTCAGGATGCATGAGCTTGACAGGACCTAAAGCAACGCATTTCGTGTTTACTTTAAAGATTTACAGTTTTAGGAATTCATGGACATTAACTTGTTCAGAGTAATCCATCTCCTTGTTCAAAGCTTGGCTCTGACTATAAATACAGGATGCCGAGCAGAACCTCAGGCCCTGCATGATTCCGCCCACCTCCCTTATGTTCTACTCACTAATGGATTGCTTTCACACCTCCAGAGACACCGGTGTCCCTGAAAGCAGAGCAAGTTCTGAGCATGTGTGAGCGTGTGTGTGTGTGTGTGTGTGTGTGTGTGTGTGTGTGTGTCTCAGGCTGAAAGACACTTCGTGGAGAGCTGCATTTGGTTCCAGCAGTCGTGCAAACAGCCAGCTATGGTGGCACTCACCTGCAGTCCCACCACTGTGGAGGCTGACACAGGAAAATTCTACTTGTCAAATCAGTGAGTCCCAGGCTCAATGAGAGACCACCTCAAAGAATAAGGGGGAGAGGCCAGGCAGTGGCGTTACAAGCCTTTAATCCCATCACTCAGGAGGCAGAGGCAGGCAGATCTCTGTGAGCTCGAGGCCAGCCTGGTCTACAAGAGCTAGTTCCAGGACAGGCTCCAAAGCTACAGAGAAACCCTGTCTCATAAATAAGTAAATAAATAAATAAACAAACAAACAAATAAATGGGGTGGAGAATGACTGAGGAAGAAAGCTGCTGCCAACCTCTGTCTCCCACGTGTGCATGCAGCCATACACTTGTACACACACAATACACACCCCAACTTTTTTAAAACTGGAGAGTAGGCTGGCTTTATTTGAAAAGTTCTGATGATCTTTAGGTGATGCATTTCAAAGTTATAGGTATAACATTTCAAAGTTATACGGAGGAGGGCTCTTTTCTTTCTGCTCATGGAGATGGACATCCATGCACACACGTGTTGGTGTGTAGTGCGCACACGTGTTACCATGTATCATATTTTAGACTGGATATAACTGCACTACAACCCAAATTCAGTAAAAAGCATAAAACTTAAGGTATATGTAGCTCAGACACCTCTCACACGTGTGACTTCGACCCAGGTCAAGGTAAAGTGTCTCCCACTGCAGGAAATTCCCTTGGGCCAACTTCCCAGCCACTGTGTCCCCTCTGGGCTGACTTCTGCTTGGTGCACAAGTCTTGTTAGTCCTAGGACTTCACACCATGGACTGACATGTTCACACATAATCTCTATGGGGAAGCTGGCTCCTTCGGCTCACTGTGTATCAGGAGTTCCTCTCCCTGCACAGCAGAATACATACCATGGTGTGAATGGGACCATGCCCATTGTTTGCCCATTCTGTTGATCTAATGGACAGGAGTCTTTCAGGAAACACTGTGCTTGGGTTGCAGGTCAGAGCCACTGGCATACAGCAAAAATATAAGATAAGCCGAGACTCTTGATACCTGTGAAAAGTACTAACTACAGACCGTTTAGGAATGCTTGAAAGAGCTGGACGATCGCTCGTTCAATAAAGTTCTTGCCTTGTAAGCATGAGGCCCTGAGTTCAAAACCCAGAACCCATGCATTCTTTTCATTTTTGTTTTCAAAAAAACAGCAGGCATGATGGCACACACTTGTAACCCCAGCACTGAAGAGGCACAGACAAGTGGATTGATTCCTGGGGTTTTCTCAGCAAGCTCCAGGCCACAAAGACCCTGTCTCAAAATCAGAATGAACAGTGCTCAGGGTTATTCACATGCATATGAATACAGTGCATCCCTCCCCACAACACACCCAGAAGACTGTGTTGCCTGTGCAGTGTGCCGTCTTACTCGTTTCCCTGTTGCTGTGATAAAAGGCCCTCAGGAGAACCACTTAAAATGGGGAGGGAAGGGTCCTTTGGCTCACAGTTCCAGTGTGTCATGGTGGGGAAGTCAGAGAGGCTAGAGCCTTAAGGGAGCCACTCACATTGAGTCTGCCACCAAGAGGCAGGGAGATAAGTGGGTGCACCTTTGCTAGGCAGCTCCCTTTCTCCGTTTACACACTCCTGTTCCCTGTCGGGGAATGGTGCCACCCACAGTGGGCAAGTCTTCCCACTCCAGTTAACCGTCCAGAAAACTCCCCAACAGGCATGCTCAGAGGTCCTTCTCCCATGATTCTAGACCCTCTCAAGATGATGTCACAAGATGAATGAAACTGGAAAGTGAACTTCTGGTTATCTGGAGGTTTTTTTTGATTGTCTGTGAAGAGCTGTCACATACAACCACACATGGTTCACAGTTCTATTCCAGAAGCCAACATAGATTACACACAGTATGCGTGACAATCCCAGAGGTTGTGCCACAGTGGGTGAGAGCCAATGACTTCCGCCCTTACAGATGGCTTCCTAGCAACTGTTCTCAGAAAACCATTGCCGACACAGGAGACAAATCCCTCCTTCTCCTGGGGCATCTTCAAGGGCTTTCTGTTTGCCAACGATGGTCGGCCTATGATGTTCACCTTTTCCCTAGATCAGCTTGGCCGGGAAGTCACGCTATCCTCAATCACTGGCAAAGTTGTGCAGACACAGGTTTATTGCTATGTGAAGTGTCACCTCCACGGGCTTATATATTGGCATACTTACTCCCCAGCTGGTGGCAATGTTTATCAGTTGTACAACCTTTGGAATGTAGGTCCTCACTGCAGGAAGTGGGTAATTGGGGGTAGAACTTGAGAGTCACCCCCAGTTCTCTGTGCTTCCTGGGGTAATGTCACCATCACTTACTGCATGCTTCTTCTTCCTCTGCCACGAACAGCAGCCATGCTGGACATTTCCTCTGAACTGTAGGTGAAAACCACCCTCCTTTCCTGAAGTTGCTGCAGCCATAAATTGCCACAGAAGCAAGGAAAAGTGGTGGACACACACAGGTGGGGTGAAATTAGACAGCGTGTGTTCAGTATCCTCTCTCATCCACTTCTCATGGAAGCTGAGCGCCTCTTGTCACACATGCTTCCCTCTCATTCTTAGGTCTCAGAACTCGTTCCAGAAGCTCCCACTACCTCTCTGTCTCATTTCTCTTTTTCTTGCCCACGTCTCATGAAGCCTCCCTGTTTTCCAAAGGGACTGTCCCTTAGTTTGAAGCACTGGAGAGAGGCCCTATTCTGTGCATGTCAACCCAGCCCTTGTATAGATGTGATATTTCTCTTACATCCTTCTGGAGAGAATGTCAAAGATGTTTGGGATGTAGATTTTTGAGCTGAAAAGGACAGATGGAGTCATCCTCCTGTCTGGGTGCTGGGCTGGCTCATCAGGCGTCTGGAGATGACCGCTTATGCAAGGATATCAATGTCTGAACACCAAAAGGCAGCCTCACCATAGGCAACAGCACTGAGTTTTTCCAATAAAAATGTACAAGATTCAGCTAATTGTTTACTTTTTAGAATTCCAATAACAGTAATATATGCATAAGAGACCAAAACCATGCATTTATTGTTGTTGCTATTGTTATTACACACCTTAGTGACACTACCAGAAAGATTTAAAAGAAATATCACCTAGGCACAATGAAGTGTTTCAGCCTATGCATTTGTATATATTGTTACTATTCTCCACGAATTTCACCTTAGGTCACACACACTGACTAATTCCATTGTGTAAGCTTCTTCATCATCTGCTGACTTTCCAGCCCCATAGGCTCCAACTTTGCCTTCCAGCCCTCCTGTGGTTGGCAGAAATAGCCAACGGCTCTTCCAACACACACCTTACCTGTCTCCGTCCTTTGTCACTGTGTCCTTGCAGGAGGAGCATGTTGTCAACGACGAGCTTACCCTGCCTGCCGCAGAAACACGTCCGTCATCCAGAGAGGGTCTTCACGCCTGAGAGCGCCTCTGCAAGGCAGTCTTGGTTTTCACTTGATCATCTGACTGTCATCATGGAATAATCACCTTAAAATGGAACCCATAGTTACTTACATCCGTGGTTAAAAGATCTGGTAGGCAAGGGAAATGGATTCATTATCTTTACAAAGATCAAAAGCCCATTTCATTTTTTTTGTTGTTTGTTTTCAGTTTTGTTTTGGACAATGTCTTCCTAAGTAGCTCTTGGTGGCCTGGACTCCCCACGTAAAACAGACTGGCAAACTCACTTGTCTCTGCCCTTCAAGTGCTGGGATTAAAGGTATGTGCTACCATGTTCAATTCCTATCTCAAGTCTTTATAGGGGGAAAAAGAACATGCCATGGAACTCATGTCAGAGAAGGGTGGGGACCTGCTCAGTGCTCAGTGCTTACCCAGTATACAAATTAGATCCTAGGTACTGCAAAAGGAAGGGAGGAAAAAAGAGGGAAGGAAAATGGAGGCCAGAGACCCATAGGAACTCTGCTTTTCTCTCTGGCTACGAATGCATCTTCTATTTTTGACCATACCCAGCCCCCCCCCCCAAAGTCCACATTTCTCAAGCCTCAGTTTCCTCACCTCTAAGAGGGGAATACCACAGTGCGTACTCACCAGGTTGCACTGGTAACTCGCTCATCAGCATGTGGAAAGCCCTCAGGAGCACACCTGGTTCTCGGTCTATCACCTAATATCATCACCAGCCTAATTATGCCTTTACAAAATGGACAGGAACCAAACCTCACATCTGCATTCCCAACAGAAGAATCAGGCTGAGTCATCAGCCCAGAGTGGGAAGGAAGGCGAGACCTGAGACCTGGGAGATCTGAGACCACGCCCATACAGGAAAGAGCCCTGTTAGCAAAAGCAAAGGCTTAGGGATCTCTCTGCTCATCTAAGTCCATCCCAAGACCTGGCCGGACCTGGCTTTTCACTCCAGCAAAGGCAGTGTCACTAGGCTGGAGAGCTGCAGAGAGGAATAAGGAGGCCAGTGGCCACTGAACGCTTCCATGCTGTAGGGACAGGGATGGTGCCGTGCATATGTGCTCTAAAATAGCTCTCTGTAACAGTATTCACGGGCTATGGAGCGAGCTGTGCTCCTCCCAGATTCCTGTATTGAAGCCTTTAATCCTCAATAAGACTTATTTAGTTCTAGCCTTTAAGAAGATAATTAAGGTTAAGTTGAGGTCAGAAGACTAGGGCCCCTGAGTCAGGGGACTCACTGTCTTTACAAAAGGTGATTTTCTTGTATCCTCACGGAGGGAAGACAGGCAAGGACATCAGAAGAGGTGCCACCTGAGAAGCAAGGGGAGGACTTGCCAGAAATGAGCACTAGTAGCAGGATGGTGTGTGTGTGTGTGTGTGTGTGTGTGTGTGTTAGTATGCATGTGCCATGCACGTATGCATGAATGTGAGGGCCAGACAGCAGAATTAGGATAGTAGGTATCTTCCTGATCAGCCTAATATTTCTGAAGACAGGAATTTTGTTATTGTTGTTGTTTGATACAGGGTTTCCCAGTACAGTCCTGGCTGTTGCTCTATAGGCCAGTCTGGACTTGAACTCCGAAATCTGCCTGCCGCTGTCTCCTGAGTGCTAGGGTTAAAGGCCTGTCCCATCACCATCCTGTGAGATAGGCCTTTCTACTGAGACCTGGGCCTTGCTGATTCCGCTAGACTAGCCGGCAAACAAGCCCTGGTGATCTTCCTGGCTCTGCCTCCTTAGCAGTGGGATGACAGCACACAACCCATGGGTGCTGAGGACAAAACCCAGGTCCTTAGGGTTGCCACTGATCTCCCCCAACCCCGTCGGGAGTACTTTTTTGTCTGTGTTTTTGTTTTGTTTTTTCAAGACAGAGTTTCTCTGTGTAGGCTTGGCTGTCAAGGAAATCCCTCTGTAGGCCAGGCTAGCCTCGAACTCAGAGATGGACCTTCCTCTGCCTGCTGAGTGCTGGAACTAAAGGTGTGTGCACTACCGCCTAGCTACCCAGGAGAGCATCTTAACCTTGGACTCTAAGGCTCCAAAGCTCTGGTCCCTTGGCCAGATCCTTGAAAAGTACACAGCCACAGAACTCGTGTGCTTGGCCCAGGAACCATTGGCACAGCCCCTCCACAGTCTCATGAGGGTGGGTACGTGTTGTCTGTCGTCATCTTCCTTGAATACTTTCCAGTACCTGCTAGAAGCCATTCTGTGATTCGAGAGTGGAAAGAAGTGGCCAGGTTGCTAAGAATAGCTAGAAATTCTGACCAGACCTTCAAATCCTTGTTTATAAGACATCAAGGAAGTGACAGGTACATATTCTAAAAAAAAAAAAGAAAGAAAGAAAGAAAGAAAGAAAGAAAGAAAGAAAGAAAGAAAGAAAGAGAAACCCAAACCAACCAGCACACTTCAAGGATAAAAAACAAAAGGTGCCCTGCTTTCGTGCACACGTTTTCAGTCCCTTTCTCGGAAGGAGAACATTTAAGACAAGTACACGTGTGTGCTGTCTCATGGTGGCGCTCTTCAGAACTATGGTACTGTGCACAAAGAGAATCAATCGTGTTGATGTCTGCCTCTGTCTGCAGATGTTTGCAGCTGCCATGGTACCCTACATCAGATTCCAGGAAAAGCCAAAGAGGGCTGGGGAGATGGCTCAGTGTATAAACTTCTGGCAGTATAAATGTATTGACCTCAGTTCATTACCCGAAACCCACATAAAGAAGTCAGGCATGGTGCCCCTGTAATCCCGATACTGGGAGGGAGGGATAGCTACATACCCGGAGCTTACTCAGGGCAGCCTGGCTGAATCACTGAGTTTTAGGCCAAGTGGGAGACCCTGCGGTATTATATTCCAAGTGTTTGGTAAGTGGAGACAAGGACACCCTGCGGTTCACCATCTGGGGTGGGCATTTGTAATTTAAACTTTGAGTAACTTCAGGGTACCTCAGCGTTGGAGAAAGCACACATGCAACTCCAAATTTAACAAACATACTTGTGTGGAAGGAGCGCTCACTAAAAGCAATCAGCCACACATGTGATGAGGGCGTCTTTTCCCTGTGGATGCCAATACCATGGAATTATTTTGATATCTCATTAAGTTTATATACAGCTTCTCAAACTCATACACATGCCCATGACATAATCTGTCATTTGGATTTCAAGTCCGAAAACCTCGGTCTTTATGCTTGTTGCCCTTGTACAAAACTTGACTGCCTTACTCCCAGTGCTTCCGTTTGGGGGTGGGCTTTCTGTTTGGTTAGGAGTTTGAGGGACTGACCCCAGACCTTGCATATGGGTGTACACTACTGAGCTACTTCCCAGCCCTCTTTTTACTCTTTTATTTTGAGGGACTTGTTATTTTATTTATTGGAGTGTGTGTGTGTGTGTGTGTGTGTGTGTCTAGTTGAGTTACCCTGCCTTCCTAGAACTCATTCTGTTTCCCAAACAGGATCATCCGGCTTCAGCTTCCAAAGTAGCTGGGATTACAGGCTTGCAACAAGAAGCTCAGTTCAATTCAGGTTTTTTTTTCCTTTATTTTCCAATAATCTGTTTCTCCTAGGATCATTCCATTAAAAAATACTTGATTTGATCAGCTAATCACAATAGATTTGCACCAGTAGAGAGAGGGATAAGAGAAGAATTAGGAGGCATAAAAATCTAAACAGAAACTCAGTGGCCTGCCCACATGAACCTTCTCTAGAAACAGAGGCACTTGTTGCCATGTCTGATGGCTTGAGTTTGATTTCTGGAAGCCACACGGTGGAAGGCGAGGGCAGATTTACAAAAGCTGTCCTCTGACCTCTGCTCACATGACCTGTCCTCCCGCAAATAAATACACAATATAAATAAATAAATTTTAGAAAGATGAAAATCAGATGGGAACACTCAGTGTGGGTGAGTCTCCTTACCCCTACTCTGACAGGGCCCTTCCACGGGCAGGAACCTCCTACTCCTTCCCATCTGCCGAACGAGTGCCTCATTTTATATAAAGCAAGGCCATCTTTGTGTGAAGGGATCTTCCGGACAAGGGAGCATCTTCTCTACCCGATTTTGTATAAACTCCTGAGAAACGTTCACATGATCATATCTGTGTGGAGCAGGCTTTCCTGCTATGACAGCTTGCCTCCCCACAACCCAGGAACAATGGCGGTATACCCTCTGAAACTGTAAACCAAAAGAAACAGCTCCCTCACCCCACCCCGAGTGCTCTTTCAGGTATTTGTGAAAATGATGGGGGGGGGGGAGAACTAAGTCAGTGTGGTTGTTATTTAATATTGTGAACTTGACAGACTCAATAAATAATGAAAATTATAGAGAAATCTCGCTGATGAGCATAGATGCAAAAATTCTCAATAAAACATTGACCAGCTGAATTCAAGAACTCATCCAAAAGATGACTCACCACAATCAAGTGGCTTTATAGCAGAGATGCAGGAATGATTTAACATAGGTAAATCAGTAAAGATCATAAATTACACAAATAGACTCAAGGGCAGAAACAGACATCTCGATAGCTGCAGAAACAACTTGGACAAATCTCTGAACTTGTCTTATCCCTCTCTCAGTTTAGCCATTCAGTAGCCACGACTCAGTTAGCCAAGCCAGACATCGGGAAAATTCTTGATCTTTCACCTTCTACCTTCTTCACAAACCCCACTTGAATCAGCTTGTAACTTGTACTCTGCCCACGTGCTGGGCCAAATGCTATCGTTTTCCCCAAGATCACCACCCTACCTTTTTAGGTCTTTACCTACTCTCATTTAGACTTTTCTCCATGAAGCAGCAGTTTCCTTCCAAACTAATAGCATTCATGAGTTCTGCATCATCTCGCCAGCCTCATTTTGGGTTACTTGTGCTCAAGACATTCTCCTCTCTCTCTCTCTCTCTCTCTCTCTCTCTCTCTCTCTCTCTCTCCCCACCCTCTTCTTCTACCTTCCCTCACAGAGGGGGCATTGAACTCAGAGACTCATGCATTCAAAACATGTATACTCCACCTCTGACATCCCTGGCCTTTCACTTCCTTCCACCTGACGGCCTCTTGGGGTTCCGGAGTCTTTGGGTGTATTCTTCCTTCTACAGGGAGCAGGTTATCCTCTGCTTTTTACATAATTGGCTCTTTATTCATTGGAGACCATTTCCTGATCACAGTATGTCATGTTTCTTCAGAGAAATAAAACCATAGCATAGGAAGGAGAAGTAAATTGACTGTGAAATGGATGGCTAAATGGATGAAGGGTGGATGGATGGATGGATGGATGGATGATGGACGGATAGATGGATGGATGATGGATGGGTGATGGATTGATGAAGGGATGGATGAATTATAGATGGGTGATGGATTGATGAAGGGATGGATGAATTATGGATGGATGATGGGTGATGGATGAATGATGGATGGATGATGGGTGATGGATGGATGATCATAGAAGACTAGGGATGGATGGATGGATGGATGACAGGCAGATAGGTAATAAATGGTAGAGACAAAGATGGTATAATAAGAGTGATAGAGATAGACAGGCAAACTTCCACATTTAGGGATTGGCAAATCTGAAACTTTCTGGGTAGATTGGCAAGCTGCAAATTCTTGGGTAGAAAATCTGAAACTGCGTTCTTTGGGAAAAAAATTTTCTCTCTTTCTTGGGGAATTCTGTTTTGTTCTTAATCCCTTTAAACTGGTTGAAAAATTAGGATATTCAGGATAACTTCCTGCCTTTAAAATCAACTGCTTATAGATATAAACCATGTTTACCAAAGCCCTCCACGGCAACACCAACTGGGTCCTAGGACCTAGTCAAACAAACACAGAAAAATTTACCAATCATACCCAGCTACAAAGTTGCCTCTTTTAGTCTTTTTTTTTTTTAATGTGGCAGGCATATCTAACTTCCCAATAGCAGTGTCCTGATAAGAACCTAGACTATTTGTCTCAGACTCACCATATAGCTGATCTTAAATTCCTGGTCTTCTTGCTTCTACCTCTAGAGTGCAGGATCACAGGTGTACACCCTCAAGCCAGCCTCTATAACAGTGGTTCTCAGCCTATAGACTGCAACCCCTTTGGGGGCAAAGGACCCTTTCACAGGGGTTGCCTAAGACCATTGGAAAACATAGATATTATGTGTTTTATGATTCATAACAGTAGCAAAATTACAGTTTTGAAGTAGCAATGAAAATAATTTTATGGTTGGGGTCACCACAAGACAAAGAACTGTGTTTAAGGATCACAGCCTTAGGAAGGTTGAGAACCACTGTTCTATACTATCTTGCTTGTTTCTATTTCCATGCCTCATGTGGAATGTAATAGAATTTCTGCCCTAGATAATTGTTGGCATAAACACCATATCACCTATATTTTTCTAAGGTAGAATGTCCTAAAATGTAAGTGTGGGATGCTGTCAAAGTGTGAACACCTCGCCATCAACATTCCTGCTGCGGAGGCTGCAAGCAGGTCCTGCTAGGGAGAGAGGAGATGAAGCTGGTGGAGTTCTGGTGCTGGTCGGACTCTCTTTGGAGCCCTCTCAGATTCAGGGGAACACTTCAGGTCCTCCCTTTCTGTTTGTCATGGCTTCTTAGGACTTTGGATACTTTGTGCTTGAACTTGATTGTGCCAGAATTCTTAATGGCGATGTTCCCACAAATTAGTATCCAGGTGTGCCACTGGATGTTTATGAATCCTGAAAATAACTCTTCTGTCATAACTCTAAAGACACTCAGGCCTGTTCTAGGGAGGCTGAAGTTGAGCCCTGTTTCCGTCTAGGCGTTCCTCCTTTTTTTTTTTTTTTTTTTGACTAACAAAAGAGCAGTTACTACTGTGAAATGTCAGAGGAAATATAATTTGGGAGCCATAGTGCCACAATCGTTTTCCAGGGTGCTCAGTACTTACTGCTGTGTTTATGGAAAACTGTATTTCTCCATGACAAAGGCTGGGAGGCCACTGGAAACACCAATGTCCAACTTTGGTCAGATGACTACTTTAGCCAGAATTATGCTAAAGTTCCCGAAGTTTGTAAAATCTAGGTTGTTACACATTGGAAGCAGACTAAAAATAAGTCTATAATATCATTTTAGCTAATATTAAATGTAGCAGCTGCCGGTGATCTTTGCAGTTACAAGAAGCAGGGAGAGAGATCCGGGCAGCGAAGAGCAACCTTACCTTCCTCTGGGATAATGATCTCCTTCTGACTGACTCACACCACAAGTTGGAGAAGGAGGGTTATTCACAGACTGTAACTTCAGTCCCGGATGCTTCGTTTCCTTTTGAAGTCCCCTAGAAGAGAGCAGTGGTGGGAACTGATGAGGAGGAAGGAGATTCTGAGTCCTCTGTGTGTTCCCAGCAGCTCTGCTCACCCTGACAGGTTGGCTGCCCTCAATTTCCTTTAGGCAGAGAGGTCTAGATTCGCCAGGAAGCACTGTTTCTCTCTCATGGGTGTGGGAGGTGGAGGAGGAGATCCATAAACACACACTTCTATCAGACATGTCATAATGGCATCCAACATAGTGTGTTCAGCTTTTTAAAAATAAAAGCATTTTTAAGAAGAATTGCTTCTTTTCTTGTGGAAGTTCTGTTGTGTTGCCACTGTTACTTTAAAACTTTGGGGGGCTTAAGAAGAAAATGTGGTGTTTGGGTCTTTGTCAACAAAGGGTTGCCCCTTGTGTCTTTGCAGCGCACTTCTGATAATTCCTTCCAGGTTGTTTTTCTATCTATATCCCCAAAGCAGGGGAGCATGGGATTGTAACACACCCTTCTCGTCTTGGTTTCTCTTTTTGTTCATCCAGCTAGTTGGAGAAATAACTTCCATTCTTTGGATTGCTTTGAAATTGTAATGCCAGGGGACTTCTACAAAAACCAACAAACAAACACAGGCTCGCACTGCTGGGCAGAGGATGTGGCAGTGGAAACAACATACTGACCAAGTGCAAGGGCCTGAGACGCCACTCGTCTGGTTCCACCTCGGTGGGTGCTGTAAACAATAACGAAATCCAGGCAGAGAGATCATATGCATTAAAAACAAACAGAAACAGCATACGTCCAGGAAGGAAAAGCGATTTCGCCTCTTGATGCTCACTTCGCCCGAAGCTTCTGCCACAAAGCTGGACACGTCTACAGCCACTCAATGACACGGGTGGGAAGAACCGCATCACGCAGGTTAAGTCTCTTAGATCAAGGTTCTGGGGGACCCTAGCTTGGTCCCCAAAGCCAGATGGGGTTTGAGTTAGAGAGAGAGAACCCCAAGCAGAGGACAACAGGGGCACGAAGGTGGCGGTGAGCGATGCGGGAAGGAACCAGACACAGGAACGTTGCCCACTCCCTCCAGGGAGCTGCACACAGCCTTCTGCTTCCCTCAGGGTCAGGACAGGCCCCAGTGTGGCTGGAGCCCAGCCTGTGCTGCTCTGGCTCTGGCAGCATGCCTTCATTAAGAACTTTTGAACCGACAAGAAAATTAATCTCCCATTCAGCGAGTTAAAATTCAACTCTCCCTCCTCCCTGTTCCTGCCACCTCACTTCAGGATTTCATCCTTTGGCTTACTCCTGTGAAGGTACAAGAGTAAGGCAGAAAAGAAAAGTTAACAGTTTCCCCCAACAAGCGAGGCTACTATCTGAATAACTAATGTTCTAGTATTGTCTGCATTAGTTTTCTACTTAAAATTCAAAGCAGACTTACAGATACCCTGTAACGCGAGAAGTTCTGTTCTCATTCATGCTCTCTTCTCACTTCTTCCCTCCCTCTCTCCCTCCCTCCCTCCCCTACTAGACACTTGTGTGCACACGCATGCTCACATATGCATGGTCCCAAGATACTACTTCCCTCTTTCATAGTCCCCCCCCAGAGGATTCTGACCTGGGGCCATTGGATATGGCTTAGTGCAGGGGACCCTCCCCTCTGTCTTTGCTGCTCAGGGAAGCATGGATGTACACAACTCTTGAAACTGATCTGCCATTTCCCCACGTGGTGGGATATGCTGCTGGCCCAGGGGTCATGGCAGCAACCCTGCCTCCTTTCCCTTTCTTTTTCTCCCCTTTCTCTTCATTCAGTTACTTGAAGCCCCCGTCTTTGGGGTGTGCTGGTATTTGTTTGATGCCGTCTTTGCTCACTGCCTAACTCAGTCCACACCACCTGCTCTTTTTCACACAATCCACACCTCTGGGAAAGCCTTCATGTTTCCCGTCACACCTGGCTGGTGGCAGACCCCGAAGGGCTGAAAAGCCACAATGAATCATTCAAGTAGAAGCAGCAAACTGTTCATGGTCTGCCAGCCGAGGGGGAACAGGAAGTGCCTTCAAGTGGCAGGAATACGGAGTGCCTTACTCCAAGCTTGGTCCTTGCTGTGGGTTTCCAGTTTGTCCGGGAAGTCCAGAACAATGCGAACCTCTCTAAATAGCATTCCAGACAGTAAGTACTTGCCTAGAACCTGAAGCCTTTGAACCTACGCTAATATGAACCTTTTACAAGACATTTTAACACGATGTTAGGGTTTAAAGCACACTTAATGTGGTGCCTAGATGCCCTGACTGAGAAGGTTGCTGTTTAAGGCTGAGCAGATCAAACATCTCCTCTCAAAATCCTTAGTAGGCATTTTAATGCTTCATGTAAACCGCAGCTAGATACTGGCTAGCCTTCGCCGGTATCACACATGCTTTACAGTTCACTTCCTGGTAGAGCAGCTGGGTGGGTAGCAGCCTGAGGGGGGGTCCACGTTCACTGAAGTTCATGTCGGCAACCGTGCGCTTTCTTAGACTATATCTATACTTGTTTGCAATCCAATTTAACAATTCATTTCCAAATCCCTCCTTGGTAAAGGAATTCAAGTTACATAATCAAGAAAAACAAACGTATTGCCACCCAGCAGGAGCCAACATGTTCCATACCTGTTGGCCCAAGGTTGCTAAGCCAGCACACAGCACTTCTGCAGCAGGGCGAAGAAAAGGAAAATGAAGGTCTGTCAGTCTGGATAAAGTGATGTCACGTAGTCATAACAACAGGCAATAGTCACCTTGCAGGACTTTGGGCTGACGACTTGGTTGCTCATTTACTGTTCACTAGGGCTGGATGATCATTAGCCTGTCTGAGCCGTTCTTTAGATTGGGTGTTCTCTGCTGGGCAAGCTTTGGTCTTTCCTAGCCAACACATGGTTTCTCTCAATAGTGTCTTGGTGGCTACCTTTCCTGGACACTGTCCCATGGTCATGTGAGTTGACAAACACTACCATAGCTGTCTATGCACAGAGATCAGCTATTAATTCAACGGAAGAAGCCTGAGATTCTGTTTTTTGTTTTTTAACTTTTCCTTTTAGGTGGGCTTGGGGATAAAAGACTCAAGACACCAACTTTTAATCTATGCTAACAGGTTAAAGAGCCACACACAAACTCTCTATATAGGTCCGTGCCTCAGTTTTCCAAAGACAACATCAGCTGAGGAGCTGACAAGATGACCGGACATCACCAGAGGTCACATTCTTTGTTCAGACAGTTGACCAGTTCATAATGCTTATGCCTCAGATAAAGCATTGACCTAAATTTCTATTTTCAATACAGGAGTGAAAGAAAGAAAACAGTCTGAGTCATCAAATTAAGCAACAACCACCTCCGTGTGTAGCCTGCCCTGAGATGAAGTCACACACCCTGTGAGCTCTCCGAGTGGAGAAACCACCTTCAGCCTTCCAGCAGGAACCACAGGAGTTCAGAGGACACATTAGGTCCAGAAGCATCAAGCCTCCTTCCGGGATTCACCATGAGACTTGGGACTGAGGACTCGATGGAGACTGTTTTTTTATCTTCAGAACGACCCTGCTGGGTGAAGAAGAAGGGAGGCTGGGCAATCTCTCAGTGTCTCAAGGCTGGCACACTGGGGCTCTGGCACCAGCACCTCCGGTCCTGGCTTTCACACCCTACAGGTGTGCAAGAGGCAGGACGAGCATGTGCAGCTGCGTGCACACTCTGACCCCGTGCGCCAGGTTTCCCTGTTGGCTGTTGCTGTTTGGAGATAGAGTCTTGCTTTGCAGCGCAGACTGTGGGAGGACTCGCTTTGTGATCCCAATCTCCCATCTCAGCTTCCTGAGTGCTGGGATCACAGGTGTGTATTGCCACACCCTCCCTGAACACAGTTATGCTTGAGGCTTTCATGAGACCAGGCAAGGAATCACTTGTGCATCTGAAAAACGGTTTTTGAAATATGAAAATGTTCTGTTTTCTGGTTCTAGAATCCCAGAAATCCTTCCCAGAAGGAAATACAAGGAGTAATTTTATATCATCATCTGTCAGATCTGGTCAGCCAGAACCACCCAGGGGAGGAAAAACTAGGCTCTTTAATTCTTCCTCTTTCTCCAGCTTCCAAGAGAAGAGGAAACTGTAATTTTCCTCCCTTTGTGATTTGCTTGCATTTCACGTTGACTGCTGAGTCTTGAGTAGGCAAAAAGGAAAGTTTCTCCAACTTTTCCTCTTCTTTTGTCTCTTGGACACGCTTCTTCTTCCAGATAATAGAGCAGACAGCCTGGGAGTGTGTTACAGAAAATGCACTGTGAGGCTCAGCGCTGAGCACTCTGGGTATTATAGAAACCGCAGTGTGGTGCTCAGCGCTGAGCACTCTGGGTATTATAGAAACCGCTGTGTGGTGCTCGGCGCTGAGAACTCTGGGTATTATAGAAACCGCTGTGTGGTGCTCGGCGCTAAGGACTCTGGGTATTATAGAAACCTCAGTGTGGTGCTCAGCGCCGAGCTATGCGTCTGTGCTCATCCTTTCGGCTGGCCACCTTGGAGCACCCCATAGCTGTTGAAAAGATGCCGGTGAACTCAGGACACGCTCACGGGGAAGGGAAGGAAGTGAATTATCAATAGATACTAGACCAGTGTCTTCTGGGTTGGGAAGAGAGGGCTAGCTAGACATTAAGACAGCACAGAAACTGCTGTGGGTTTATGCGATGGTTTACCGGGATTATTGGGGTGGCATGGCCTTCCGTATGCTGTGAGTATGTGTTGCTTTTATCGTTTGATGAATAAAGCTGTTCCAGCCAATGACTAGGAAAAATATAACTAGGTGGGAATCCAAACAAAGATGCGGAGAGAAGGAAGGCGGAGTGAGGGAGACTCCATGGAGCTGCTGAAGGAGTAGCGTGCTGGAGTAACCCGTGAGCCACAGGGGCATGGCAATACACAGATTAATAGAAATGGGTTAATTTAATTGTGAGAGCTAGTCAGTAAGATGCTTGAGCCACTGGCCAAACAATTGTAATTGATACTAAGCCTCAGAGTGTTGCTTCCTAAGCGGCTGTGGGGTCCCACGAGTGAGGAAGAGACCAGTCCAGGGTGACCAGCAGGACAGAGAAAAATGTTTAGCTATAGATTATCAACTTGATGGGGTTTAGTTTTCAGATTTTGTTGTTGTTTTAAGTTTTATTTGTAAATTTATTTATCTAATGTGTATGGGTCTTTTGTCTTCGTGTGTGCGCGAGTGCGTGCGTGCGTGCGTGCGTGTGTGTGTGTGTGTGTGTGTGTACGTGTACCTGGTGCCCTCAGACCCCCGGGACTGGAGTTACAGAAGGTTGTGAATCACCAGGTTGATGCTGGGAATTGAACCAAGCTTCTCTGGAAGAGCAGGTAGTGAGTGCTCTTAACCACTCAGCCATGTCTTCAGCACTCTTGGTGGATTAAGGATTAGCATGAGAACAAACCTCTGGGCATGTCTGTGAGAAGTTTTCTTCTCTTCTTTCTCCTATTCTCCCACCTGATCCTTCCTATTCCTATCCCCACTTGCCCCCATTTCGCCCTCGAAATCTATTCTATTTTCCCTTCCCAGGGGAATCCATGCTTTCCTCCTTGAGTCCCCTTTTGTTACCTAGCCTCTCTGGGTCTGTGGATTGCAGCATGGTCATCCTTTACTTTACAGGAAATATCCGGTTATGAGTGAGCACACACCATGTTTGCCTTTCTGGGTCTGGGTTACCTCACTCAGGATGATCTTTTTTAGTTCCATCCATTTGCCTGCCAATTGCATGATGCTTTTTTTTTTTAAAAAAAATTTATTTATTTATTAAGTATACAGTGGTCTGCCTGCATATGTCCATGATGCTATTTTATTTATTTATTTATTTATTTATTTATTTATTGGTTTTTCGAGACAGGGTTTTTCTGTAGCTTTGGAGCCTGTCCTGTAACTAGCTCTTGTAGACCAGGCTGGCCTCCATCTCACAGAGATCTGCCTGCCTCTGCCTCCCAAGTGCTGGGATTAAACGCATGCGCCACCACTGCCCGGCTGATGCTATTTTTTTAAACAGCTGCATAATACATCATTGTGTAAATATACCACATTTTCTCTATCCATTTTTTCAGTTGAGGGAATTCAGGTTGTTTCCAGTTGCTGGCTGTTATTAATAAAGCTGCTATGAACATAATTAAGCAAGCGTATTTGTGGTAGGATGGAGCATCCTTTGGGTATATGCCCAGGAGAGGCATAGCTGGGTTTTAAGGTAGGTCAATTCTCAATTTTCTGAGAAACCACAATATTGATTTTCAAAGTGGCTGTACTAAATGCAAGTTTGCATTCTCATCAGCAATGAGGGAGTGTTTCCTTTGCTTCACATCCTCACCAGCATGGGCTCTCACTGGGGTTTTTGTTTTGTTTTGTTTTGTTTGAGACAGGGTTTTTCTGTAACTTTGGAGCCTGTCCTAGAACTCGCTTTGCAGGCCAGGCTAGCCTCGAACTCACAGAGATCCACCTGTCACTGCCTCCTGAGTGCTAGGATTAAAAGTGTGCGCCACCACCGCCTGGCCGCTTGTGTTTTTGATCTTAGCCGTTCTGATAGGTATAAGATGGAATCTCAAAGTCATTTTGTTTTGCATTTCCCTGATGGATAAACATTTCTTAAAATGTTTTTGTGAGGAGTTTTCTAGATTAGGATGATTGGAATAGGAATACCGTTGTGAATGTGGGTGACATAATTTCATGAGTTGGGGTCTTGGACCGAATACAAAGGGGAGTATACTAAGCACCAGCACCCACCTCTCTCTGCTTCCTGACATTGCTTCCTGTGTCACATCTGTCCAAGAAAGCCAAGTAACAACTGTGGAGTTGGTTAGCCTAAGTACACCTTCCCCATTTTGTGACTAGGACCTCACGGAAGTTCATGTCACACATCCTGCACGCTCTTCATCTGCTTGACTGAGACGTCGAAACATGTGCTTCATGTTTTGGTGAATTTTTAGTTTTGTTTTTCTCCTCAGAAGGTTGCTCTCTGAAAAAACTTTGACAAACATTACTAAAAAGTAACTAGCTGTAGGTTTGCCCTACCCCATGTGTGATAGAACTAGAACAGATGCCTGAGCCACACTTAGACACACATCTTCCGCATTCACTAAATCTCCGGTTTCTCACATTTAACACTGATGCCACCTCCAGGCGCGCTGGCAGCCTGCAGGTTCTTTGTCTTCCGCCTCTCTTCCGCCTCAGCGGTGGGAGCTCACCACTGTTTGATACACTAGATGGCCAGCAGAGGCAGCAGCGACAGTACTTATCCTGCATCCCTGGGGACCAGGCTTGCCCTGTCTAAGCTGACTGTAGGTGGTTCCATTTCATCAGCCAACAAGCGGCATAGGATCCTTAAAATGGAGACGTAGGAGCACTGGGGAGATGGCTCAGTGGGTAAAGTGCTCATGCCTGGGATCCCGAGTGCCTATAAAAAATCTGAGTAGGACAGCCCTAGGGCTGCATTGGAGACAGTAGGACCTTGGAGCCCACTCACTAGCAAGTCAGTCTAGCCAATAAGTGAGCTCCAGGCTCAGCCAGAGAAACAAAATGGAGCATGATAAAGGAAGACACACGGATACACAAACACTTATGCAAGGATACACATGGGTGCCCAAACTCACACAGACACAGAGAGATCACAGGCACACACATAGAGACACAGACACACGGGCACACACAGGGGTGCACATGCACACACAGACACAGAGAGATCACAGACACACACAAAGAGACACAGAGACACACACAGGAATACATACAGACATACAGGGGCACACACAGAGAGGACAGAGACACACAATACCCCCCCACACCAATCATGCATATGCATAAAATAAAATATTTAAAAAGAAAAAGGAAGTGTGAGTTGCCTAAGGACAGTCTGAAGAGGTAACCACTTGTTTGATGTGGAACTCTGCGACCATGTATGTATTCCACACTACCAAAGCTGTGGGAGGATGCAGAAAGATAATGTGATTTATTAAAGTGCACCCTGGCTCTTCTATTCCAGCTAATAATGATGTCATTCAAAAAACAACTCCTGGAGAGGTGATAGGAAATTTGGGTAAACTGATAAACCAGCTTGCCTCCATCTTTGGCTTGGAAGGTGTTGTATAAAGACAAACTAGGTTCATTCCTATTTGTGTTTAAACCTCTGTCTTTCAAGGATTGGGCTATGTCCCATCTGTAACCTTAACTACAAATGGTTCTGTACGGCCTGTTACAGGAAACGGCAATCATGCCTTTGTTTCAAAAAGTTGTTATGGCTGGGCAATGGTGATGCACGCCTTTAATCCCAGCACTCGGGAGGCAGAGGCCTGCAGAGCTCTGTGAGTTCGAGACCAGCCTGATCTACAAGAACTAGTTCCAGGACAAACCCTGTCTCAAAAATAAATAAAAAAAAGAAAGAAAGAAAGAAAAAAAGAAAGAAAGAAAGAAAGAAAGAAAGAAAGAAAGGGGAAAAAAGAAAAGTAAAGATATACAGGAAAAAAGAAAGGGAATGATGACTGGGCGGTTAAGAGCACTGGCTGCTCTTCCAGAGGACCTGAGTTCAATTCCCAGCACCCACATGGCAGCTCATAAGTGTCCGTAAATCCAGTTCCTGGGCATCTGACACCTTCCCATCATTGCANTCAAACCCTGTCTCAAAAATAAATAAATAAATAAATAAATAAATAAATAAATAAATAAATAAAAGAAAAAAGTTGCTATGACCGCTTTGCAGCCATGTCTTTCCTCAGGAGGAGGTTGTGACTGACTTGTTATGCTTATGTTCTGCTTCTGTAATGCCGTTTATTTGCGTCCCAAACCCCCTATTTGGAAACCCCCTACTCCTGAGCTACAAAAACCTTATTCTTCCCTGTGTCCAATGCTGATCTCTTGAAACCTGACTTAGGGAGAGACACACTGTGTACGTGAATAAAAAAGCTATATATAATTTATTTGGCCACGATTTTAGGTTGGCGGTCTGTCTCCTCAGATCTGTAGGGTTTGACAAAACAATCAGGAACATAGATCTGCTCTGCGAACCTTACAGACACTTCATGAATCTCAGTACTCCAAAACAATCTGAAGCCAGAACTCACTATAGACGTAATTATTTTAGAAGTATGTTTTCCAGCCAGGACTGGGCTTCCCTGTAATCCCAGGATCTGGGTGTGTGAGTTAAGAAGATGGCAGCAAGTTAGAAGTCAGCCTGGGCTACAGATCAAAAGCAAGACAAAAGCTCTCTCCCCCATTCCTTGGGACTCTGAGGTCGCTGCTGGCTCAGAGAAGTCCTTCGCCTTTTACTCCAAGCTGTTTAACCACGTGGGCACAGTGGTTGAGGAAACAGTGTGCTTTAGACATGATGATTACTGAAAGCGAGCCATCCACAAATTGACGTTCAGCTCAGCCATGTGATGACGGACCGCCCTGAGCACGCCCATCTGTCCAGTGTGAACATGTCATTGTCCTTTGGAAAAGCTGGACTTGTAGAGACCACTTCCTTTGAGGTACAGGTTTCCAAGTAACAAAGAAAATAACATAAAACATAATTTCTAAAGTCCTGTCTTAAATTTAAAACTTTTCAAAGATAGAGGCCCTGGGCAAACTCTTTTCCTTCAAAATTCTACTGAAATGTTTTAGTTAGAAACACTCTTTCTATGGTGCTGGGGGTCAAACAGGGATTGTACATGCATTACTTGTGAGGAGCTCCATCAAGCCATGACATTTTAAAATACAAATTATTTTACTCTATAGAAAATACTATTGTAAGAGTCATGTGTTAAGAGTTTCTGTGATTCTGAAATAGTGATATTTTTTAAGGGATTGTTACTTCTTTATTTCCAGCTAATATTTCTTTAGGGACAAGCTCTAAGTAGCCATCAGGACTAGAGGTTGCTGCCTTTCCTTTCCCTTCCTTTGAACCAGCGACTGTTATTGTAGAAAGAGGACGGACAGGAGGAAGGAGGGACATGGACAAGGAAGGAGATGCTGCGTGCCAAGGAGACCAGGCTGTTGGCCGAGACTTTCTGTGTGACAGAGCCACCTAGTGGTGGGAAGAAAAGAGCGGTCTCCAAAGTTCGGATCCCTTTTCAAGGACTTCACATCTGAGTGGTGCTTTGCTGTTTGTGACCAATTCACCCAACACATATGGAGTGGTGAGTATTTACTTTGTAATAAGATGTAATTAAAGCACATATCTCTGTTGCATATTTAATATTTATTCCTAAGCCCGTCTATCGTGCAGGGCTCAAAAGATTTTTAATTGATTTGGTCTTGAAAATAGTTTCTTTCCACGAAGAGCTCAGCCTTGTCCCGTGGAAGCTTAGGTATGGAGGCGACAGGCACAGAAGCCTGAGCCCTAACATGAAAGAGGACAAATCCGAGGAAGCCCCTCAGTGGCTGCGCTTCTGGCTCCCCAGAGAAGGCCGCCGAGGCTCCGATCCACGGCAGGAGTGGTTTGGCGGCATCGTGGAGACGACCCCCTTTCCTACATGTGAAAACGGAAAGCTTTCTGTTTGCTCTGTGTTTTCCAAACAGAACACGACAGACCTGGGTGACGGAAGTTTCTTTCGTGATAATCCAGGAAGCAAAGTGCTGAGGAGGAAAAGGAAGATCCTAGAAAAGCCCATGGAAGGGTCACTGTCATTGCTGGTACAGTGAGTGTCCGGGCTTGGTTCTTCTTGCTCTGCCACCCTGCGTGTGAGAAGGGCACCCACCCGTTGGCTCCCAAGTCCACTTGCTGAGGACTGCCTCAGGAAGTCACAGCTGCTCCCCACTTCCAGGCTACGCTTGGTGCTGGTATCCAAGAACATTCCGGAGACACCCAGAGCCTCACAAGAGCAGTCTTCCTAGCATGTCCTCACAGGGCACGGGAGACGGCCATCAGGTTCCCACTTGAGATACAGCCCCTCACTCTCTTCAGTTCCACCTCTAACAGCATGTACTCCCCCTGGTGGCACGCAGACCTGTGAGGGCAGTGGGTCTAGAATATGTGGAAGTTGAAAGGTGGACTAGGGTGGGAATTCTAGAGATAATAACTTTCTGAGTCCACATCCATGTTGGGGTGGGGCTGTTCATTGATGCAACTGCCCAGGTCACCCATGCTCTTGTAGACAATTCCTCATCTGAGGTCCTTAAGCCAGTAAACCAAGAAACTCATTGGTTCAGTAAGTTGGACTCACAATGAGACCTCCCTTTGGTCCGTCAGTGTCCTATCTGGGGTGGACATGCATTTCTGTGGTTCTCCCTGGGAGTCATGCAATACTGTCGCACGGCAGCAGGGCACATCTTTGGCTGACACCACACATGGGCCGTGAGGATGCAGCAAAATGGTTGGCTGTGGTTTACCTTAACCTGTTCAGATCCGTTTTCCTCTGGCACTGTATTGATGGAGGTTGCTGTACGCTAAGGAAGACTTGGATGAAGAGAGTGGATGGGGCTGGGAGGTTGGCTGAGTGCCTGCCACTCGGCCTGACAACTTGAGCCCTGTAACAGGCATCAGGAGCCTGACTGGTGGCACACACCTGCAATCCAAGATATCTTCCAGAAATTCAGAAGGCAGAGATAGGAGAATCATCTAGAAGGTCACAGGCTAGTGAACCTGGAGAGCACAGCCAGGCAGAAACAAGAGAAACCTACCCCAAGAAGGCAGACAGTGAGAGTGGACGCATATGCTGTGGCAAGCAATGCTCCTTCCCCGACAAAATGTTTTAAATAAAATAGTAAAAAATAAAAGTGTGAGAGAGAACTGGTATAAGAAGCGTGCCTCTGCCATACAGCTGTTTATGAAGTTATGGCTGACACACACCAATTCTTGCAGCTGCCACCCACACTAGACCTCCCTGCCCGTGACCAGTGTCTGTCTCATTGGCTCCTCCACAAGGGATTCTGTCATATCCTCCCCTCAGGGCTGGCTTTTGGTTGCTTTTTCTCTTTGGACCATACTGTTTGTGATAGCTTTTTCACAAGATACAAAGCTTCAGACCTATTTTCTCTGGTGGCATCTGTCGCAGAGAGAGTTGCTTAGGACAAGTCAGGACTGACAAACCTCATGCTACCGTTTATAGCTCCTTTCTCTGCTGTTCGTATGCATGAGGTAGCAACATGTGTTTTGGAGCCCTTTCGTGGTCTGTCATTAGATGCCTCCCCCGACTCCACAGCTTACTCAGTAGAGCCTGAAGTAGGGTTATCTAGGTGACAGTGAAAGCAGCCAAGCCTCCACTGCTGGCCCCAGGCTTGTACTTCCTAGCTTCCAGGATGAGGCTGAAGGTGCCGACAGCACACAGTTGGGAGGGAGGGCTGCTCTCCGCTCTAGAGGGTGCCATCCTGAACTGGTGCTTTAGCTGGGCCTTTTGCTACTATAGTTTGGCAGATGATTCCAGCTTGGTTTCCATATTAATTTCCCAGGGATACTAAATCAAAGCACCCAGAACATTGCAACTTGGAAGAACAGATACTGTCTCACAGTTCTGGAAGGAAGAAACCCAAGATCAAAGTGCTGGCAGGACTGGCTCCTGATGAAGCCAGCAAGAGAGACACCTTCCATGGTTCCTGCCCAGCTTCTGCTATTCTCTAAGCCTTTCGGTATCCCCTGCTTGTATCCCCATAACTATAATTATTTTACATGCTTTCAGCCTTTCTGACTTTCAGTTTAAGAGTCCTACTAGATAGTAAATATAATTTAATTAACTATAATAATAAGTATATTAATATTTAATCTCTTTGTTGGTTATTTGGGGACAGGCAGGTGGAGAGAAAAGTCCACTTACATGCTGAGACCCCATAAATAGAAGGATAAGGGGAGAATAGGTGTCAGAATTTGGGAGAAGCTGAGAAAGGTAAGATACACATGACACAGGAGAGAGAAGAAGCAGTAATGCAGAGATCCTGGGCTGAGAATATAGCTCAGCAATAGATGCACTTTCCCGACATGATCAAGACCCGAGGTGCTGCAAATCCACCGCAGGTGCACAGGAACAAACACAAAACAGAAATCCCAAACCTCGAATAGCTAAATCCTGGATCTCTGATTCTGGCCAGGCACCACTTGGTGTGTTTGCAGGGTAAAGAATGACATCGAGGGAGAGGACAATCGAGAGAGAGAGAGAGAGAGAGAGAGAGAGAGAGAGAGAGAGAGAGAGAGAGAGAGAGAGAGAGAGAGAGAGAGAGAGAGAGAGAGAGAGAGAGAGAGAGAGAGAGAGAGAGAGAGAGAGAGCCCTGAACGACACCGTTCTCAAAGCTCACTCAGGCTGTGTGATTTCTGTACATTTGCAATCTCAGCATATGGGAGGCAGAAGCAGGAGGACTTCTCTGCAAGTCTCAGGTCAGCAAGGACATGGAGCTCCTGTCTCAAGAAACAAAAAATCCCACTGTTCTAGTCTGCTTCCTGTTGCTGTGATAAACACCATGACCAAAAGCATGTTGGGTGTTGTGATGAGGTCGCTTGTTGGTTCCTGGCTGCTCAGCCACAAAATAATCATACAGAAATGTAGAAGGTCCAGGATTCAAGTCCCTGTTTGGGCGCCATTCTGTTGTAGGGGCTGCGGGCTGCATTCCTGCCACCCGGCTCCCGGCCACCTTGCTAGCTTATGCCCTGAAATAATTACACAGAAACTGTATTCTTTTAAACACTGGTTGGCCCATTAGTTCTAGCCTCTTAATGGCTAATTCTCACATCTTGCCTAACCCATATTTAGTAATCTGTGTAGCACCAGTCTTACCTGGAAAGATTGATTCATCACGTCTGCCCTGGAGAGAAGAGGCATGGCGTCTGCCTCACTTCTTCTTCCTTCTAGCATTCTGTTCTGTTTACTCCACCCACCTATGTTCTAACCTATCAGGCCAAGCAATTTCTTTATTAACCAATGACCTTCCTCCATCATTTCCCCCTTTTCTGTTTAAACAAAAAAAAGGAAGGCTTTAACTTTAACATAGCAAAATTACATATAACAAAACAGTTATCAAGAATTAAGGTTACAGGGGGCTGGAGAGATGGCTCAGTGGTTAAGAGCATTGCCTGCTCTTCCAAAGGTCCTGAGTTCAATTCCCGGCAACCACATGGTGGCTCGCAACCATCTGTAATGAGGTCTGGTGCCCTCTTCTGGCCTGCAGACATACACATAGACAGAATATTGTATACATAATAAATAAATAAATATTAAAAAAAAGATATGTGCAGGTTTGTATACATGCTGCTTTGTGGTGATTGCACAGATAAAAATCGCCATTTCCCAGAATGAATGCATCCCCACCATGACACATGTACATACGTTTCCCTGAATGAGCTATTAAAATATTAAAGGGCTTTGTAGTTTGTAAGCCCATCCTGATCTGTGCCTCCAGATGTCACTGTATTCCTCTAAATGTTCCAGATGCAAGAATCCTCCAGAAAACCTCATCCAAAGGATAAAGGAG